>NC_135784.1:311071927-311444427 GCF_051106095.1 Pogona vitticeps
AACCAAACTACTGCTTCTAACTGATTAAAAAAAGGGGGGAGGGAAACAGCACTCAGCAGAGAGGTGGGGCTCTCCTTGAATTTAGAGATGGAAAGGAATGATTGGTTCATGCTGGATAGATTGACAGCCAGCCCAGCCCAGAAAGGTCCCTCCCAGCCATACAAACCACAGATTGCATGCGAGGTTGTAAAAACTCCAGCAGAATAGTACTCTCAGGTGAAACAGGAACTACACTTTTCTATAAAGGGCCATGGAGAGTTCACTGCAGCACAAAACCTTCTGTCTCCAGATGGGATCCAGTCTGAGGAACTTCAGGTATTCTGTGAAATAGGTCCAAAGACAAGAGAGGGGGAAGATTTCCCTCTTTCATTTCTTCCCTGCTGTTTCCAGTCTGCCTTTGTCCTGTTATGAAGGTAGTGCTTCACTCAGGGAAAAGGGGCTTTTATCATTTTTGTAAGATTTCAGTGGTGGCCCTGATTCACAGGATCACTGAAGGGGCCCCTGAGCGTCCCAGATGTCCTGCCAAGAACCAGAAACGCTAGTCTTTACGGACCAACAAAGAGCCGGATTCTACTTCCGCTGAGGTCCAGTGACACTCAAGACCCTCCCAAGCCTCCAGATGGTGGTTCAGGATTGCAGCTGGCACCTTGGCACTTTTCGCTATGGATCCCTGCAGTTCCGACCTCTAGCAGGATGACGTTTGGGAACTATTTCTGCTTTCCAGCTCGGCACTAACCCAGGCTGAAGAAGAATCTAGTAGGACTGGAAAGGTGAGTCTTAACAGGAAATTTTGATGGTCTGATAAAGGCCGTGCCTATCCCTGATTCGGAATCTTGCCCATGAACCGGAGACAGCTCTCCCTTGGCCCCCACCCCCCGGTGCATGGCTGGTGGTCAGTCCCTCAAGTGTGGAATCCATGGCCTTCGTGAACCTCATCCCTTCACCCCTCGTGCAAGGAGGTGTCTCTGTACTTCCCTGTTCTAGAATAAGTCCTGTTTATTCCACTGAGGAGGTCTGCAGCTTGGATCATGGCAAGTCAGAGGCTGCACAGAGAAAGGTGTGTGGAACGTTGTACTCTCCCCGCATGGTAACAGGATCTTAGCCAAATTTCTTGCTGCCTCCAAATTAGAATTTAACAGATCTGGTATTGCACCTGTGAATTTCTGGCACACTGTTCCCTATTTCATGCCCACTCTGCAGTGTGTGGATCTTACAGTTTTCATGGTAGGGTTCTTCAAAACACGAATCCCCTTTGCTCGGAAACATGATGCTATGCAGGGTTTGAGGAAGCTGCAGGAGATGGTGCCAATCAGGGGTTCTCAGTCTTAGGTCCACCATTCCTCGATGGACCTCAGCTCCCAGAAACCAGCATCCCCAAGGGTCAGGGGTTCTGGGTGTTGAAGTCCAAACCCTTTGGAGACCCCAGGGGTGAGAACTATGCATTTAAAGTACAGCAAAAAATGTAGCAGAGAAGAAGCATGCATGACACATCTGGTGGATGCCACACCAAAGAGGACTTCCTGCTTTATTTCAATGAGAAGCACAAAGAAGAATAGATAACAATTAAAATAAAAACAGTATGCCTTCAAGTCAGCTCTGACTTAGGGTGAGCCTTGGGAGGGGTGTGTGTGTGTGTGTGTGTGTGTGTGTGTGTGTGTGTGTGTGTGTGTGTGTGTGTGTGTGTGTGTGTGTGTGTGTGTGTGTGTGTGTGTGTGTGTGTGTGTGTGTGTGTGTGTGTGTGTGTGTGTGTGTGTGTGTGTGTGTGAGAGAGAGAGAGAGAGAGAATCGAACTCCCAACCTCTTAACCACTGAGCTATCCAGTCAGAAGAAGAATGCATAGACCCTGGAAAAGGTTGATTTGGCTGTTTTTGCTGGGAACTTTCACAGCAGGAGTTGGACTTTCCCCAAACTCTAGTTTTTGACCTCCATCCTCTTTTGGCAAACGTTGGTTGCATCTGTATTTCTAATGCTAGTTTTTAAAAGGTCAGGAACGTGGCACCCAGGGCCCCTGTCTATCGCTCCTGCTCCACTCTTCCCAACACCTGGCAGAAGTGGATTTTGATTTTAACCTTGCCTCCACACTCACCCTGCTCTTTTGATCATCTCCTTTCCGCCTTGGGGACTCGGCGCGGGCACAGAGGTGATGCATAATTCATGCCAACCAGCTGTCAAAACGATCAGCAAGGGTTTGCGGCTCTTTGGCATGGCACAGCGGCTGCCATTGATCATAAACAACCAGATACCTACCGCGGATCATTTGGTGCTTGGCAGATGCTGGGTCACGGGGAGGCAGGGGTGGTGGTGCCAGCACCAGACCCTGTTAGGTCGTCGTCCCAGAAAAGACATCGGCATTCTGGGCTGACTCATTGGTCTTCCGCACAATGCAAAATGAGCAGGCAGAGTGGACGGCACCAGAAGACATGGGTGGGTGGGGAAGCCACGAGGTCAGATACTTTTGCAAACCAGTGGGTGTTGAGGAGCACCTTAAATTGAGAGGCAAATCCAGGATGTAGGTGACACACCCACACCCAACCTCTTCTGAATGGGAACCCAAGAAAAGCTACAGCCCCTCTCTGTAAAGCTTTCTCTTTGGTTTAGTTGCTAGATTTGTAGGTGCATGTTAGCTAGAGGGCTTCATCATCATCATCATCCTCTGAGAATGGAAGAGATCATGGAGTCAAGAGATCATCCAGTCCATCCCCTGTCAATGAGACACAGTGGGGAATTGAACTCCCAACCTTTGGCTATTCAACCGGAGACCTCAACCCCTAAGCTATCCAGCGGTTCTTCACTGACTGCAGATCACAGTAGAATGTGTTGCCGGGTAGGTGGGGCTCGTCAGCCATGGAAGGCAGCCCATCTAGGAGAAGGAAAACTCCGATTTCAAACCTCCACTACCTCATGGCTATATCCACTCATGGAAAAGGCTTCAGGAGTCAACCTAGAGGCAAAATCCGGAGCTGGAGTCCCGAAGGCTGTTCGTGTTATTCTGGGAACTCCTGCGACATTGCTGGAACCAGTTGTATTGGCTCTTGCCTTTCCATTGGACTATTTCAGTGATGTGGAGAGGGGGGATTTGCTGCTTGGGTAACAGCCTATCCTCCATATTATTCTATCCAGGCTTCATGCTCTGGAGAGGACACTCCTCGATTCAGAGCATGTTACCATAGTCTCTCGAGACTGAAGGATGCCTATGGGGTGTTGATGGGACACATTATCTATTGGTGCGTAATGACATTTATATCCCACCCTTCTTTCAGTGAGAGCAAGGCTACCTCTGTACCTCGGCTGCCCTCTATGCTTATCCTCACAGCAGCCCCATGAGGTAGCTTGGACTGAGAGAGGACGACTAGCCATACATCACCCCGTGGCTTTTATGACCAGGTCCCCCAAGACCTTACTGAACCACCTCACTCCTAGGCGACTCTGGGTTTATTTATATCTTGTTTATGCCTCATCTTTCCTCAGGCAAGCATGGAGGATCATCACCCTATATTTGTCTTCCAAAGTGGAGGTCGGCTGGGTAGGAAGAACTTCACTAGGTTGCTCTGTGGCGGAAAGGGGTCGTGAGCTAAGATGGCTCTGTCCTTGCTGGGCATGCTAACCACTGGGCCACCGTATTGCCTCCCTTCGGGTCCCCCTGCAACGGTCCAAAGTATGGATTTAGGGTGGATGAGAACTTGCTCTGCCCTCTCCCAGTGTGAGCTTGGAGAAGTTCCTTGTAGCCTAGAAAAAAGGACCTCTTTGAAGCTCCGAATGGGAGCAGTGGCTGGTAGCTTTTCAAGGGATGGGCTGAGAAGGCCAGGTGGCTTTGGCTGGGGAAGAAGAGAGGAAGGCAGTGGGAAAACAGGGGAACAGAGGAAGAGGAAGAAGCAAGAGGGGGAGCATAAGGGCAGGTGAAAACAGCTGTTCTTTGAGGTGTAAGAATTCTTGCCGTTCGCTGTTTAGCAGCAAAAGAAGGGGAGGCTGGGGCGTCTTAAAGGCTAACAGATTTTTTTGAGCTTAAGCCTTTGTGGAATGCAAGGGATGCTACAGTCCATGAAAATTCAGGGTACATAAAATGCACTAGGCTTTAAGGCATCACAGATGTCCTTGTCGGTAATCCTTGGAAGATTTATTTATTTATTTATTACACTTTGGTTTGTTCAGATTTTGCAGTGTTGGTCAGTGACTATGGGAGGGCTTTTTTTTAAATGGACTGTTGTGCCTTGGTGCTTTTAAATGTGCTTTTAGTATATTGAATTTATTTCTTGCTTTTAATGGAATCTCTGTTTAATTCTTTTAAAATATGTGTACACTCACCTTTTTTTTGCTTTTAAGTGTTGCTTTTTAAAGAGGTAAGCTGCCTTGAGAGAAAGGTGGGGCAAAAATATGATGGATGGATGGATGGATGGATGGATGGATGGATGGATGGATGGATGGATGGATGGATGGATGGATGGATGGATGGATGGATGGATGGATGGATGGAAGGGATAGCTAGCTTGCTAGCTAGCTAGATAGTTTTGTTTTTATTATTCCCTCCCTTCCCAGTTCTAAGGAGAAAGCCCCCGTCGGCTTCCTAAGGCAGTCATCAGGGACTGATGAAAATCTCTAGAGGGGCAATGGGGACTGTCTTTTTCACGTTCTTCTTCAAAGGGTAAGGGACAGCACTCTGCCGTTTCCATCCTTTCTCTCTCCCCAATTCAGCCTTCCTGTTTCCTGGGAATGGAACGAGTGCTGCTGCTGTGGTCCCAAGATGAGGATGGTTTAGTCTAGGATATGGGAGCAGGCAAACTAGGAAGTTTCATTCCTAAGGTAAAGAGCACATTTCTCCTTCTCCTTTGACACCAACTCAGCTTCTTCCTGATTTTATTTCATTCTCTTTCCCTGCTTCCAGTCACAATGAACCAAATGCCACAGAGTGATCTGTGGGTGTGCCGCTCCACCCCACCAATGTCTCTGAGCTCCTTCCTACACCCCATGGTCCCTCTGGAAACACACTGTGACAACCCCAGACCTACTGGAGTATGCCACACTTTAACTATGCTGCCACCAACCATTCCCTATAAGGAGTCACACAGACCAGGAATGGATTTTACTAAACAAAAGAACAAGGTTTATTTAAATAACAAACAGGGTAAATAAAAAGATCAGATAAATAGGATAATGTAACGTGGCATAGTCCCAACCATATACATACAACAAATTAGTTCCCACAGAACACTTTAAAGTAAAGCACAGACCCTGAACCTATCAGTTCTGGCTACCCAGATAGAAACCTGAACCTATCAGGTAGGTACTAACTGACACACAGTTGTACCCAGTCTGACACACAGACTCCAACTCCTCACTCTCCACACAAGCTCCAAGTATATATACAGTACAACTCCTCCCCCCTGATGTCCCGCCTTCCACTCCCCATAGGATGGAACTTTCCCTCCAAACCCATGGCAGACAGGTACCATCAGTGCTGTATGTAACACCTCCCCTCTTTATAAGTTGTTTTGCAGGGGAAAAGCTAAAGTGCTTTTCTCCAAAAAAACAACCAGGATCAAACACATAAAATAGTTATACATTATAACACACAATCCCATACTTACACTCTAGGTTAAACATAACACTTCTGCATTTAAACATTAACATTTAACATACATTAAGTTACCTTTATTAATACAAACCAAGCAGGTTTAATAAACAGGTACATTTAACTTTTGGTCACCAAAATATATACATAGTCCATGGTTTCCTCGCCGTCTTCACTCGTCGGGTCTTCTTGACAAGGCGTCAGCAACACAGTTCATTGACCCTCTGACCACCTTCACTTCAAAATCATAATCTTGCAGGTTTAAAGCCCACCTCATAAGTTTACTATTATGGGTTTTCATTGTCTTTAACCACTGCAGTGGTGAGTGGTCAGTGCAGAGAACAAAATGTCTTCCCCAGATGTAAGGTTTGGCCTTCTGAATCGCGTATACTATGGCCAGGCACTCCTTTTCCACTGTTGCCAAATGTCTCTCACCTTTCTGGAGTTTCCTACTCAGGTAGGACACTGGATGCTGGTCACCATTTTCATCCTCCTGGCAAAGAACTGCTCCTACCCCGCTGTTAGACGCATCGGTGTAGATGATGAACTCCCGGTCGAAGTCTGGAGCACGCAGCACTGGATAATTGATGAGCGCCTCCTTCAATCTCCGGAACGCCTCCTCACAGTCGCTGGTCCACGGGATGCGGTCATCAGTCTTCTTCCGCGTCAGATCGGTCAGCGGAGTCGCCATCTCGCTAAACCTCGGGATGAACTTTCTGTAGTAGCCCACCAACCCAAGAAATGATTTGACTTTTTTCTTGGTGTTGGGTCTGGGCCAATCACGAACGGCTTCTATCTTGGCCTCTAGGGGTTTGATCACTCCTCCCCCTACTATGTGACCCAAGTATTTTATTTCTGGGCTACCCAGCTGCAGTTTGTTCTCTTTGCAGGGCCTAGGCCAAAGCACTTCCTCCCCTGGGTTAAAGTGCCTCTCCCTGGCTTTCTGGTCATACCAGGTCTTCTTTCTGACCTTCTGAGCTTGCAGGTTTTCTGCTGCTAGCTCTAGGTTTCTCTTCAGGTCAGTCATTAAAGTGTCTATGTACGTCACAACATCTTGTGGGTCATCCTGGGTGATCTGCTCCCAATTTTGTTTGATTAAATCAAGTGGACCTTTCACCCTTCTCCCAAACAAAAGTTCAAACGGACTGAACCCGGTACTGGCTTGGGGCACTGATCGATAAGCAAACAAAAGGGATTGCAGCTTCTGGTCCCAATTGTTTGGATTCTCTGCCAAGTAAGCCCTAATCATGCGCATCAGAGTCCCATTGAACTTCTCTGTTAACCCATTACTTTCGGGGTGATAGGCAGTGGTTTCCTTGTGTTTAATTCCACAGATTTGCCATAGCCGTTTCATGAGCTTTGATGTAAACGATGTGCCCAAATCTGTGATTATTTCTGAGGCAAATCCCATCCTGGACATATACCCCACCAAGGCATCTGCCACTGTGTTAGTTTTGATGTTAGTCAAGGGAATGGCTTCGGGGTACCTCGTGGCATGGTCCACAATGGTGAGAATGAACCGGTTCCCCCTCTTTGTGGCCTTGGGCAAAGGTCCCACAATATCCACTCCTATACATTTGAACGGGGTGTCAATCACAGGCAAAGGGCACAACTTCGCTTTGGTCCTGTCACGGTTATTCCCCTGCCTCTGACACACATCACATTGTTTACAGAACTCCTTGATCTGCTTCCCTATTTCAGGCCAGTAAAAAGTTTGTGTGATTCTCTGCTGTGTTTTGTTCACCCCTAAGTGCGCAGCAAACATGTCAGAGTGCCCCCTTTGTAAGATCATGGGGCGATACTTTTCAGGTACCACTAGCTGACTTCTGATCCCATCTCCCCCTTTTGAGATATTCCTCAGGGTCTCTCTATATAAAATTCCCTTTTTCTCGCGAAATCTCGCTGTGGTTTCAGGTGTTAACTGGGTGTCTGTCACCTTGTCAAAACACTTTCGGAGAGTGGCGTCTGCCTTTTGCTCTTGGCCAAATTTGCTGTCTGTGGTTAAGGTTTCTACCACAGCTTCGGAACTACCCTCACCTGCTTCAGCCTTGGGCTCTTCAGTACCCCCCTGAACTGTCCCCGTGGTGGCTTGTGAGCGTGTAATCACTAGCACCCGTTTCACATGTTCAGCCAGGTCATTTCCCACGAGCACGGCTGCTGGCAGAATCGATGAAATCGCTAGCCGCCAAACTCCCCTCCAGCCTTGAAAGTTCACAGGTACCTCAGCTACTGGCAGTGAGATCACCTGCCCCTCAATCCCGGCCACCTTCAGGCTCTCATTTGGGATTATATACTTCCCAGGAATAATGTCTGGATGGCACAGGGTCACCTGGGAACAAGTATCCCTTAGCCCCCTATACTGATGGTCAAGTATTCCTACGTCCACCCCTGCGGTCTCAAACAATTGTGAATCTGTCCTCACTAGTAAGCAGCGCTTGACCTCTACAAGAGGACCATCTTCCCCAGCCTGATCAGCAGATGTAACTGTTCCAGATTGAGTAGCCATGGCAACAGGCTCCCTCAGTGGCAAGGAGCTTTGCTCTTTCTGGACACAGAACACAGCTTTTGGCTTGGTTCCACTCAAATCATGAGGCACATTTCCCTTTAGCTGCTTTAATTTCTCACACTCTGAGATTAGATGGCCCTTTCCTTGACAGAAATAACATTTTCTGCTGTACTTGGAGTCTTTCTCATCTGTTTTTGGTTTTCCCTCCAAAATCTGAGGTCTTTGTGGTTTCATGTCTGAGGGCTTCCCTTCAACATGGGCCCCTCCCCCTTGCTGGTTTTTCCCTGGTCCCTGAGAGTACTTGCTGTAGGTTTCTTTGGGTTTACCTACAGATTTCCCCTCAGCACCTAAGGGCTTTCTTATTTGGTAAATAAAATCTGCGATCTCTGCCGCTTCTGCCACTGATTTCGGTTTCCTCTCCCTCACCTGGAACTTCAGTTCCCCATGCAGGACTGAATAAAACTGTTCCAGCGCTATCAGGTCTTTGAGCTGCTGGAAGGTCTCTGTCCCCTCCTGAGACAGCCATTTCTCTAGCAACCTCACCAGTTGGGCCCCCACTTGGGTAAAAGTCTGCTCTGGTTTTTTTGTGAGCGACCTGAATCTTTGCCTCAGCTGTTCCGCATTTATCCCATGTCTGACAAACACCAGTTTTTTAAACTCAGTGAAGTCTTTCATCAGTTCCACTGGCATCTCTGCATAGACTTCTGCCAGGCTGCCACTGATCAAAGACCGCATAATAGTCATCTTCTCAGTTTCCCTTACTGAGAAGTCCACAAACGCTCTTTCCACGAGGGAAAAGAACACCTCAGGGCAATCTCCCTTGTGGTACACAGGGAATTTCTTCAAGTCAGTTTTGGACAATTGGCCCACCTCAGAATCTCTATTGTTATTATTGTTCTGATTCATCATTTCCAATTTTCTTAACTCAAACGCCATTTTCTCTCTCTCCAATTCCATTTCAAATCGTCTTTGTTTCTCTCTTTCCCTTTCCTCCATTTCCCTCATCCTCAGTTCATGCTGTTGGGCTAGGCGCATTTTTCTGAGTTCTGAGGTCAGTTCCCCCGTGCTCTCATCCTGCACTGAGCCAAATTCCTCCTCAGAACCTTGGTCTACCTGTGGATCACTCACTTCACCCATTTCTGCCATTTGGCTTCGAGTCAAGGGCATAATCCCCCCCAGAACAGGCTGCCTTCAAAAGTCAAGCCTCAAAATAAAGTGACGACTTTTTTCCTTTTGCCTCAGAAACAGCCTTCTATAGATTGCTGCTGTTCCTTCAGCACTAACTTGCAACTGTTGCCAGGCAGAATTCACCCCCTCTGCTAGGCCTCTCAGCAGACAGGCTAAATCACTGTTACTTCACGCAGCTTTGCCTCAGCTCTTTCCCGCCAAAACGGGTTGCCTCAGAGCTCCCTAATCTAGTCTCCCCAATCTGAGTTGGCACGTTCTTCCACTAGCGTACCTCCCCGTGAGGTAAGCCTAGAAGATTACCTACGCGCCCTCAGATTGTCCCTGACTAGACCCCCCTTGCTCTGGGCACACTTGCCAAGGCTTTGCTGGACCACTGGACAACTGGACCAGTCGTATCCCACACGCTGGACACCAATCAATGTGACAACCCCAGACCTACTGGAGTATGCCACACTTTAACTATGCTGCCACCAACCATTCCCTATAAGGAGTCACACAGACCAGGAATGGATTTTACTAAACAAAAGAACAAGGTTTATTTAAATAACAAACAGGGTAAATAAAAAGATCAGATAAATAGGATAATGTAACGTGGCATAGTCCCAACCATATACATACAACAAATTAGTTCCCACAGAACACTTTAAAGTAAAGCACAGACCCTGAACCTATCAGTTCTGGCTACCCAGATAGAAACCTGAACCTATCAGGTAGGTACTAACTGACACACAGTTGTACCCAGTCTGACACACAGACTCCAACTCCTCACTCTCCACACAAGCTCCAAGTATATATACAGTACAACTCCTCCCCCCTGATGTCCCGCCTTCCACTCCCCATAGGATGGAACTTTCCCTCCAAACCCATGACAGACAGGTACCATCAGTGCTGTATGTAACACACACAAATGCTGCTTCTACAGTTCATGTGTGCATGTCAGCATTTTCTGCTTTGTAAATGTTAAAAGCTGAGGAAGGAGCCTGTGAAAGGCAGAAGGCGCAGCTCTGATTCTAGGCTCACTGGGTTGAAATACAGAAGACAGTCAAATGCAGAGCTCAAACTGTGGGTCTGAATGGATGAATTTGCTTGTTTTGGTTTTCTCTGCCTTAAAGGTTCTTTCCACCCCAAATTTGAGGAAATTTGCATATTTCAGTGCATTCTGATCAAAATGGTCTGAAACAGAATTGACACCCATTTGTATCTTTGAGCCTCCCTTCTGCCACGTAGAGTGGATGGGTACCCTCTGAGATGCCCCAGGCCTTCTGGCCAGTGTCTGTTGTTGGTCCTACAAAGCACGTCACATTGTGCTTTGTAGGACCTCTAAAATCTCCTGCATGGAAATAATCGGAGGGTGGGAAGACTGACCAGGGAGGGATATAAAGGTGGATCATTCCATCTGAATGGAGGAATTAAAGATGGCCCCGTGATCGAGGAAGGCCAGCCAAAGGGGGTGGGATTCACGCGGGGAGCGTTTATACATGTCTTTTGAAACTACAAAAACGCCCCATAGCTATGAAGGACAGGTCTCCTGTGTGTGTTTAGTCGTTTAGTCGTGTCCGACTCTTCGTGACCCCATGGACCAGAGCACGCCAGGCCCTCCTGTCTTCTACTGCCTCCCGGAGTTGTGTCAGGTTCATGTTGGTTGCTTCGCAGACACTGTCCAGCCATCTCATCCTCGGTCGTCCCCTTCTCCTCTTGCCGTCACACTTTCCCAACATCAGGGTCTTTTCCAGGGAGTCTTTTCTTCTCATTAGATGGCCAAAGTACTGGAGCCTCAGCTTCAGGATCTGTCCTTCCAGTGAGCACTCAGGGTTGATTTCCTTTAGAACTGATAGGTTTGTTCTCCTTGCAGTCCAGGGGATTCTCAAGAGCCTCCTCCAGCACCACAATTCAAAGGCATCAATTCTTCGGCGGTCTGCTTTCTTTATGGTCCAGCTCTCACTTCCATACATCACGACAGGAAAAACCATAGCTTTGACTATTCGGACTTTTGTTGGCAAGGTGATGTCTCTGCTTTTCAAGATGCTGTCCAGATTTGTCATCGCTTTCCTCCCAAGAAGAAGGCGCCTTTTAATTTCAGGGCTGCTGTCTCCATCTGCAGTGATCATGGAGCCCAGGAAGATAAAATTTGACACTGCCTCCATATCTTCCCCTTCTATTTCCCAGGAGGTGATGGGACCAGTGGCCATGATCTTAGTTTTTTTGATGTTGAGTTTCAGACCGTTTTTTGCACTCTCCTCTTTCACTCTCATTACAAGGTTCTTTAATTCCTCCTCACTTTCTGCCATCAGAGTGGTATCATCTGCATATCGGAGGTTGTTGATATTTCTTCCGGCAATCTTAATTCCGGCTTGGGTTTCTTCCAGTCCAGCCTTCCGCATGATGTATTCTGCATATAAGTTAAATAAGCTGGGGGACAATATACAGCCTTGCCGTACTCCTTTCCCAATTTTGAACCACTCAGTTGTTCCATGACCAGTTCTAACTGTTGCTTCCTGTCCCACATATAGGTTTCTCAGGAGACAGATAAAGTGGTCAGGCACTCCCATTTCTTTAAGAACTTGCCATAGTTTGCTGTGGTCCACACAGTCAAAGGCTTTCGCATAGTCAATGAAGCAGAAGTAGATATTTTTCTGGAACTCTCTGGCTTTCTCCATAATCCAGCGCAAGTTAGCAATTTGGTCTCGAGTTCCTCTGCCTCTTCGGAATCCAGCTTGTACTTCTGGGAGTTCTCGGTCCACATACTGCTGAAGCCTACCTTGGAGGATTTTGAGCATAACCTTGCTAGCGTGTGAAATGAGTGCAATTGTACGGTAGTTGGAGCATTCTTTGGCACTGCCTTTCTTTGGGATTGGGATGTAGACTGATCTTTTCCAATCCTCTGGCCACTGTTGAGTTTTCCAAACTTGCTGGCATATTGAATGTAGCACCTTAACAGCATCATCTTTCAAGATTTTAAATAGTTCAACTGGAATGCCATCACCTCCACTGGCCTTGTTGTTAGCCAGGCTTTCTAAGGCCCACTTGACTTCGCTCTCCAGGATGTCTGGCTCAAGGTCAGCAACTACATTGTCTGGGTTGTCCGGGATATCCACATCTTTCTGATATAATTCCTCCGTGTATTCTTGCCACCTCTTCTTGACGTCTTCTGCTTCTGTTAGGTCCCTCCCATTTTTGTCTTTTATCATGTTCATCTTTGCGCAAAATGTTCCTCTAATATGTCCAATTTTCCTGAACAGATCTCTGGTCTTTCCTTTTCTGTTATCTTCCTCTATTTCTTTGCATTGTTCATTTAAGAAGGCCCTCTTGTCTCTCCTTGCTATTCTTTGGAAGTCTGCATTCAAGTTTCTGTAACTTTCCCTATCTCCCTTGCATTTTGCTTCCCTTCTCCTCTCTGCTATTTCTAAGGCCTCGTTGGACAGCCACTTTGCTTTCTTGCATTTCCTTTTCTTTGGGATGGTTTTCGTTGCTGCCTCCTGGACAATGTTACGAGCCTCTATCCAAAGTTCTTCAGGCACTCTGTCCACCAAATCTAGTTCCTTAAATCTGTTCTTTACTTCCACTGTGTATTCATAAGGGATTTGGTTTAGATTATACCTGAGTGGCCCAGTGGTTTTTCCTAATCTCTTCAGTCTAAGCTTGAATTTTGCTATGAGAAGCTGATGATCAGAACCGCAGTCAGCTCCAGGTCTTGTTTTTGCTGACTGTATAGAGCTTCTCCATCTTTGGCTGCAGAGAATATAATCAATCTGATTTCGATATTGCCCATCTGGTGATTTCCATGTATAGAGTCGCCTCTTGTGTTGTTGGAAAAGAGTGTTTGTGATGACCAGCTTATTCTCTTGACAAAACTCTATTAGCCTTTGTCCTGCTTCGTTCTGAACTCCAAGGCCAAACTTCCCTGTTGTTCCTTTTATCTCTTGGCTCCCTACTTTAGCATTCCAGTCCCCTAGAATGAGAAGAACATCTTTCTTTGGTGTCAGTTCTAGAAGGTGTTGTAGATCTTCATAGAATTGTTCAATTTCAGTCTCCTCAGCAATGCTGGTTGGTGCATAAACTTGGATTATTGTGATGTTGAATGGTCTGCCTTGGATTCGTATTGACATCATTCTATCATTTTTGAGATTGTATCCCATTACAGCTTTTCCCACTCTTTTGTTGACTATGACGGCTACTCCATTCCTTCTACGGGATTCTTGTCCACAATAGTAGATATGATAATCATCTGAGCTGAATTCGCCCATTCCTGTCCATTTTAGTTCACTGATGCCCAGGATGTCGATGTTTATTCTTGCCATCTCCTGTTTGACCACCTCCAGCTTCCCAGTGTTCATAGATCTTACATTCCAGGTTCCTATGCAGTATTTTTCTTTGCAGCATTGGATTTTCCTTTCACTTCCAGGCACGTCCACAGCTGAGCGTCCTTTCGGCTTTGGCCCAACCACTTCATTAGCTCTGGAGCTACTTGTACTTGTCCTCCGCTCTTCCTCAGTAGCATGTTGGACGCCTTCCGACCTGAGGGGCCCATCTTCCAGCGTCATATCTTTTAGCCTTTTGTTTCTGATCATGGGGCGTTCTTGGCAAAGATACCGGAGTGGCTTGCCATTTCCTACTCCAGGTGGATTGCGTTTAGTCGGAACTCTCCACTATGTCCTGTCCGTCTTGGGTGTCCCTGCACGGCATAGCCCATAGTTTCTCTGAGTTACTCAAGCCCCTTCGCCACGACAAGGCAGCAATCCTGAACCCCACACAAATGACAGGATATCCATTTCTCTGCTGATCTGTTGATCGCATTGTTGAATTATCATTGTGAGAGGATAGCTCTTAAATGGAGGAATTCGCTGTCATGGGCTATAGAGGTGGTTGCCAATGTGCTCAGCTTTAAAAGGAAAGTGGGGAGACTCAAGGTGTTGAGGGCCACCTGTGGCTGCGAGTCAGGATGGCCAAATATGGTCTCCAGCCTCCAAGGCAGCAGCAGGTCTCTGTACCTCTGTAATTGTGGAAGAGAAAATGGAGCTTCAGTGGTGCCCTGGGGGTGAACTTCCTGTTAGCAACTGATGGGGCACGGGGTGGGAGCGTGGGCTGAATGCTGGACCAGATGCACTTGGGATCTGATCTAGCACAGCTTTTATATTCTGATGTGCAGTGTCCTTCCTGGGTGGGCTGTGCTCCTTTTTTTTTTTTTTTGACAATACTCTTCTTTTTGGAAAAAGAAGTCTACAACTAGAGAGAGTGTGCTGCTTATATACCAACATAGCACTCAAAACATTCTCTGGGCGATTTGCAATTTGATTATTCCGGCTACACTTTGCACCTGCCCCTCCAAGAGAGTTGAGTACTCAATTTAACAACCTTGGAAGGATGGAAGGCGGAGACAACTTGGAGCCAGCAAACTGAGCCTTGGATTGAACTCAGATTGTGAGCGGAGTCTTGACTGCAGTTGTGCAGTTTAACCTCTGCACCATGGGGCCACGAAACGTTGGGGAGAGGGTCGCAATCTCCACGTTACCTTGCATGCACCCAGTCTCATTAGGGTTTGGAAGCTGAGCAGGGCCAGGCTTTGTAAGCACTTGGAGGAAAGCCCGGAGACTTCTGGTGAGGTTAAGAAAGCGCCTTGCTGCCAGTCAGCGTCTGCAATGTAGGGCTGGATGGAGTGAGCGCCAGACCCACCGTTGGGCCTTTCCTCGCTGCCTCTTGAATTGCCCAGCCGGCTTGCTCTGGCGTGCATCTGAGGTGGGCAGGCCAGCTTCCGAAGTTGTCATGGTGAGCTGGGGAGATCCAGATGCCTCTTCTTTGTGTGAGCTGCCGTGGCGCTCGTTGGGAGCACCAGCCCAGATAAATGCTACCTGTCTCGTTGAGGCCGAAATTGCATAGCGGAGGTTGCACCCAGCCTTCCCTCGCAAAGGCTCTGCCTGAATGGGATGTAATTGGTACAATTAGCTCCCTTGAGGAGTGAAGGCACAGCTCAGGGAAACGGAGAGGAATTACCTGAGGGAAGCCATCAAGAGTAGACGCGTGGGAAACTCACCCTCCAGATGGACCCTGGGGGGGGGGGGCTGTGCAGCGCTTGGCGCAACAGGAGGAGAGGAGACAGAGCCAGAGATGTAGGAGCCGTTCTTGAGACTCAGGCAGCACCTCCCGTTTGCTTGGGAGCGCAATTTGGCAGCTGCTAATTGCCCAGCACAGGGACCTCCTCAGACGGCTGCTGGCCCAGCAGAGAGATTGAGAGAGAGACAATTAGCCGAGGGGGCTCAAAAGTGTTTGGCTTTGCCTCGCTGTCCATGTAAATATCATTAGCTCTCTGGATTGCAAATCAAGAACCTGAGGGGCGGAAGATGAGGCCGGATTTCTTGAGGGAATAAGCCTCCCCCCCCCCGCACAACAGCTGTGAGGAGTCTGTTGCTCGCTTAAGTTCCTTGAAATCCTCCTTGCTTTCAGAGTCAAGCCTTGCTGGCACAAAAACCAGCAGAGGCATCGGACAGAGAGCGAGAGCGAGACCCGGAGTGCTCGAAGGGGCGGATCTGGTTGTGGCTCCAAGGGTGGGGGCTCTGGCAGAGTTTGAAGAAGTCACTTTTTTTGGGGCGGGGGCAAGTCCTTCCGCCATCCCAAACCGCCATGGCCATCAGCTAGGGTCAGGGACTGGTAGATGCTGCGAAGGTGGAACCAACTTACAGGGATCCCAATGTGGCTTTCAAGGGAAATGAGATATCTAAAGAGTAGATATTTTTACCCACTGACTCCCCCTCTCCCCCCATGAACTTCCATGGCCAGTTGCAGAAGACATCCTTTACCATTCCTGGGCCTTTGCCATCACACAATAAAATCGACAACAGACGTTATCTGTGGCCTACGGATCCAGAAGGGAAGCCAAGAACGAGGAGTCTTTCCCACCGTACCCGAAGATGCTAAACTAAGGGCTTCAAGGTGGCACCGTCTGCATAGGGAACGTGTGAGCTTCCTGCACTCCCTCCAAATTTTGACTTGTATGAATCTGTCTTATAAGAGCCAGGCTGTTGAGGCACCAAGCTCAGTTTTGTTTCTTCTGGTGGGTCTCTGGCAGTTCAAGCGGAGACGGTTCCCATCTGTTGCCACCCAAGCCTGGTAAATGAGACATCAGAGGTTTGACCCTGTTACAAACCCGTTCCTTGCAAATCCCATATTCTGCTCCTGTTGTTTTTGTTCCGTCGCTTCCCCTGGCCGTAAGAAAGGCCCCTCTCTGTCTGTGTATAAATGTGAGACCATTGAGAGAATTATGTAGCGCTGGCTGTGATGTCGTTTTCCTTCCAGACACATAATTCCTCCAGATCTTTGTGTCTGAGCCAGGAGGGTTGCAAATGAACCCCCCCCCCCCCCCGCTTACCTCCCAATAAGCAATAATAAAACCCAAGCGAGCCAACGGTGTTGTGGGAAGCAACCCTGTTCTTAGGAGATTCCTGGTGAAACTGACAGGCTAACTGTATCACCCACTCTGAGCATTTCTTTGGCATGTCAGGAGTCACCAGCCCTGCTCCGTAATTCATGGTGGTGGTGGTGGTGATTGTGTCAAGCTATCCCGGTCTGTTAATGGCACACTGGTGGATGAAATAAGCATGGAAATCAGCACTGGGCAGAGAAGCTGGGCTGGACTGGGAGGATTTGCACAGCATGACCTTTCCTTGACAGGCATTTTTGGGGTTAGGTGTGCGCTCCTGCCCCTTCATGGATTGCTGCCTTGTCGTGGCGAGGGGGCTTGAGTAACTCAGAGAAGGGCTATGGGCTATGCCGTGCAGGGCCACCCAAGATGGACAGGTCATAGTGGAGAGCTCTGACTAAACATGATCCACCTGGGGTAGGAACCGGCAATTCCACTCCAGTATCTTTGCCAAGAATGCCCCATGATCAGAAACAAAAGGCTAAAAGATATGATGCTGGAAGATGGGATCCTCAGGTCAAAAGGCGTCCAACATGCTACTGAGGAAGAGCAGAGGACAAGTACAAGTAGCTCCAGAGCTGATGAAGTGGATGGGCCAAAGCCGAAAGGACGCTCAGCTGTGGACGTGCCTGGAAGTGAAAGGAAAGTCCGATGCTGGAAAGAAAAATACTGCATAGGAACCTGGAATGTAAGATCTATGAACCTTGGGAAGCTGGAGGTGGTCAAACAGGAGATGGCAAGAATAAACATCGACATTCTGGGCATCAGTGAACTAAAATGGACAGGAATGGGCGAATTCAGCTCAGTTGATTATCATATCTACTATTGTGGGCAAGAATCCCGTAGAAGGAATGGAGTAGCCCTCATAGTCAACAAAAGAGTGGGAAAAGCTGTAATGGGATACAATCTCAAAAATGATAGAATGATGTTAATACGAATCCAAGGCAGACCTTTCAACATCACAATAATCCAAGTTTATGCACCAACCACCACTGCTGAGGAGACTGAAACTTACCAATTCTATGAAGACTTAAAACACCTTCTAGAACTGACACCAAAGAAAGATGTTCTTCTCATTCTAGGGGACTGGAATGCTAAAGTAGGGAGCCAAGAGATAAAAGGAACAACAGGGAAGTTTGGCCTTGGAGTTCAGAATGAAGCAGAACAAAGGCTAATGGACTTCTGTCAAGAGAACAAGCTGGTCACTCAAAAACACAAGAGACAACTCTATGCATGGACATCACCAGATGGGCAATATCGAAATCAGATTGATTATATTCTCTGCAGCCAAAGATGGAGAAGCTCTATACAGTCAGCAAAAACAACACCTGGAGCTGATTGTGGCTCTGACCATCAGCTTCTTATAGCAAAACTCAAGCTTAAACTGAAGAGAGTAGGAAAAACCACTGGGCTAGTCAGGTATAATCTAAACCGAACCCCTTATGAATACACAGTGGAAGTAAAGAACAGATTTAAGGAACTCGATTTGGTGGACAGAGTGCCTGAAGAACTTTGGATAGAGGCTCGTAACATTGTACAGGAGGCAGCAACAAAAACCATCCCAAAGAAAAGGAAATGCAAGAAAGCAAAGTGGCTGTCCAACGAGGCCTTACAAATAGCAGAAAAGAGAAGGGAAACAAAATGCAGGGGAGATAGGGAAAGTTACAGAAAATCGAATGCAGACTTCCAAAGAATAGCAAGGAGAGACAAGAGGGCCTTCTTAAATGAACAATGCAAAGAAATAGAGGAAAATAACAGAAAAGGAAAAACCAGAGATCTGTTCAGGAAAATTGGAGATATTAGAGGAAAATTTTGTGCAAAGATGGACATGATAAAAGACAAAAATGGAAGGGACCTAACAGAAGCAGAAGACATCAAGAAGAGGTGGCAAGAATACACAGAGGAATTATATCAGAAAATTTTGGATATCCCGGACAACCCAGACAATATAGTTGCTGACCTAGAGCCAGACATCCTGGAGAGTGAGGTCAAGTGGGCCTTAGAAAGCCTGGCTGACAACAAGGCCAGTGGAGGTGATGGCATTCCAGTCTAACTATTTAAAATCCTAAAGGATGATGCTGTTAAGGTGCTACATTCAATATGCCAACAAGTTTTGGAAAACTCAACAGTGGCCAGAGGACTGGAAAAGATCAGTCTACATCCCAATACCAAAGAAGGGCAGTGCCAAAGAATGCTCCAACTACCGGACAATTGCACTCATCTCACACGCCAGCAAGGTTATGCTCAAAATCATACAAGGTAGGCTTCAGCAGTATGTGGACCGAGAACTCCCAGAAGTACAAGCGGGATTCCGAAGGGGCAGAGAAACTCGAGACCAAATTGCCAACATGCGCTGGATTATGGAGAAAGCCAGAGAGTTCCAGAAAAACATCTACTTCTGCTTCATTGACTATGCAAAAGCCTTTGACTGTGTCGACCACAGCAAACTATGGCAAGTCCTAAAAGAAATGGGCGTGCCTGACCACCTTATCCATCTCCTGAGAAACCTATATGTGGGACAGGAAGCAACAGTTAGAACTGGATATGGAACAACGGATTGGTTCAAAATTGGGAAAGGAGTACGACAAGGCTGTATATTGTCACCCTGCTTATTTAACTTATATGCAGAATACATCATGCAGAAGGCCGGACTGGAGGAATCCCAAGCCGGAATTAAGATTGCCGGAAGAAATATCAACAACCTCCGATATGCAGATGACACCACTCTGATGGCGGAAAGTGAGGAGGAACTAAAGAACCTTGTAATGAGGGTGAAAGACGAGAGTGCAAAAAACGGTCTGAAACTCAACATCAAAAAAACTAAGATCATGGCCACTGGTCCCATCACCTCCTGGGAAATAGAAGGGGAAGATATGGAGGCAGTGACAGATTTTACTTTCTTGGGCTCCATGATCACTGCATATGGAGACAGCAGCCCCGAAATTAAAAGACGCCTGCTTCTTGGGAGGAAAGCAATGACAAATCTTGACAGCATCTTAAAAAGCAGAGACATCACCTTGCCAACAAAAGTCCGAATAGTCAAAGCTATGTTTTTTCCTGTAGTGTTGTATGGATGTGAGAGCTGGACCATAAAGAAAGCTGACCACCGAAGAATTGATGCCTTTGAATTGTGGTGCTGGAGGAGAACTCTTGAGAGTTCCCTGGACTGCAAAGAGAACAAACCTATCAATTCTAAAGGAAATCAACCCCGAGTGCTCATTGGAAGGACAGATCCTGAAGCTGAGGCTCCAGTACTTTGGCCATCTCATGAGAAGAGAAGACTCCTTGGAAAAGACTTTGATGTTGGGAAAATGTGAAGGCAAGAGGAGAAGGGGACGACCGAGGATGAGATGGTTGGACAGTGTCATCGAAGCAACCAACATGAATTTGACACAACTCCGGGAGGCGGTGGAGGATAGGAGGGCCTGGCGTGCTCTGGTCCATGGGGTCACGAAGAGTCAGACACGACTAAACGACTGAACACACACGTGCGCTCCTGCTGCTTTAAAGCTGAAACCCTGCCCTCCATCAGCCCATGTGGTCAGAAAAATAAAAGTCCGCCTAGAAAAAAATGTCCCACCAAAGCATCTGCCCAGACATACCTGCACTAGCTTCCTCTTCAAGCGCAACAACATAATCATCCTTGTAAAAAGGTGATCTCCCAACTGCTTTCACAGCATAGTTAAATGTATACAGCAAGAGATTGAGAGAGTGAGAGAGAGAGAGAGAGAACACTTCTAGAACGCTACACATTCTTCACTAGAGATGGGACTTTTCCAATGCTCATTGTTTATTTAAAATATTTTTACCCTGCCTTCCCTTCCTCCTCAAAAAGGACTCAAGGCAGCTTTCAATAATTAAAGTTGACAAATATTACATTACACATTAGGCTGTATAGAGGGCACCCTTACCATCTCCACGCAAGAATTGGAGGTTGTTCATGACTTCGTGTACCTCAGCTCAACCATCTCTGACACTCTCTCTCTAGATGTCGAGCTGGATAAACACATTGGGAAAGCTGCTACCTTGTTCTCTAGACTCATAAAGAGAGTCTGGCTCAGTAAGAAGATCCAGGTCTATAGAGCCTGTGTCCTGAGCACGTTCCTGTACTGCAGTGAGTCCTGGACCCTTCGTGCATGGCAGGAGAGGAAGCTGAACACCTTCCATATGTGTTGCCTCCGACACATTTTTGGTATCACCTGGCAGGACAAAGTCCCAAATAGAGTAGTTTAGCATGTATACATTACTGAAACAGTGACGTCTACGTTGGCTTGGGCATGTTGTGAGAATGGCCGATGGTCAGATTCCAAAAGATCTCCTGTATGGAGAATTCATGCATGGAAATCACCCCTGAGGGAGACCACAACTGCGATACAAGGAGATATGCAAGCGGGATCTGAAGGCCTTAGGAATGGACCTCCACAGATGGGAAACCTTGACGTCTGAGCGTTCAGCCTGGAGGCAGGCAGTGCATCACAGCCTCTCCCATTTTGAAGGAGACCTTTATCCAGCAGGCCGAGGCAAAGAGGCAGTTACGAAAGCAGCAAAATCAGGGAGTTGGACAGGGAACAGATTGGATTTATCTTCAGTGTGGAAGTGATTGTTGTCACTCTCGAATTGGCCTCCTCAGCCACACTAGACGCTGCTCCAAGTCCTCCATACAGAGCATGTGACCATTGTCTCTCGAGACTGAAGGATGCCTATGATATGATGATTTTTGGGGTATGTAGAGCACATGGCATCGGGGCAGGGGGTCATTAGATCTGATGATTGAGAGTTAAACAGATCCATCAGGATCTAGCAAGCCTACCTAGCCAACCAAGGAAGGTTCAAAATAAAAAAAGGCAGAACTGGCCATGGTGGAAACATCAGAGGACCTTCGGCTTGGATGTGAGACGCCTTCTCCAGCCTTGATGTCTTTAGCAAGCCCAGAACAGACAAGGTTGGGTTTGATGCATGTCATGCATTTCACACTCAGCTGCTTGAGAGGATGTGGTTTAGAAGCTCCCCTCCGTACAGCTCAAACATGGCTCATGCATAATGCATGCTGCTTGTCCTGCTGACAGGTGAGTTGAAGACTCACCTCGTTTACACACGGACAGCTGCTGCTTTCGGGGGATTTCTCAGATCTTTGTGCCGTCTCAGAGATGTTGAACTGTTCAGAAATCTCCAGGAGCTTGTGATTTTTTTAAAAAAATAATTCTTATTTATTTTGTAAACTGCCCTTTCTCAAACACACACAAAGAAATGCATAATGTTGTCTGTCCCCTGATTTTCATCTCACCGTGGTCTCCTGGTGAGGAAAGTTCAGTGGAGAGATGGTGGGGTGGGCAAGATCTGAGCTTCCTGAACTTCCTCTCAGGGTGGAGATGATTCTTAGGTTTGCTTAGTCCCATCCTGACACTTTAACCAATACACCATATTTTCCCTTCCCCTGGGAAATGGGTGATGTGGCTCACTTATCAATGGTCTCTGAACGTGATGAGCTCAGAGAGTAACGTCCTCTCTCCTTGAGATAAACTGTGGCCTGGAGTGCAGAGATGGAGGCCTGAGAAGGGGATGATAGATAGCAGTGATGTTGGCATGCTTTTGAGTCTGAGTCCCAAGTCTGAACCTGCTGAGCCTTTAGTTGTTGTTTAGTCGTGTCCAACTCTTTGTGGCCCCATGGACCAGAGAGCACGCCAGGCCCTCCTGTCTTCCACGGCCTCCCGGAGCTGGGTCAAATTCATGGTGGTAGCTTTGATGACACTGTCCAGCCATCTTGTCCTCTGTCATCCCCTTCTCCTCTTGCCTTCACACTTTCCCAACATCAGGGTCTTTTCCAAGGAGTCTTCTCTTCTCATGAGGTGGCCAAAGTCTTGGAGCCTCAGCTTCAGGATCTGTCCTTCCAGTGAGCACTCTGGGTTGATTTCCTGCAAAATGGATAAATTTGATCTCCTTGCAGTCCAGGGGTACGAAGCCCCAAGTTTGAGTCTCTTTTAAAAGCAAGCTTTTTTTCCTCCAGAAAAAAGGAAGTGAGTGGATGGGTTCCGAGTCATGCATTGAGTCTGAGCCATTGAAACACACCCACACCCACGTGCAGACACACACTGAATCAAGTCCGAGTGGAGTCACCAGCATGACTTAAGTCTGCCTTGACAGCAACCTACTGTAAGTCTCCATCCCTGACAGATAGATGCTTCTGCCATTCCTTTGGGGGTTGGAATAAGTGATCTTTGGAGGGCCCCGCGTGGCAGGTTTTTTCTTCTGCACATCCAGCTTTAGCAAGACAGTGTTGTATTTTATTCCCCCCAGTGTTTAGCGCTTAGGCCATCACATGTTTTTTAAAATGCAGGGAATGTCTGCCAAAACCGTACCAGCATCCTTCATTCGGTGGAAATCCATTATGTCCACGGAAAATCATGCAGACAAGAACCCTTTTGAGCAAGTTGATAAACAAAGACGTCCTTGCTGAGTGTCTAAGCTGCGGGAGGCTTGCTTGAGCTCTCTGGTGCTCTTTCCAGACCAGATTCAGGCTGAACTGTTGACCTCGGAAGCGAAAGGGATTTGGGAGCCCCGCTGTGGTGTGTGGATTAATTATCCTTAAAGGATGCGTTTGGAGCAGATTGGGTTTCAAACAGCAGCTCAGGAGGGCTGCAAAATTAGAATTGAGGACTGGTCTTTCGGAAGGGTCTTTTCGCCTTCTTGTGCCGTTAGGAAACGTCTCTTTAGTCATATATACCAAAGGCAGGTGCTTAGAGGGCCCCATAAAGGTTTTTATGCCCCCAAGTACCGCTGACAAAGGCCGGCATCAATCCACTCATTTCTTCTTAGCCCCAAATAACCACCCTCTGGCGACACAATCAAACAATATAGCAATTTGGGAAGTGCAGTTTTCGGTCCCTTGTATTTATGGGTACTGTCTTCAGGTCTCATCAGCCGCAGCCTTCAATCCCAGGGAGTGTGCAGTCACAAAAATGCCTTGAGCTCATGGCAATCAAAAGACCATTTAACTACATATTTCTCACATTCTTTCTCCCTTCTTCCCCCCCCTCTCCCTTTCTGCCTTTTTTTTTTTTTTGCTCCTGGTGAACTTGGAGGTTTGTTTACCACTTTGTGGTGGTTTCTCTTGATAGCAAAGCTATTACTCCGCTGCAGTTGCTTGTAAAGTCCTTTCCTTAGCCTTCCTTAGTCATGCACAGATAGAGGGATTCTCTCTCAGCTCCCCAGGGACAAGAAAGCTCAGGACGTGGAAGAGTTACTTTTCCAAATGGAGCTCCCCCAGAACCAGCCAGCCAGCAGCCAGGAAAGGTAGTCCAAAATAAGAACAAACAAGCCACAAATCTTTCCAAACTTTAGGAAGGCATATGATGTACACTAAAGTAGAGCTGGGGGTGCGGGTAGGATGTCAGAGGCTATTGTTCAGAGCTTTGGTGGCTTTCTTGTATTTTTATGGGGCCATTCCAAAAAACCTGTTCATGTAAAGGTCATCCGCCTCTGTTATCCAAATGCAGATGCCGAAGAAGATGTGGAAAGCTGAAAAACAGGAACCAATTCACTTTGAGCTGATTGACAGCCTATGCAATTCAATTTAGATCTGAATATTTTAAAGTACAGTGGTGCCTCACTTAGCGACGTTACTCCGTTCCAGAAAAAACGTTGCTAAGCGATTTAATCGCTAAGCAATTTTTAAAAGCCCATAGAAACGCATTAAAACTTGTTTAATGTGTTCCTATGGGCTTTAAAAGTAACCTTATGAGAAGATCCTCCATTGTGGCGGCCATTTTTGGTGCCTCTAAAGCGAGGCAACACAGCGGGTGGCCATTTTGTTTTCTGGTCGCCATTTTGAAACCGCCAATCAGCTGGCCGAAAATGGGGGCTTTGCAGTGATTGCTTCCCTGCGATCATTGCAAAGTGATTTTTCCCCATAGGGGCCATCGCTAAGCAATCGCTCTGGCGATGGCCCAAACCCCATCGCTAAGCGATTTCATCGCTCAACGGAGCAATCACTAAGTGAGGCATCACTGTATATCTACAGATTTATATTTATTCAGATAGTGGGGTAAAAACATGAACAATAGGGGGAAAATGAAGGGCTCTGACCTGAGTTTAGGGTGGAACACAGTGCTATCAATTACTGCTTGACCGCCAGTGCACAGGCCAATTTCTCACTGGCTCCCTCCCTCTCTCCCTCCCTTCCCTCCTGCCATGGGCTGTGCAATGTACTCTTTGCTCAGCTTCCATCCTTTCCATGGAGCACTTCTAGCATTCGCTGGGACTTATTGCTCAACTGTCAGTCACTCTTCGATCCTCTGAAGCAAAAGGCACTGTTCTGGATTTTTAACCTCAGAGGCACAGGAGCAAAATTTGGTACTTTAGAGAGCCCCCAATTTGATTTGGCCGATGCTTCAGACCAGTTTGGAAATGGACAAATATACCCCCTTAGCTTTTTCCCTGAATATATTCCAAACCTACAGTACACTGTATTCTATAGTCTTACCCGTTTGATTTATATGCAGAACACATCATACAAAAAGCTGGCATAGATTCTAACAAAGGAGGAGTGAAAAGTGGTGAGAAAAACACCAATTATCTAAGATTTAGAGATGGTACTGTACTTTTACCAGAAAACAGGAATTGATTAGAACTGCTGGATAGCTCAGCGGTTTAGCTCTCTGGCTGAGGAGACAGAAGTTGGGAGTTCAATTCCCCCACTGTGCTTCCTTGACAGGAGCTAGACTTGATGATCCTTTCCAGCTCTGCAGTGCTAAGATGATGATGATGATGATGTGTTCATCCACATAAAAATATCAGTGGAATAAAAGAATGGCTATGTATGCACTGATTTAGCCCTCTTTGGCCATCTGAATGTGTGACGGGTCCCATCTTCAGCTTGGGGATGTGGGTGCTTATATAAGCCCTACCCATCCAGAAGTCAGCCAGACCTTCACACATTGAGTAAAGTAGGATGTTGGTGGGGACGGGAGGGCACAAGCAAGCCCTGCCCCACACCCCTTCCCAGCTGGAAGATCAGTCAACCGGCTTACCATGTTTTCCTGAAGGCTTTGCATGGAATGCATGAAGGGCTGGCTGATTTCCATGCAAAGTGAGGACATGGAGAGGTGGGGCTTGTCAACATCCCCATGGAAAACCTGGTGCTACTTGCCTCAACTTTCTTAATGATGCCTGTTATTGGGTGAAAAATAATCGGGTCTACTTATTAATTGTGCTGCAGTCCTTCTGACCTAAACAAAGAAAGTGGCTTCACCACCATGATGATGGCCTCATCTACAGATCCAGGTTAATACCCCTCAGTGGGGCTTACAGTTGCCTCAATAAGTCTTTGAGGCTGCAGTCGTTGACCTATTTATCCAGAGGCCAGCCCTCTTGCGTGTGATGAGATTTACATCCAAGTAGACACACACAGAGTTGCATTGTTATTTACTTCTTTGATAGGATTGTATGCTAGCATGATGTAACCGGATTTTTCAACTATAAGGTTTGGATGTAGGAAGTGTGAGACGACTATGAAAGCATTGTCCATATGTAGCGGGACTTCCATGTGCAATGCATAAATAAAACAAATGCGTGACTAAATAATATATGGTGTGATGCTGAAGGAAGCCCCCAACAGAGCATTCCTCACCTTGCAATTTCATAACATTAGCCAAGTATGGTCTGCCTTGATGTTATGGCACAAGGTAAATGGGGTTTGTAAGAACAAAATGAGGAGAAGAACAGCAGCAGTGGATGCTGCCTGGAATTCACCGGAGTGGCATATAAATGCAATAAAAATACAAAGGAAGTTGTACATACTCTCGTGCATATAATTTGCATTTATGGAACCTAAATGAGTCTAATTCCGCCTTTGCATTTATGCACATAGCATGTCACCCAACTCATTTTCCCCCAATGGGACAAGATGGCTAGTAGATATTAAGAATGCTTTAAAATTTAAGGACTTTTTATTGCTTGTCTGGCTTTGCCCTTTTATGCAGCTGCTGCTTTTAATTTGGTTTTACAGGGTGAAGCGTGCTGTTTGTGGCTGCCAGTTTTGCCTTGGTTTTCTATTCTGCTTCTCCTGTCACTCTTTCATTGTCTTGCGGTTGCATTTTAGAGTACTCTATATTTGTAACAGATTGTCTACTGCCTGGAGATCTTCAATCGGTGGGTAGTTTAAAAGTGTACGGAAAAAGTCATTTAGTAACTCAAAGGCTACCTACCCGCAGGACCGCACAGCCAAGCTGTTACTGTATAGCCAATAGGGGCAAAGGGAGTTGCTTTCCATGGTGCTGAAA
This sequence comes from Pogona vitticeps, assembly GCF_051106095.1. Classification (NCBI taxonomy): domain Eukaryota; kingdom Metazoa; phylum Chordata; class Lepidosauria; order Squamata; family Agamidae; genus Pogona; species Pogona vitticeps. The sequence continues at coordinate 311,098,876 of NC_135784.1, forward strand.
CTCTGGTCTTTCCCCAAAGTGCATTTAATCAAACACAAGGAACAGGCTATTTAGAAATGGAAGGATGTCAGCTCTCTGGTCGAGGGCTCTCTCTTCCCACCCTTCCTAGCCCCTAAGGCAACACATGCAACCATCATCCCTTTACACTCCTTGCACAAGACAATGATAGATATAGGAGCAGGGAAGAGGCCATGGGAAGCCAAGGTGGAAGAGCCTCAGGCCCACGGCCATTTGGGTTGTTAGGACTTTGAGCAGTGTTCTGGGTGGTGAGGAAGGGGAGTCTACTGATGCTGTAATTGTGAGACGGGACCCCTCCTTCCCGGCACAAATGGGAATGGGTTGACGCTGGATCTTTTTATATTATTATTATTATTATTATTATTATTATTATTATTATTATTATTATTATTATTATTATTATTATTATTATTATTATTATTATTATTATTATTATTATTATTATTATTTTGAGAGAAGGAACTAAATGACAGGGTGGTGAAGGAGGAGGAGGAGAAGAAGATGGATGATCTACTCCTGATCGTAAGATAGCTGTGTAGATCCAAAGCCCATTGGACAGTTCTCTCTTGATGGCAGGAGCGGAGAGCCTCTGGCCTTTGTGATGTTTTGGACTACAGTTCCCACTCTGCCTCTCTGCATTATCATTGGTCCTGGTACCTGGGGCTTCTAGGAGCTGGAATCCAAAATCTCCGGAAGGCTAGAGTTTTCCCACTGCTTTGCGACAGACCGGGAGAGCTCCCTGTAGGCTTCTTAGCACCTGTGAGAGGTGGATCTCCAACTGGATTCCTTGAACTAGGTATCCTGTTGTCCAATAGAGTACCCAGTGAAACCATGACAACTCAGCTCCTGTTGCTGTTTGTTCCACTAAAGCAATGCCCAGTTTACTTAGGAACCCTGCTGCCACCCACCACCACCACTGGCTGTGCTGGGAGGAAGATACTGGCAGCTGTAGTTCAAAAGAGTAACTCTTCCAAGCTGTAAGGTTGCTGATCACCTTCATATTCATAGCAGAGTACGGCAGTTCCCTGTAGAACTTCTGGGTAGTTCAGGGGTTTACACACCTGGCTGGAGATCCAGAGGTTAGGAGTTTCATCCCCTGCTGTGCCTCCTTGACAGGGGCTGGACTGGATGATCCATAAGGTCCCTTCCACCTCCACAGTTCTAAAATGATGATGACAACGATGAAAACTCTGAACTGTAAGTTTTCAAAGATGCCCTTAGATTTTCCCCAAGTATGATGGAACGGTAAGGCATCAGTGGCCCAGGGATGGCTTGTTCAATTCAAATCATTCCAGATAATTCAAGAAGCTGGATGGGGAAATTCTCCAAGATGTCTTTGTGTGTTAGAAATAGCAATCCCCCCCCATTCACTTGTGCACCCCTCCATTGTGTTCCCATACTGAATTTTGAATTGGGACTTGGCAAATCTTAGAAAAAGGGTAATGGAGGAGTGGGATTCACAGTAGATGTTCTGGGCTACGCAGCCTTTTCCAATGGAGCCATCAAAATGAAAGATAGCCAGGCCAGAGTGCAGCCAAGCTTTGCTCTGGGAGCATGAATTGGTAACAGAAGAGCCAATGTGGAAACAAATATTAGGCTGTTCCCTTTCTGGGGGGGGGGGTCTCTTTTAGGCAGGCAAGAACTGAACGATGCCTTGAAGTAATTCCCCCCCCCCCACTAGGAAAAAATAATAAAACCATCACAGCTCCCAGGGTCAGTTTTTTAAAGCTCCCGATAAAATCATTTAGCAGGTCAGGTGTATTTGAAGAGACGCATGTCTCGGACACATGTGTGACCGAGACACCAACATGAAAGCGACCAACATGAATTTGACCCAACTCTGGGAGGCCATGGAAGACAGGAGGGCCTGGCGTGCTCTGGTTCATGGGGTCACGAAAATGACTAAACACGACTTAATGACTAAACAACAACAAATGTCTTGGAATGCAGGCTGGAGCCGCCGTCTGTCTGGTGCACTTTTTGGAGAGGTGTGTGCCTTCTGAACCCAGGGTGACAAGGATTTTTAGTGTCCGCTTTTCTAAGCCCCATGGACAGTTGTTTGAACACATGATGCCGGATCTAACATTTCAGGTTCTGATGCCTACCATCGGTCCACCCTCTTTGTATGAAGACACTCTCTGTGTGTCTCTCTCTGTGTGTGTCTGTGTGAGTTTCTGTTCTCCGGCAAGCCCTTGCATCCCTCTTTTCTGCCCCTGAAGGCAATCGCAACATGGCTCCGCCTTCACCACAAAAACCACTTAGAATTAAAAGCAGATACCAATTGCTTTCCTTTTCATCCAACCACAACAACACTGGATTTGTCAGAAATGTGTTATTACATGAGGGAGCTTAAAACACACACACACACACACACACACACACACACACAAAGCAAGCAAACAAACAAGCAAAACAAAACAAACCAAAAACAGGGCATGCTGTCTCCATTCAACACACAATAAAGAAAACTTTTTGAAGCTATTGATTTCAGTATGATGTTCATTTAAGCAGACTTGATTTCAGCAGCCGAATGAAAGGAAAGCAGCAGCCTGTCGGCGAACAGAAACGCACTTGTACGTGGACACGTCACCTCAGTGGACTCATAGGTTGCCTGCATGGTAAGGTGTGGCTAAACTATGATTTGGAATGGCTACTTTTCCAGACCACAACTCTCCCCAGAGAGAGAGAGAGAGAGAGAGAGAGAGAGAGAGAGAGAGAGACTTTCCTACCAGACAGCCTGTTTCAAGAAATGCATTCCCAGCAATATTGCTCTTGTGGCGATGCCTCTACATGTGAATTGCTTTCCTCTATTAAAACCAGATCCAAAACAATGTAAACAAGGAATAACATAAACATTAAAACGCAGTCTAATAAAAGAATACAAAAGGATTTCCTGAAAGTTGAATCTATACAAACCCTAACAGATGCATCATGACTAAATAATAGAAAACAGGGGACACCAAGTAACCGCAAGTCTTTTTGGCTATTTCTACTAACCGGAGGAGGTTTTACGGCGAGGCTTCCTTGCCAAGAGACTTCTGGGGTTTCCAGTGTTGCCGAATCAGAGAAGAATTTCTACTCCGGGACCAAATGAATTTTAGCAAACTGGTGAACATCCACAGATGAGCAAAAGTAACGATGCAGCACTTTGATCGTTGATGACTTTTGCAAGCTGCCTCTTAGATCGGGGCCACGTTTGGAATAATACACTGCCCATGGTTCATCTTTTCAGATAGAGGAGGGACCATAGAATTCTGCATTAAGTGAAGCTTCCATCCAAACAACATAAACGAGCAATTCTTCTCAGCGTGTCTTGCGGTGACCCAGGAGGGAGTTTATCAGCACACCAACAAGGGGTTGAGAAGTTGGAACATGTCCAGACGCAGGTGACCAAGATGGAAGCCAACTCACTTGAGTTGAGGAACCTGCTTGGCAATGAAAGATCAAGAAGGGGACAGCCATCTTCCGACATCTGAATGACTGCCATAGGGAGGACGGAGAAGCTGACTTACTGATGCTTCAAGGAACAGAACCTGGAGTTTTGGTTTTTTTAAACAGCTTTCTGGCCTTCCTTGGCCCCAAGTCCCCACTTTTGAGTCTCTCTAGGTCTTTGCTGGCAAGCTCAGGAGTTAAGACTCACTGGGCTCGTGACCATGTGCTGTCTGGCTCTCCCTGGTGAGGCCGGCCCAGCTAGCCCACTGGGCACCTTGGAGGGAGATGGGCCTCAGATCTTGGGATGGTGTAGCAGCCAGAAGGCTGGGCACTTCCAAGGCTACTGCCTCTTCTGGATCTGAATGGGCTGGCCATCGTCCTGTGCTGGATGGGAACAGTCCTCGGTGGATGACACCGGTGAGGTTCAAGAAGGGAGAGGCCACCTCCCCACTCTCCTCCTCCCTCTGCTTCTTAGCCTTCAGCATCCGCACTCGTCTCCTCCACCACATCCCTCTCTTTTATATTCTGTACCCCATGACCATCTGTCACCTCCACTCACCCAATGCCAGTGGCGGGCACCTCCTCTCTCTCCCTCCAGATCCCGTGACTTTTCACCTTCTAGCGGCTGGGTTGGGCCTTTCTCAGAGGCAAAAGAGGACGAGACGCCTAATGGAAATGTCCTCTTGCAGTGCTGTCACCCATCAGGCCCCTGCTCCCAAGCTGACCTCCTTGGAGGACAATAACTGGGCCAGTGTAGAGGCAGGTGTAGGGGTGGCCCTGAGCTCCCCCAGGCCCATCACAAGATGCATGAAAACCCTTGCTATGATGTCTTCCTGCTTCCTAGACCTCCTTTTTTTGGGCAGACTCACCTGGCAACCTCTGGCAAAATGCCCCCCACCCCTGGGAGACAGCGAACGCTTCTATAGCCTTCCCCACAGATCTTGGTGGGCCTTTGCTTTGATGGTGAACATTTCCATTAGGCCTCTAGTCCTCTTTTGCCTCTGAGCCTCGGTCTCATTCCTAAGTCATTCCCCATCCCTTAAATTGGGTCGCTTTGATCTCTCTGACATGCTACTGTTTTCATTTTCATTTTTTTTAAAAAAGTGACTAATAAATTTTAATAAACATAGAAAAAACCCTATTTATTTAAAAGAAAAACCAGAAGAAGAAGAAGAACACAGTGTCAATCATAATAAAAGGCACAACAGGAGCAAATCGGAATGGCTGTTCAGGGGGAACTTTTTAAAACCACTGTTGTTCTGTGACATTGACTCCCTTCCAAGTGATCGTAGCCCTATGAATTGTTGTGGTTATGTGCTGTCACGGTCTCTCTGACTTATGGCAACCCTATAAATTAGCAGTCTCTAAAAGGCTCTGTCCTCACCTTTGTCACCTCTGAAAGGTCCTGTCTTTAAGGGCCTTGCGCTGGTCTTGAAAACTCAAGCTTCTGGGTGCCTTTACCAAGCCATTTCCTCTCATGTTCTGTCTTTCTCTTTTCTCCTTGTTTCCCATTATTCCCAGCACGACCGCCTTTTGAAGCAGGTTTTGACCTCCCATGGTGCATCCAAAATATAATACATTCTATATCATCATCTTCATCACGGAATCATAGAAAAGTGAAGTTGGAAGGGGCCTAAAAGGCCATCAAGTCCAACCCCCTGCTCAAAGCAGGAATACAATCAAAGCAGATCTTCCCGGTGGTTGTTAAAGTTTTCTTGAATGCCTCCAGGGTTGGAGCACTCGTTAACTCTGGAGGTCACTGGTTCCATTGTCGTGCTGCTCTTAACAGTTAGGAACTTCTTCCTGATATTCAACCGAAATCTGGCTTCCTTTAACTTGAGCCCATTGTTGGGTATCTTGCACTCTGGGATGACCGAGATCGGATCCTGCCCCTCCTCTGAAGGACAGCCTTTCAACGATTTGAAGAGTGCTCTCCTGTCACCCCTCAGTCTTCTTTTCCCAAGGTTAAACATGCCCAGTCATCATGGCACAACTGCTCTGTTTAGTTGTTTTTCAGTCCAGTGAGTGTTCGAGCATGAGGTGAACCAGAATCCATTTCCTGGTAGATTAAGTCCCCCGGTGTCCTCTATGGGGCTCACACCCAAGGGAGTGTGAATAGGATTCCAACCAAAATCCTTTACTTAGAGGTCAGTTCCCCATGCCATTCTTGGGAAAATTGCTTGAGTTTTGGCCGTTCCACTTTCTATTTTAAAATATATGCAAGGGAGAAGTTCAATCCGTGTCCGTGTGATCCAGCCACCGCTGAGCATAAATTGCAGGTATATTTCTTTTCACAGCATGACGTTCGGTGCTATTATTTAAGCAGCTTTGCTGAGAGTTTGAGACGCAGCAGGTCTGGCTGTTTGCTTGGAAACGAGTTCCACCGTGTCCCACAGGGCTCAATCCCAAGTCAGTGCAAGTCAGATGGCAACCACAACACTATGCTCCGATCTAAATGGTCCATTGTGGTTTTGCGGAAATGGCTTGAGTTTGGGGCCCTGGACTCCTCACCTGAGTGACTTGGAAGAGGGTAAGAAGCTCAAATGCAATTCAATTGATTCAATCTAATAGTTCCTCGAGGAAATTAAATTGTCTGGAGCTTAAATGGGTTGAAACCCCTGATCTCTTCCGTCTTTAAAATCTATGAATCTTTGTTCCTGGAGTGAATCCATGTTTATATTCCTTATTGGCAGAGTCCGAAGACAGAAGGAAGCATCTGTGAAAAGTGATTAAGAGAGTTTCAATGGCTTATTGTGTTTGAACTTGAATAAAAATGGTTGTTTAGTCATTAAGTCGTGTCCGGATCTTCATGATCCCATGGACTAGAGCACACCAGGCCCTCCTGTCTTCCACTGCCACCTGGAGTTGGGTCAAATTCATGGTGGTCGCTTCAATGACCCTGTCCATCCATCTCGTCCCCTTCTCCTCCTGCCTTCACACTTTCCCAGCATCAGGGTCTTTTCCAAGGAGTCTTCTCTTCTCATGAGATGGCCAAAGGATTGGAGCCTCAGCTTCAGGATCTGTCCTTCCAGTGAGCACTCAGGGTTGATTTCCTTTAGAATTGATAGGTTTGTTCTCCTTGCAGTCCAGGGGACTCTCAAGGGTCTCCTCCAGCACCACCATTCAAAAGCATCCATTCTTTGGTGGTCAGCCTTCTTTATGGTCCAGCTCTCACTTCCATACATCGCTACTGGAAAAACCATAGCTTTGATGATGTGGACTTTTGTTGGCAAGGTGATGTCTCTGCTTTTTAAGATGCTGTTGAGGTTTCTCATCGCTTTCCTCTCAAGAAGCAGGCGTCTTTTAATTTCGTGGCTGCTGTCTCCATCTGCAGTGGTCATGGAGCCCAAGAAAGTAAAATCTGTCACTGCCTCCATCTCTTCCCCTTCTAGAATAGAACAGTGCAAAAAGACAGATACCTGGGTCCCTGTCAGGAGAGCGCAGATGAAGAAGCTTATTTTTTTTGTTGGTGGGCTGACATTTGCTGTGGTTGTGCTAACTCTGCCTTTCCTAGGTTCCCCCCACTCCCACCCCCATAAGATCACGCATTTGGCTTTTCCTCTTGGGTGGGAACTAAAATCTGGACTTTGGTCTGATCCAACGGTGCTCTTCTTATGTTCCTTCTCCACCATTGTTCTAAATCATCATCGTCATCAGACCACTATTACGAGGCCAGGCAAACATGCTTCTCTCCCATCAGGGTGGGGAAAATATGGCCTTTGTTATTGGATTAGAGCTCCCATCATCCAGCCTTGGCCATGGTGAGGAATGCTGGGCCTTGGAGTTGAACAGCATCCAGAGATCTGCTCTCTGTCCGCTGTGGTCTTTAGGAGTTTTTAGGCCACTTTTCCCCCAATAAGGGGACCCGAGGTGGCTCGCAATATTAAAAGAATAGAATTTAAACATAACAAGTTAAACATTAAAAAACAATTAAACTGAATGCTAATTGAAATATGATTAAATAATTAAAAGCGAGGAAACCTTGAAAATTATCTTAACTTTAAAAATGACATTCAGCAACTCAGCCATGATTGATTAAATGCCTGCCTGAAAAGATAGGTCTTCAGCTGTCAGTAGAGGGATAGAAGGGATGGGCCCACCCTGACCTCCCGAGGGGGAGCATCCCATAACCTGGGAGCTGCCACCGAGAAGGCCCTCTCCCGTGTCCCCATCATCCGTGCCTGTGCTGGCCATGGGACCAAGAGGAGGGCTTCCTTTGATGATCTTAAATGCCACAAAGGGTCATATGGAGAGATACGGCCCTTCAGTTGGCCTAGACTCAAACCATACAGGGCTTTTATACATCACAATAAGCAGCACTTTGAATTGTACTAGAAATGGACTGGCAGCTAGTGGAGTTGTTGTAACATGGGGCATTATGTGCTCTCTATAACTGGCCTCAGTCATTAGCCCGGCCGCTGCAATTTGAACCACACTCTTTGTAACTGTTAATGTAATGTCTAGTTTGACCCTGAGGTACAGTAAAGGCTTGCCTCTCCAGTTTGTGTGTGAAGCTGCTCTTTATTTCTGTTTATGACCACTCAGAAGTCAATTTGACCCATGTTAGGTGTTCCTCTTTTGTTGTTGCTTTCCACTTTTTCTACCATGGTTGCCTTTTCCCCGCGAGTCTTGTCTCCTTGTGATGTGCCCAAAATACGATAGCCTTAACTTAGTCATTTTAGCTCCTAGAGATTTGGCCCAGGACTCCATTTGTTCATTTTTCTGGTCGTCTAGGGCATCTGCAAAGCTCTCCTCCAGCACCACCTCTTAAATGAACGAATTCCCCCCCTTCCAACTGCCAGCTTTCTTCACCGCCCAGCATCCCCTATCCATATATGGCCGTCCAGGCACACCACGATCAACACGACCTTGGTCCCCACCAACCTGTCTTTGCTCTTCAGAAGGACCTTTTCTCATTCCTTCCCGAGCAAGGTTTCTAGTCTGAAAGGCTAATTTGTAGTTTCCTCTTTCTCATTTTTCTCTTTGGCTGCAGAAGAACCAAACATTCGCATAAAGAGCACGATAGGGGCCTCAAAGCGAGGCACACACACACACAGACACACACAAAAACCCCACTCAAAAACTTCAAAAGTGCCTTAAATCATTTTAAAGTTCTACAGTTGAAAACATGAAGGAAACCCAGGGTGATCAAAGACTTTACGCGGCGAGGAAGACAGCGGGCTGCGCCTTCATGCAACCAACTTCCGCACGCATCCTTTCCCCATCGACATGTTAACAAAGCATTCCAAAGCTAATCTGGAGATATTTATCCTACATGTCGGCACGGAGCCCAGCAAAACTCCATATGTGCTGGTTTCCGTCTTCCTCGCGCGCCCTCCCGCCCCCCAAATCAGTAATTATCTGCGGAAGGGAAGATCGAAATCCTAATGCCATATGTTCATTACAGATTCTACTAATGAAAATATATCTTCCTGTCAGGTCCCGTGATGAATGGGCCCAGTTCCCCTACCGAAGCTTTTGAAACCCCAGATGAAACAAACATCCTTCGTAAATGTATCTCCACAGTTCCCAGCAATGTATTCAAAAACCTCCCTAAAGACAGGGAAGAAAATGCAATTTCCTGTTCGCTCGTCTTTGTCGCAGGTCAAGATCTGACCCTTTTCCCACATGTGGGTCTGTGCATGTGTGCGCGCGGCTGCACCCTGTTCCGGTAAGGTGGGGTGAGCAATGCTGGGGGACTATGCCGGCAAACTCCGAACCTACCAGGATCCATCTTTCTGGCTCCCTGTGCAGAACGTGTTGCAAAAATGTGTGCTTCCACTTAAAAAAGCAGCTTCGTCCTTCTTAAAACAAGGTGCACGCTCCCTATGCTTCTTGTTTTCAAGCAGAGCCGTCCTTCTGAGAGGCTCCTGAGAAGGAGAACGGGCTGGTGAACTACCTGCAAAGTGAGCACACACCTTTTTTTAAAAAAGGAATTGGTTAGAAATGGGTTGAACCCACGTTTGGAGTTTCATGACAGTTCCGTACGCATGGCACCACAGATGCCTCACGTTCCCTTCCTCTACTTTCCCGGCCAATGACTCACTTGGCATTCGGAGCACGCGCCTCTCCTCCTCCTCTTTGGCTGTTCAGCTACTCCCTGGAAGGACCATGAGCTTGCCTGTCCCTGTTTGAGTGGGCCATTAGCCAAGGAAGCAGGGCAGGGAAGCCCCATGATCCTGCCGGAGACTGGCTGAACAACCAAAGAGGAGGAGGAGGAGGAGAGGAGCACACGATGGCTGGTGAGTGGGAGCATCCAGCCAGGGAGGCGGAGGAAGAGAACACGCAGCAACTTTGGTGCCTTGCTTACGAACCAGCACGAACCTCTGAACCAAGTTTCATGCCCGTCTCTAGAATTGATTCAAAGGGAAAACACTTTTTTCCCCACTGACAGAATAAAGCAAGCGACCCCAGAGGCAGTTCTCTCTCTATAAGAGCAGGACAGGAGGCCTAAAATCAAACGGGGGATGGCGAAAATCAGCGTTTTAAGTGGCCTCCTCAACATGAACGGGGAGGGGGCAGGCGTAGCTCTCAAAAGTTGATTCAAAGAGGATTCCGTCATTAACTGAAGTTATTCTAAAATGAGCTAGATTTATTCTGCGAGTTAAAAGCAATCTGTAATGAAATTTACTTTATCTTTCATCTAGGCGGTTTTGGGGGGGGGGAAAGAAAGGACAAAATAGGATTTATTATTTTACAATAAATCTTTCATAATAATTACTGAAGTCTGTGTGGTTTTGGAGGATCTTGGTCTCCTAAAACAAATAAAGTCTAATATAATGAAATACCCTTGGAAAGACCTCCTGAATTCCTCCCCATTCCTTAGGACACACTTCTTTGGTACATGGCCTTTGACTCGTGGGCTCTTTGATAATCTCTTGCCTCTTCCTGCCTGGAAAAAAGGAGCAAGGGCTCCGCTCTCATCAGGCTGTGGCCAGCGTCGTGCAAAACTCACCGAAATGTACGAATAGCTAGCCATACTTTCCAACCACATATGCAAATCCAAAATGCATAGAATTAGAATTAGCTCATGCCCCCTGACTTTGCTATGTGGGTCAATTTGTTGGTTTATAATTTTGTATCCTGCCTTTCGCCTTAAAAAAGGATCCAAGGTGTCTTCCATCATGAAAAGACAGGGTGTAAAGCTAACAACAGTAAAATATATGAACACTAAAAAGGATCAGATGAATACCACGCTAAAAACAGTGAACAAAAGCAATACCAAAAACACATTCAAAGCAGTAAGGCGCAACCATCCATTAAAAAACCGCACCGAGGCAGGCAACTGCTGAGGGAAAGTTTGTCTGAAGAGAAATATCTATCTGCCTGCTTCCAGAAGGACAGCCGAGATGGGCCCAGCCTGGCCTCCAGTGGCAGCGAGTTCCAAAGGAGCAGCCCCAGAGGAGAAGGCGCTCTCCTGGGTTCCCCCATCCGATGCACCTGTGAGGGTGGTGGGTCTGAAGAGAAAGGCCTCCCCAGATGACCTTACCACCTGAGCAGGCTCACTGAAGGAGACGTGGTCTTTGAGATCGCTCGGACCCAAGCCACCTAGGGCTTTATCCTGTAGGTTACAACCAACACTTTGAATTCTGGCGGGAAACAGATCGGCAGCCAGTGGAGCTGCTGTAACGGGGTGTGTGTGTTATGGGATCCCTGCCACTAGCCCCACTTAGCAAATCTGTCTGCTGCATTTGGGACCCACCGACGTCCCCTGACACTTTCCAGAGGCAGCCCCACGGAGAGCATTGTTGCAGTAATCTGGCCGGGCTGTAACCCAGGCAGGAAACCCTGTGACCAGATCAGGCCCTCTCTAACGAAGCCCTTCTGTCTCTTATCGCCAAAGCTTGGAGGCCAGAACATTTCCTTCTTTTAAGAACACCTGAGCCCGGGTTTAGGCGTTGTCTGAGCTGGCTAGGGATTCCAGGAGATATAGCCCCCCTGAAGATAACCTTCCCCCCTATTCTGGTGAGGCTTGGCCCAGTAAATCTCCAGCCATCTGGCTCACAAGGCCGTCTCGACGGATGGCAAGTTGCTCTCTCTATATGCACATGCTGTTCCTTCAGGTTATGGCTTGGCCTGAGAGAGTCCAGTGTGAAGCTACGGAGACAGCTCACGGCCACTCGGTAAATGCCATTGCACCTTGCACAAAGCGAACCTCCCAGAGTTTGTGGAGACTTTTAATCTTCCGAGAGAAGACTTCCTTCCGTCCTCGAGAAATTGGATCTGAGCCAACTTGGATCCAGTTATTTCTGACTCTATCTCTCTGCAGGCCGACAGAAAACCACTCAAAGGAGATGACGTTGTTATCAGCCCTGCGGCAGAAAACCTGCTGGCCTGCCCGTTCGTTTTCCTGTGCCTCGGCTCCTTTGACCGAACTCGGCTGTGAGGTGTTCTGCCGTGAGAAGTTGCTGTTGCAAGAGTGCGAGGAGATGTAACCCTCTCCCCGTAGAACTATCCCATATTTTGGTCCAGCCTGCGATCCTGAACTCGCTTAAGGTTCCCCTTGACATTTAGTCCAGCCGTGTCCGACTCTAGGGGGCGGTGCTCATCCTCGTTTTCAAGCCATAGAGCCAGCGTTTTGTCCGAAGACAGTTTCCATGGTCACGTGGCCAGCGTGACTAGACCCAGAATGCTGTGACCTTCCCACCGAGGTGGTACCTATTTATCAACTCGCCTTTTCCCATGCTTTCAAAATGCTAGGTTGGCAGGAGCTGGGACAATTGATGGGAGCTCACTCCGCCACATGGATTCGATCTTACGACAGCCGGTCTTCTGACCTTGCAGCACAGGGTCTTCTGCGGTTTAACCTGCAGCACCACCACATCCCTGAACCTGCTTACTTGAGAGCAAACCTCGGCTGTACTGAACAGCCTCTGCTCCTAAGCATGCAGGAATGGAGTTGTGCTCCATATTTTGTATTCTCTCATGAGCTGTTGAGTTTGGAGGCAAGAGGTTGTCAAAAGGAGGACACATAGACAAGGCCCCAGAACCTCTTGAGGCTGCTTGACAGGTTAAAAAAAGAATGCTTAGCCTTTTTCGTTGCTTTCATTCCCCCAAATGGCATGACCTGATCCATAGTCAGAACTGATCAAGGACACGACAGTTTCCAAATCGACCCCTTGGTGTGCCACGGAAGAGTGTAAAAGGCAGTGCCCTTTGGCCACCCTCCCTGCGAGCGGAAAGGGATGAATAGCGAGCGTGATGGAAAAGGACACAACATGAACCAAGGAGCTGAACCAGACCAAAGGGATCCATCGAGTCCACAGCTCTCTGGACTACACCTCCCAGAATCCCTCAGCCACAACTTCCACGCCGAGTCATGTCCAAGCATTGCTTCCCCCAAAGTAAGGTTTCCCAACCCAGCATCCTGTTTGTGATGAGAGCCCAGGCACTCTGGGGGTTGCAGTTCAGAAGTCTACATTTCCAAACCAGCATGCTTGGGCACGTGGTCGGATAAGCACTTTGAAAAAAAAAAAATCCAGCAGGGCAGGATGACGGCTGATCTCTCTGCCAGTGCTTGCCAAGAGCAGGGGTGGTGGTCTTGGTTTGCCCACTAACTTCCCTGGGTGGCCTGCTGGTGGCCTCAGAAATTGGCCCGGGCTGGCCACTCTCTGGAGTCAACTTAGGCTGTGTGCCCCTCTCTATGGCATCTTGGGCAGAAGCGCCAAGAGGACCTGGAGAGAAGCCAGTCCTGTTATTCTCCGGTAGAGGCCAGCTTTGATGGAGCACCGAAGGGATCAAAGCAACTGCCAGCCCAATTATCAGAGCGAAGGGGGAGAAGCCAAAATCTTTCTCAAGTGTGGATGGCGGACTGAAGACTTTGACCCGAAAGGGAGTATTGAACCCTAGGCTTGGGGGAGAGAGGGGGCTGTGGGAGGCTGGCCTGAGTGGAAGGCAGCTCTGGCCCCCTTGACTACCTGGGCCCAGGAGTCATCACACCCGACCCCCCAGGAAGCCTTGCATGCCCTCCATCCCCACAAGATGGAAGCAAGCTCACGAAAGTCAAGTGAATGCTAGCATTCGGTCTGCCGACATGCCGAAATCTGTGCTAAAAGCAAGCACACGCAATTATGCAAAGCTTTTGGGGCTAAACAGCCGTGAGATGACATGATTATTCTACCATTCTTGCAAATTCTAGTGCTCTGCCCTTATTCACGCCTGAAGCAAAAAGTCAACATTATGTTTTTTCCCTAACGGCAGGCTGGAAAGGTCACGCCCACGCCCACGCTCACTGGCCACGCTGGCGAAGCGCTCTGTGGGCACGCAGATTCCCTACGTAGAAATGACATGCGGAGAGGAAATCATTATGTCTGAAGCAATGGCGGGGTCCTTCATCACCCAGTCGTTCAACTGGGTAGGCCATCCTCAGGTAAAAAAAAAAAAGGCTCCCCGTTAGGTGTTAATAATCGCCTCTCAGAAACTTGGGTGAGAAGCTCAGCTTTGATTAATTTGCTTTGTTCACAATTTCATTAAAGTCAGACTTCAGTGGCAATTAGTTCAACCAGTTCATTTTAGGCTGAACTAATGAAACGGCAGTAATTAAAGCTGATGTTTGGGACTCTGATTAAAATGTGAGTGCAGTGAATTAATTCAAACCAATCCAGGACTAAAAGAAATCTTTGATTTTGACGGGCTAAAGCTTTCTTTCTTTCTTTCTTTCTTTCTTTCTTTCTTTCTTTCTTTCTTTCTTTCTTTCTTTCTTCCTTCCTTCCTTCCTTCCTTCCTTCCTTCCTTCCTTCCTTACTTCCTTCCTTCCTTCCTTCCTTCCTTCCTTCCTTCCTTCCTTCCTTCCTTCCTTCCTTGTATGCAACAATGTATGCAACAAGGGAGAAAATCCTTAGTTATTTGACTAGCTTTCTCAAGTACAGCATCACACAGACAATGGGAACTCTGTTTGCAGAAAGGCAAGTGAATTTTAAGTGCCTGCATCCTAAAACAATGACAGTCTTTCTCTCTCTCTCTCTCTGCTTTTGCTTGATTTTGTCTCTCTTGCTGGAATATTTCCAGAACCAGACTTCGAAAGAACTGAATACCAAGCAGAGGTCATAAATCATTGCAGGTGTGAAATGCAACCTCACACCACCGTCTCATCTCTGAGAACGTGTTTTACTCTGCGACCTCTGTTTTCCACCTCATATGTCTGAAGAAGTGTGTGAAGAAGGTCCATGAAAGCTTCCATTAAATATAACAGTCTTTACGATGCCACAAGCTTCTTGTTTTTTTATCTTTTTAATTTTTCTTTTGTTTTTGCCTGATATGATGGCATTTTATGTCCCTGTGGGTTGGGTAAGCTGCGTTTTTTTTTTTCCGTTGCTGTCAGCCACGCAGAGTTGTGCCTGGTCATTAGCTGGAGTGGGGCAGAAATGGAACCAATAAAGAATATAGTAGGAAATACAGTATCCTCAGGATCAGTATCCACGGATTCACTTATCCACAGTCTGGAAATATTAAAAATATTAAAAGAAAAATTCCAAATATATATACAGTAGTACTCCGGTTTACGAATTTAATGCGTTTTACAGGACGTTATGTAATGCGAAAAATTCGTAAACTGAAATGCGGTTTGCCATAGGAATGGGGGTGGCGCTATAAACCTCCAGGCACGATGCATCCTGGGAAAACTTCCTTCGTACTGTGGGGAAAAAATGTAATCCGAGGCATTATTTTCAATGGATTTCCGTTCGTAAACCGAAAATTCCGTTAACCGAGGCGTTTGTAAACCGAGGTACCACTGTATATATATTTGATATAAGACGTTGTCACTAGAGGGGCCAGAGACCATGCCACGTAGCTATTATAATAATGTTTGCTATCATCTGCGTTTCTCAATATCCATGGGTGGGTTGGAACAGATCCCCCACGGATACCGGGCTCTGGTGTAAATAAATTTCAGATGTAAGGGACAGTCCCATTATCCTGCATTGACTGTAGAGTGCGTCAGTTGCTGGTATCTGTCCTATTGGTGATTTGGAAACTTCCTTCCTGAGCAAAGGACCCTAGACTGAAGCGGCCGGGATTCTGCTCTTGAGAGGAGATGGTTCTAGACCTGCCATGGAAGGCCTGCAGAGTTCAAGATGGGTGAAAAATAGAAATGAGCCCTCCCACCTAAACTAGGATGTACAAATTAAAATATATGGTATCATAAAGTGCTTTCCATCAAACAGTAAAAATAAAAATCTGTGAGGTTTGTTAGATATTTTTCAAACCTGGACTGGGCAAACTTCTCACTTCCAATGCCTATCATTGGGTGCGGGGGTCCAAAGATGATTTCGGAGAGGTGTAGGGCGCTCCGAAGCCCAGAGGAGCATAGAAATGGTAACTTGGCCTTGTGAAGCTACTCATCGCTCTCTCTGCGTGTGCGTGTGTAAGAGAGAGAGAGAGAGAGAGAATCTCAGCAACAATATATTATTGGGAGCTATTTCTGATGTACAGCAAATTGTGAAGAGGGGCAAAGCTTGGAAATAACACCATAAAATTTGATATGGTTACCCCAACTGTGCTCAAATTTCCAAGAGAGATTTAATAATTAATTATGCTCATCACAAAGTCAAAGGATGTTCACTCGGGGGGGGGGGGGACCCTCCACGGATATTTTTCAGGCGGAGCTCCCACCATTTTGGAACATCCGTCCTTCAGGTTGGGGCTGAAGGGTATCAGAATACCAGGGAGTTTGGAGTGCCACAGGTTTGGCCGACAAAAGGTTGTGTGAATGAACTCCCTTGGCAGGAAGGTCAGGCAGAGATCCGAGTTCTGTGCATTATCAATGCAGAGAAAGGCTCCGCTGGCCAGTGGGTGCACCCCATGCCGTTCTTTTCCCTTGCTGCCGCCTGTGGTCAAACAGGTCCTGCAGGATGCTCGTTCAGAAAACCAGGGAAACCTGGATGGAAGCAGGAAGCAGACAGAAGAGGCACGCAGCCCTTGCGGCTTCAAATGACCTTCAAGGGGTTGGACACGATTGGCTCTGCCTCCATCCTTGATTCGTCTGCTTGTGTTCTGCCAGCCGAAAGAGTTCTGTTCATCAGGGGGGGAAAAGCCGAGACCCATCACTTGGAGGACGTGGCATGTCTCCTTGCTGCGTTGAAGAGAAAACTCTTTAAAAGTAACTGAAGTTTGAAGCTACACAACACTTTCTGCTTTCAGATCTATATTTCAGCAGGGAGCAAACCTCTTTCTCCCTCCCCGGGGCCGTCTGCTCTCAACAGCCTAGAGTTTTTTTGCAAGTGCCTGTTAAAAAAAAGATCCTGCCCTGAGTCTCTGGATCAAAGCAATAATGTGAAAATCCACAGAGAGGCTTGAGAAATGTCATCCAGCCCGGCTCTTGCCTGCCAGCAGGTTCAGCTAGGCTGAGCGGCTTCCTGCACCGTTGAGCACGGAGGCCGGGATTTGGCAGGCCCTTGGTGACAGAACGGCCCTGTGGGGGGAAGCTGCTGCGCCCTTCGTCGGTTGATGCCCTGGAAAGCAACCCCCCCGGGATCTGAATTTCTAAGCCTTCACCAAGGGCTGTCTGTGCTGCAGGCAGCCTCGCTCCGTTCTGTGGCCGCCCACCATCCCTCGGCACCTGCGATCCCGGAGCAGGTTTGCTGGCTCACTGGCATCCCAGTCATCTTGTGAGTTTTTTTTGGGGGGGGGGGTCCAACACCTGAGACTGGGAGTGAGCCCTCACAGGACTCACGGCAAGCCATCGCCAGGTGTGTGTGTGCCAAGAATACTAGCTAGATTTCTCATTCCCATCATCAAATAACCTTAAGGTAAAGGTTCCCCTTGACCTTGAGTCCAGTCATGTCCGACTCTAGGGTGCGGTCCTCATCCCCATCTCCAAGCCGTAGAGCCTGTGTTTTGTCCGAAGACAGCTTCCCTGGTCATGTGGCCAGCATGACTAGACATGGAACCCTGTTACCTTCCCACTTACATGGTACCTACAGTATTTATCTACTTGCATTTACATGCTTTCGAACTGTTAGGTTGGCAGGAGCCGGGACGAGCGACGGGAGCTCACTCCATTGCGTGGATTCGATCTTACGACGGCTGGTTTTCTGACCTTGCAGCCCAGAGGCTTCTGCAGTTTAACCTGCAGTGCCACCACTTTTAAGTAACCTTAGAGAAGCAAAATACTTACAGGCGCATTAAGCACCAAAGGACCGATTGACTGCTAGGAAAGATCTCATGCTTCAACTTCTTAAACAAAGCGGCTGGTTTAGAGCAACTTGGCCATTCGCACAAGGATGAAAATTGTGCACATCCCCCAAATTTTGCCCCCAAGTGACTCATTGGGTTCACACAGATTCTGAGACACACTTCCCAGCTTTCCACCTTGGTTGTGCTCCTGGAGTCAGCCTTGAACGTGGATACCCAAATGTTGGCGTTGGCCAGGAGTGTATTTGCAGAACGAAAGCGAGCGAGCGAGCTGCTCACTCTCCTGGGGATCTCCGAGCTGGCGGCAGTTGTGTCCAGCTTGAATTTTTGCAGCTCACTCTGCGTGGGGCTGCCTAGGAGGGTTGTTTGGAAGCCCCTGGCTGGTTCCAAATGCTGCAGCTGGACGGCTTCCTGGGAACTGCGGCTTGGAGCATTTAATTCTCTTGAGACCTGAACTGGCTACTGGTCCACTTTCAAGTCCAGTTCAAAGGGCCACCAGGTCCTCCTCTGAGCCCCCCCCTTGCCTTGCAAGATCTCCCCTGGAGGCCCTCAATTCTGTCCCTCCACCTTCACAGGTACGTTTGGTGCAGGTGCAAAAAGAGAGCTGGTCCCAGGGCCCCAAATGCCTTCCCTTGGGCAGCCGTAGGGGGTCCTCTCCCTGCTCTCCTCCCAGTGGTAAAGAGAAACTTTTTCCTTACATGAATTTTTAACAACTAAATTAAGGGGATAAAGAGTTTTATTGAAGAGTGTAGCACATTTCACTGCTTCTTTATGTGTGTGTTTCAAAGTTGGGTCTCCCAGTCCCCGCCCCTACCTGGGGCCCTGTTGTGCAGGCTGCCACGATCAGGGATCCTTAGGGTAGCTTGAACCAGGAGAAGGGATCTTAGGGGGGCCCAATCAGAGCCTGGATGGGATTAAGAAAGGGACCAGTGGTGGACTGCTAGCTGGCCCAAGTCTGTAACCAATCAGTGGCAGCAGGGAAAAGGAGGCCAATCTTTACTTAGCAAAGAGTAGCCTGAATGTTGACAGCACCCATGGCAGCCATCAACATGGTCTACAGCAGTGGTCCCCAACCTTGGGGCTCCAGATGTTCTTGGACTTCAACTCCCAGAAATCCTGGCTAGCAGAAGTGGTGGTGAAGGCTTCTGGGAGTTGTAGCCCAAGAACATCTGGAGACCCAAGGTTGGGGATCACTGGTCTACAGGATACCCAGCCATTCACACTTGTTGAAAAACAGCCCTGGCTGTTGCTTTATGTTTGGGTGAGAAGTGGTTAACTGATGAAAACAGGAGTCAGCTTCAGGGTTTTTCCCTTGCGTGGTGTGACTTTGTGAATGGTCTTAAGCCGAAGAGGGCATCCTGTAGATCAGGGGTCCCCAACCATGGGCCTCCAGATGTTCTTGGACTACATCTCCGAGAAGCCTTCACCACCACCTCAGCTGGCCAGGATTTCTGGGAGTTGAAATCCAAGAACATCTGGAGGCCCAAAGTTGGGGACCTCCGCTGTAGACCCTCTTGAGGACTGCCATGGATGTTGTAAACATCCAGGCTGCCCTTTGCTATGTCAAGCTTGGCCTCCTTTTTCCTGCTGGCAACGCGGGCTCAATATTGTGCAGCAATATCGGGCCGTTTCCTGGATTTGAATAGAAGCACAATAGTCCACATTCATAAACCAAAGGTTTTTTTTTTGAACAATTGAATCCCTAATCTGTTGAACAAGGTGTTTCAAAGTACAGGTTGGCATTTTTTCTCCACATGTAGAGTGGGGAGTGCCCTGGGATTCTGTTGCTTTGATCCACAAAGTGCTATTAATTTTTTTATGTGTTTATAACTTAACTAGCTGAACTCTTGTTGCTTAGTGTTGTACGTTGTGTTAGCACAGGCCCATCTGAATCAACTACACTTCTGGAGGAGCTGACTCACTAAATCCTCATGGGTTCAATAGGACTACTCTAATGTTAACCGACTACACTAAATGACAGGAGTTCAGCCATTGGCTTTTAAAACTACTTGATTTTTTTAAAAACCATTTTGTGAGCAGTTTTGAGTTCTTAGGTGAAGGCTGGGGAGAGCGGTGGCACTGAAATGAAAGGAATGCGTAACATGCTTTTGGGATACTGCAAGAAGGAAAAATAAGCAGGACAACATATCCAGGGATCCTGAATTGTACATCTGACTTAAGGGCTGCCAACTGGAGTAAACTGGAGCAAGTTCAGAGGTGGGCGACAAGGATGATCAATCAGGGGGCTGGAAATCAAGCCGTAGGAGGAAAGACGTAAAGAACTGGGCATGTTTAGCCTTGAGAAAAGAAGACTGGGATGATAGGTGATAACACTTTTCAAATACTTGAAAAGCTGTCGTACATATAGAGGAAAGGCAGGGTCTGTTTTTGATCATTCCAGAGTGCAGGACACCTCATCATGGGCTCACGCTACAATAAGCCAGATTCAGGCTGGATATCAGAAAAAACTCTTATATTGTTAGAGCAGTACAACAATGGAACCCATGATTTTGGGAGGCAGTAGGCGCTCCAACCCTGGAGGCATTCAAAAGAAACCTGGAAAACTGTCTGTCAGATCTGTTTTTTTTAAAATTTGTATCCCTGCATTGATTAGGCGGTTGGACTCAATGGCCTTACCGGCCCCCTCCGACTCCATCATTCTATCGTTCTGTGTTTCTACTATTCTTTGATTCCAACTCTCTCTTGATCATAGATGACCCCTTGTTTTTTTGGCTATGCCCAGAAACCACCGTAAAACATTGTGCTCTTAATGCACATAATATTTAAACGAGCTACCTACTGAGAGAAGAAATAGGACCACCTAGGGGGGTGGGTGAGCATCAAAGGGGAGCTCTAAGGGCCTTCACATCTTTCCCAGACTGGTTCCTGCTTCCCCACATTTCGGTCAGCTCCCCTTTCCCACTCAGGGAGTTTTTCCAGTGGTTCCTGGGGGAGCGTCTGTGGCCCCCGGCAGCGGGTGGTTTGAAACACAACGCGCTTTTTGTCCCATTCTCTCCTCTTCCTTTTCCCAACTCTGGATGAAGGCTGTTTTGGAAGGAAACCATATTACAGCTCTTATTCCTGTGCGTGGGTGGGTGGGGATGGAGGGTGGCGTGCAGGAGCGGCACCAAGCTGGCAGAAATGGCTGGCACTGGGATTCAGGAGGCTTCACTGCAAATGGAGCAGGGAGGGTTGAAGCCGGGGAGCGCTAATGCATCGGCAGTTAATAGAGGTAGAGCTGTCTGCCTCCCCCTCCCCTCCCCTTGCATGCGTTCGATTGTCAGCGAGGGAAAGGATGACAGCCGTGCCAAGATGCCCACGAAAAAGAGGACCCCACGCTGCTGCTAATCAGCCGCATCCCCATTAGCTCGGATTCAATTAGGGATGGCCTCTAATGAGATTTCCTCAAGGAGACAGCCCAGGCATCGGGGGAAAAAGGCTGGCTCCCTTCCACTTTCCACAAATGGGTGATTTAGCATCCCTGCAGATTCCAGAAGAACCATGGAGGAAAGCTTGTCCCCTCTCATCGGGGTTTGGTCCAAAGGATGCACACGGCTTCTCTCCACCTGATGATGGGGCCGTGATCTTACGAAAGCTCCCATCTCCTGCGTGTCTTTTGCCCTACCTCTGGTTCGGATCCAAACTGCTCAGGATGGCTCTTGCAGTGGTTGATCTCATCACATTTCCTTACCCAAGTGACATAAGACAAGCCAAAGGTGAGCCAACCTCATGGTGCACCCTGGAGTAAGGTGCAGCAGCTATTCCCCGATGGCACCAGGGTTATGGTTAGCTCCGTGGTTAAGTGCAGAAGTCTTTGCCCGTGTCTTGGGCTTGAGCTTTGACCTACGAAAGAGCTTGGAATGAGAGGAGTGCATTTGGAAAACAGTCAACAGGTGTGTGTGCACGCTTAAACCCTTTATGTCATTTAGAGTAACACAGAGAGTGCCAGGCAAACATAATGAACAGAGGTTAAACTGCAGTATTGCAGTGAAGATTCTGCTCATGACCTGAGTTCCATCCCAGGTAGCCAGCTCAGGAACCACTCAGGTCTTTCATCCTTCCAAAATTGGTAAAACGAGTACCCAGCTTGTGGAGGAAGGGATGAGTAGTTTGAATAATTCAATTGTAAACCGCCCAGAGTGTTTAAAACACTCTGGAGCCGTGGAATCAGCAGCGCACTTTGCTTTTTGCACGAGGTCTGGCACAGCAGCCACCAGTTCATCAGCCGTGTAGGGCCTGGATCGCTTCCTCGTGGGTCACGCGTGCTGGACCTACAGGTCCAGGAAAGAATGTCTTGCCCCCAGTCAGCAGGTTTTGTCACTTGCCCCAGCTGCTTAAAAAGGGGCTCCCCACGCCACCCCTGGTCCTGGGTTGTCATCCTTCCCCAGGAAGCCAGGCTGAGGGTGGATTCTGGGCCCCTTCACTGAATGTTCCTTCTGCTGCTTTCCACCATTATCTGGTCCAGAAGCAGTCAACCGGGTCCAAACCCCTTCCTCCCCTCATCCCATGACATCAACGTTGTTCCCTGTGACATCATAGCCTTCCCCCCAAGGATCTGGCCCTTAAGTTTCAGGAAATGGGAAGGTGCTGATTTGTGAGTCCTCCTTCCAGCCTCTCCCTTGGCCGCCGTGGCCCTCCTTAATCCTTGGATCCGTGGCTTTTTCTCCTTGGCTCCTCCTTTCCGCAGCTCCCTATCCGAGCTCATTCCCTTTTCTTTCCACCTTCCAACAACCACACATTCCCCAGGCTCAGTTTCCTTCCACTCCCTTATCCCTCCCCCATTGTTCTTCCTGTTCATAGCCCCTGCCTCCAAAATTATTTATTTATTTAGTTATTTAATTAATTAATTAATACCCCACCTATCTGGTCATCTCTAAAAATCCAAGTTAACGTCAAGGTGGGTGACGGCTCAGCCAGGCCACCCGCACCCCATCCCCTGAGAATGGAGACCAATGGGCGAGCCTTTTTTTCGGGGGGGGGGTCGTAGAGGTGGCCAGGCAAGGTTTGGGAGCAGGTCCACCGCTGGGGTTCTGGCCCAGCAGATTGTGGACTGAGAGGAAGCCAGGGAAACGAGCCCCCAACCTCAGGTCCTATGGCAATTGAGAGTTGGGAAAAAAATAATCATTCATAGAATCATGAGGTTGGAAGGGGCCTCTAAGGCCATCAGGTCCAACCCCCGGGTCAAGGCAGGTATCCCAATCAAAGCAGATCTGACAGGTGGTTCTCTAAGTTTCTCTTGAAGGCCTCCAGCACTGGAGCGCTCGCTACCTCTTGAGGTCATGGGTTCCGTTGTCATACTGCTCTAACAGCTGGGACGTTTTTCCTGATATTCAGCCTAAATTTGGCTTCCTGTCATTTGAGCCCATGGTTATTTATTTATTTATTAAATTTATACCCCACCCCTCTAGACCATGTCTACTCAGGGCGGCTTACAACATAAAATAAATCAATATAAAATATATGTAATCATTAAAAATACAGTTACTATATTAATTAAGACAATTAATTTAAGAAAAAAAATACCAAGATGGGGTAAGATAAGGAAGGAAGAAATAAAAAGACTTAGTTGACTGGAGGGAAGGCCTGCCTAAATAGCCAAGTTTTTAACTGGCTTTTAAAAACACCCAGCGAGGGTGCCAGCTGAATTTCTGTAGGAAGGGCATTCCATAGCCGAGGGGCCACCGCCAAGAAGGCCCGGTTTCTAGTTTTTTCCTTCTGAACCTCTCTCGGCGTCAGACCCCTCAGCCGTCCCTGCTGGCGATGGCGGGTGATTCGGGTAGATCTGGGTGAGAGGTTACCTGTCCTGCACTCTGGGATGACTGAGAGCAGATCCTGTGCTTCGTCTGGATGACTACCTTTCAGGTCTTTGAAAAGGGCTCTCTGATCTGCCCTCAGTCTCCCAAGGCAAAACATGGCCAGTGCCTAACCGGTGCCAAATAGAGAGGAACTAGTATCTTGCGGGATTTGGAGGCTATACTTCTGTTAATGTAGCCTAAAGTAGCATTTGCCTTTTTTGGAGCTGCAACTCACCGTGGGCTCATATTCAGCTTGTGATCTGCAACGATTTCAACATCCTTTTCGCTTGTAGTCATGGCTGAACCAGGTATCCCCTATCTTGTAATTCTTCCATGTTCAGACAGTTGCAAAGTATGCCCAGCAGCTGTGGTTTTTGCTGCCATTCATGCTGTGATCCTACCACAAATATGACACGTGAGGAGTTTTATGCTCACTTCTGGCCCACAGGGAGTGTTTTTTCCCCAGGTCCCACGCTTCTGCTTCCCCGACATGAATAATGAGAAGTATCCTGAGTCCTAATGCTGGCCTCCCATTCAGTGTCTTTCTCCAATGGGCAGGTTGAGCCCATGTGCACACATCATGGGTGACCCGCCCTCCTCCTCTCTCTCTGCAGTTCCCTCCCCTTGCTTCTGGCTCTCTCTTTTTGGTGTACTTACACTGAGTAATTACAGTGCTGGAATTTTTAGCATGTACACATTACTGAAACAGCAACATCTACATTAGTTCGGGGATGTTGTGAGAATGGCTGATGGTCAGATTCCAAAAGATCTCCTGTATGGAGAATTAGTGCAGGGAAATCACCCCAGAGGGAGACCACAGCTGTGATACAAGGAGATCTGTAAGCAGGATCTGAAGGCCTTAGGAATAGACCTCAAGAGATGGGAAACCTTGACCTCTGAGCATCTCCCAGTTGGAAGAGACCCTTGTCCAGCAGGCCGAGGCCAAGAGGCAGTCCCCAAACCAGCAAAATCAGGGAGCTGGACAGGGGACAGATTGTATTGGTCTTCAGTGTGGAAAGGATTGTTGCCACTCTTGAATTTGCCTTTTGAGCCACACTAGACACTGCTCCAAGTCCTCCATTCAGAGCACGTGACCATCGTCTCTCGAGACTGAAGGATGCCTAGATTGGGTAAGCATGTCAGACACAAAACCAGGTTCACCCTGAGGCAGTGAGGTCACCTGTGAATGAGGCAGGTGCTCAGTCTTGAAAGCCAACCAGCTCGCCTCACCTCAACATGCACAAGACACAACCCAGACGTTTTCCCTCTCTCTCCAGGACGGCTCAGCTTGAGACCTGGAGAAGCGCTGCCCTTCCCTGAGACGTCATCGGGCAGGGCGGCATCTGGAGAGCTGGCAAACCTACCTGTGGTGTCCGCCCAGGTCATGAATAGTAATAAGCTATTTGCATGTACCAACGAGAGTGCTGGAGAGACGGAGTCACCAAATATAAGAGTCTCTGCAGGAGGGGGAGACAAGAGGCTTTGGAAGCGGGAGTTTGGAGGAGAGTCAGAGAGGGGGTGGATGGTTGAGAGTGGATGAAGTTCTGTTGAGAGTTAATGACATGGATTGTACCTTTATCACCTGTAATGACCTGTTTAGTCGTTAAGTCAAGTCATGTCTGACTTTTCATGACCCCATGGACCAGAGCACGCCAGGCCCTCCTCTCTTCCACTGCCTCCCAGAGTTGGGTCAAATTCATGTTGGTCGCTTCAATGACCCTGTCCAACTATCTCGTCCTCTGTCATCCCCTTCTCCTCTTGCCTTCACACTTTCCCAACATCAGGGTCTTTTCCAAGGAGTCTTCTCTTCTCACGAGATGCCCAAAGTATTGGAGCCTCAGCTTCAGGATCTGTCCTCCCAGTGAGCACTCAGGGTTGATTTCCTTCAGAATGGATAAGTTTGTTCTCTTTGCAGTCCAGGGGACTCTGAAGAGTAACAATAAACAACCTCTATTTGGTTCTTTTTAAAATGACGCATGGCCTGGACCTCTATCATTAATAATAAACCCATGTTGATGCAATCCACTGCTGGCAGCTGAAGAACATGTTGCTTGTGCCCTTTGCTTGGTGAAACCACCAAGGCGCAGGTGGGAACGTGACACTGCCCCGCACCCTGCGAGGCTAGCCTGAGGAAGGAAGGGCCTTGTCTGTGGTGGCACCGTGATTATGAAGCTCCCTCTGAGCAGAAGGAAGGAGGGCTCCAGCCTCGCTGAATGTCCAGCAGGTCACCCAAACCCTTGTTTTCCTTTCCTGAAGGCCTTTGGTCTTTCATGCTGGCTTTCAAACTGGGCTTTAAATTTGTTTTAAATTTGTTTTCCAAGCATATCTTAATTTTTTTCCTTACTCATTATTTTGGGAGCTCTGCTGGGTGGAAAGGAGGTTTTCAAGAAAAGATGGGACTGCCATCGGTCCAGGATGGGATGAGGTCTCCTGCCTTGCACCCCAAGGGGTTGGACTAGATGACCTCCGAGGCCCTTCCAACCCTAAGACGATTCTATGAAAAGCAATAAAGCTCAGGAGGATCCATTAGATCCAGAGAGTGACCCACAAGGAAATATTGAGGCAAATGAAGAAAGCCCACAGAATCTTAGAACGCATGATGCTAATACACTTGGGTCACTGAATGAGAAGCAGAAAGTGAAGGTTGTTACAGCTGATCATTCAAGGTAAAAAGGAATGGGGAAAGGAAGGAGGAGAACATACGGGTGGAGGTAACTGGGAGGTTTGGAAAACCTCGTAGGATAGAGATAGAATAGCCCAGAGGACACCCAACCTCTAGGAGGAGAAAAAGGAAGAAGGGGGAAAAAAAAGAACACATTTGAAACAGATTTATTATGATGCACTGAATTCTCCAGAATTTAGATATCTTTGGACCAGGGCAAAAATATTTATTCATTTATTTAAAGCATGAATTGATGGTCACCTGCCCGTCAGGGCTTCTGAAGTGATTTCCAAAGGGGTAAGAGTTGTCTTCTGCTGTACGAACCTCCCCATCCACTGAGATTGTTTGGTGGGATCCTTCATGATCTGGAGTTTAGCTGGCATGAGAATGGGGCATCCAGGCCTTTATTTGCACGGAGTCCAGCCTGCAAAACACCTTCTCTCGGGACGAAGATCTGCAGTTCCCCTCTGTTTTGAGCCTGCCACTTAAATATGCTTAATAACTGGTGGTTTTCTATCATGATGCTTTTATATTTTTATACCTTGTTTTATAGCTATCGTTTAATTTGCTTTTATTGTTCCAGTACTGGGATCATAGCCACGTAATAAAAAATCTAACTAGAGATGGCCTGGAGCAGCTTCTTAAAGAATATAATGCGAAACAAAATGTTAAAACTGGTTTTGCGAATGTCTGGGGCTGCGTACACTTGGCTTTACGGCATGTTATGGCATTGTGAACTGTAGCACGGGGTGCCAAAAAGAAGACAAGACACCGTTGAAATGTGGATTTTTTTCACAGCATGTTAAGAATTTTCTGGATCGTGAGGGTGACCAGCAAAGAAGTGCTCAAGAGAATGAAGGACAAAGGAAACATTTCCCTACCTCTGTTAACTTCTTAAGATGAGGGTGATTTTTCAGTTGCCATTACGGGGGACCAAATCTGTTAGGTGGGGAAAAAGAGGCAGTATGAACATGATTGGTCTTTCCAATCATTGTATTTGGAAACGATGATTGGAAAGACCAATCACAAAAGGAAGTGAGCTGATTTGCTACTATCATTGCATCATATGCACGGTGACTCAGCAGAAATCCCCTGCACATGTCTGTCATGTGATTTTGTTGTTGTTTAGTTGTTGTGTCCAACTCTTCATGACCATGTGGACCAGAGCACGGCAGGCCCTCCTGTCTTCCACTGCCCTCCCGGAGTTGGGTCAAAGTCATGTTGGTCCCTTCGATGACCCTGTCCAGCCATCTCGTCCTCTGTCGTCCCCTCCTCTTGCCCTCACACTTTCCCAACATCAGAGTCTTTTCCAGGGAGTCTTCTCTTCTCATGAGATGGCCAAAGGATTGGAGCCTCAGCTTCAGGATCTGTCCTTCCAGTGAACACTCAGGGCTGATTTCCTTCAGAATTGATAGGTTTGTTCTCCTTGCAGTCCAGGGGACTCTCAAGAGCCTCCTCCAGCACCACAGTTCAAAAGCATCAATTCTTTGGCGGTCAGTCTTCTTTATGGTCCAGCTTTCACTTCCATACATTGCTACTGGAAAAACTATAGCTTTGACTTTGAGGACCTTTCATGTCGTAACTTTTCTTAAAAAGACAATATTCTCTAGTATTTAGATCAATTGACAGAAGATTCCCTAGGTCTAGATAGGCAGAGCACTCATTCAGGAATATAAATTGAGTTAACCAACTCCTCATTAGAGGACCAATTCATTAAGCCATGAATGTAAATTCATTTGACTGAAACAATCCCTAATTAAATGGAACTGGATTTCTTCGTTTTCTGTGTCCTGTGACCCTCTTGGCCTCTCTCCCCAGCCTGCCCTCTTCTCTGCCCACTGAGAGTTAGCTTGTAAGCTGTTTGGGGCAGGGACCCAGTCCTCAGCCTAGTGATGGCCCAGGGTCAGTGCTAGGACTGTGTGTGTTTTGTGCCATCAAGTTAGACCTGACTTAGAGCGACCCTAACTGGGCTTTCAAGTGGGAGATTTAAGGAGTGGTTTTGCCAGTTCTGCTCCCCCAGTGAGCTTCCATGGCTGAGCGGGGATTCAAACCCGGTCCTCTCCTAAGTCCTAGTCCACGAAACCACACTGGGAATCATTGTTGGGATTAGGAAAGTCCAAATTTGAGTAGACGTTCCCATCTGAGATACTGAAGAATGAATGCAGGGGAAAAGCAGAATTAGCAGCGACCGCTAGGCAATCACTCTAAGAAGGAAATACCACTATTCTCGGCCAATGCTCCTCCAGTCAAGAGATGGAGCTTTTCTCACGGGCTTAAACTTGTCCTTCCTTACCGTTGAAAACGGGTCTCCGAAATGACTAGGTTAATGATGATCTATCTAAGGGTGGTGCCAATCAAGGCATGCACATGGACGGCTTAAGTGGATGCTCTGCTTAGTGGCCAGGCATCCCTCTTACAGTCTCCAGTTCAGTGAGAGCAGCTCGGAGTCTGAAAAAAGGGTCTCCCCCCCCCCCCCGAAGATCGGGAAAATTATCTTTTTCAAGGACTAAAACCCAAATGGAGAAAAATTACATCCAGAGCTTGGAGTGGGACTTCCCATGAGTTCTACCAAGGAAATGTTGCTATTTTGGAGGCCTCTAACACACAGGATTCCCTCCATCTGCCTATGGGATTCCAGGAGTTGCCGGCCAAAATGTAACTTCTCCAAACACTGATCTGTGCTACGAAATTGAAAGAGACGCAGACGGTGTACTTTGAAAAACTGGTCTGATAAAGCTGGATGAATCTGTCCAAGAGGAGCAACGATACAACATTCGTACCTACAGGTAACTGATAGCGCTTGAAAGATAATGAGGGCAGGGACTCAGCCATGAGTGGTTTTTTTAAATGGAAATGTGGAGAGGGGAGAAGAAAAATCTATATTTATGAATAGGAGAGGGAAGCGAGAGTCTGTTGGGGACCCTGCTGATAAGAGAGAACCGGGAGAGAGGCAGACACAGAGAGAGAAAGACCATCAATCAGGAGGGATGGGTGTTGGAGGGCAAGAGACAATGGTGACCACTCTGAGCATTGTCGGAAGAGATGTAGGGGAGGGCCGAAGCAGGAGCTGAAAGAAGCGATAAGGGCAATCAGACACCAGCCGGATGGATATATATCAAGGTGTCCGAGTGTTTTCATGTTAGGACGGCTATTATCCAGCAGAGATCAAATCAATCAAGGCAGGAACCCTTTTGAAATTGGCAGGGCTCCTAGATGCATTGAAATTTCTCTCTCTCTTTCTCTCTCTCTCTCATACACCCATCACAAATTGCAGCAGGTAAGGAAGAGGGCCTTAACCCTTCCTCTGCCTCTCATGTTTCACCTTCGTATTGTCCACTCCTGATCACACCTGTGGAGTGGAAGTACAAGGGCCAGCAAATCATTCCTGGCTTCTGTTCACCTGTAGATCATAGAACTGTAGAATGATGGAGTTGGACGGAGCTTCAAAGGCCGTCAGGTCCAACCCCCTCGGTCAGTCCAGGAATCCAAGTCAAAGCAGATTGGACAGAGGGTGGTCCAATTTTCTCTTCTGCACCGGTGCTCACCACCTCCTGAGATAAAGGACACCAAGCCTCAAAGACCATCAGTTAGTTCCCATGTGGAAAATTCCTGGCTGCAAGAGGGGAGGGTTGAGAGTTAACAGCTTCCATGCCTGTCAAAGAGGTAAATTCCTGGAAGAGGAGATTTTCCCCATAAGCCATTAGTTGTGCAGCTCCATCGGCCATGCCTGGACCTGTAATTCCCACATGTTGGGGAAGAACAGGACAGGGAATGAATAGAAGACTCTGGTTCAGATGCTGCTCACAAACTTCTAGATCCATCTAGGTGACCACAGCAGGGAACAGAAACCTGGATTCGCCTGACTGCTTCCCACCGCCTCATTGCCTCCGCGAACCTGATCCTGCCTCTGCTCCCCCCATAGATGCCATCATCAGAGGCAGAGGGCCTGGCTTCTTTGCCCGTTGCGGCCTCTAAACATGCACCTGTAGCACAGCGGGTGGAACCAACAGAGGTTGGGATGGCAAGAGCTGGTAGCCTCTTCCCCCCACGCATGAACCAGTGAAACGAAGTGAGAACCAACTTGTTTTTCCTGGAGCTCACAGTGGTTTGCGGTTAGCCACAAACCATCGCAAACCACTGGGTTTCTGGTTCATACCCATCTCTACTAAGGACTGTGGAGCAATATATAAGCAGCATGCTGTGCTTTGCTTTTTTGTTCAACACAGGACCCTAAAGATGCTTATTTTACACAGAAAGATTTCCATAAAGTCTGGGTGCACAAACTCACCCAAATATTCTGGAGCCACTGCCCAAACGTTTTGGCAGTACCTCAGGAAACCAATGAGTCCTATTGAAGTGAATGGAGCTTAATTCTAGAATGTAGTTTGGGACCTCAGCTTTATCACAGGTGCAAAGTGGTTTTGAACAAACAGAGAGAGAGAGAGAGGAACCAAGGACGGGCAGAGGGAGGGAGGGAGGAGCCATAGAGAGTAAAAGAGAGCTTTTCTGGAATATTTCTTTGTGGTTGCAGGATGCCAAAACAAATTTTTCCCCTTGTCTCCATTTCTTTCTTGCTCTCTTAAAGATTTAGATAAAGGAAACCAATATCTGTCTACATTGAAGTGTATGCTTCACATTTTGGTAGAGTGAGAGAAGGGTCTGTTCGAGTTTGCTATTTGCATTGCTTTTTTTTTCCAGTGATGGTGAACTTTTTTCTTCTTTTCTTTTAGGCAGCTGCAGATCTTATTTTGCACTACACTTTAGATTCAAATGGACTGTGTCTGTGTGAGTGTGTGAATGTTGGGATTTGATTGGGGTAGGTCTCATTAGCAGTAGAAACAGAGTTCAAGTGATCTTCCCCACTCTCTCATTTTGTACTTTTTCGAATACCTGGTTCTGCCCCATGCCACCCCCACTTTTACCGCGCTTCGGCTTTCGTTGCCTGTATTCTACAAAGGGAGGAAGGCAATGGGACAGGTGTAATGCATACTGGAGTACTCTTGCCCCCTTCAATTTAAATTCAGTAAATATGAATAAATTGCATGGTTTCCGGGAAGGGAGGGAGTTTTGCCTGCACACTGGGAGTCAACCAGTAGCTGATAGCCCTGACCTGGTGTCTGTTTTCTGTCTTCTTGAGGAATTTTTACAACAAGACCCCAAAACAATCATAGGCCTCATTATTGTAATGTAATTACTGTAACCAAGAATGTGATACTGTATTTCATTTCCATCTCATTCCATTTCATTCTGGGTTTTTTTTGTGTCTGATGAAGTGGACATGTCCATGAAACCTTATATTAAAATATAATAGTCAGTCTTTAAGGTGCCACATGTTTTTGTCTTTGTTCTGTTTTCTTTCTTTGGATGTTGCCTGATCTGACAGCACTGAGTTTCACAGTCAACCCCCCACCCCCCGTCTCATTCACCCCTATTTCCATGATTTGCAGACCCACACAAATGACTACAGATACTTCTGAATATTTGAGCACAGATCAAAGAGGACAGGCTACCGATCAACTCAAAAGCGAACCAGTTGATCTTTGTTAAACCCATAATTCGGACTGAATCAAGGCAGACAATATTTGCACAGCCTAGCTGTTAATTATTCTGTTAACCGAAAAGAGCAGCTGTTGCCAGGCTGAAAGGGAAGACAGATCTCGGGGCAAGCCGTGCTTCGGGAAGAAGGGGCGGAGGGAGTTTGACACGTGAAGTGTCTTTAAATCCTACCCACTCGAACTGTATTTATTCATGGCTAGAGCCGAGGCTCCCGGATCAGCACAGAGGGGCTTGTATACATGGGCCATGCCTGCATGCTTCCAATTCTAGCTTGCAAGCTGACCTTAAATGCTACCTTTTATTGGACAGGCAGAGTATAGTGTAAACGTTATATCTTATCTTATCTTACCTTATGTACAGTATGTATGTATGTATGTATGTATGTATGTATGTATGTATGTATGTATGTATGTATGTATGTATGTATGTAGGTAGGTAGGTAGGTAGGTAGGTAGGTAGGTAGGTAGGTAGGTAGGTAGGTAGGTAGGTAGGTAGGTAGGTAGGTAGGTACGTACGTACGTACGTACGTACGTACGTACCTGTCTGTCTGTCTGTCTGTCTGTCTGTCTGTCTGTCTGTCTATCTATCTATCTATCTATCTATCTATCTATCTATCTATCTATCTATCTATCTATCTATCTATCTATCTATCTATCTATCTATCTATCTATCTATCTATCTATCTATCTATCTATCTAATCTATTCCTTACCTTTATACCCTGCCCATCTAGTGCCTAAGTATTACTCTGGGCAGCTAAAAGTCACTAAAAACCCAACCACCCACCCACACTCAGAAAGACATAAAGAGAATTAGGATGAATGGATGAATGAATGACATTCCTTGTCTGCCCCACTTCTGTGACATCAGAAGGATACACCCCATAACGTCACAACAGTCATCCCCCCTAAGACATGACTAAGCACTAAGGCCAAGCTGCACAATATGGATAGCCTCTCATTAAGAACGGAGCTCCCTTAACAGGTAAGAAAACACATTCGCTTAACCTAGCAGGAGGCCTCCTCCACTCTGTATGTTACAAAATCATTTCACTTCTGGAAGTCAGCACCAGCAACAGAACCCGCCAGGTGCAGGAGTCGGAAGCGGACCCGAATCACATTGTCTCCTGCACTCCCTGTGGATTCCAAACGAAGCTGGTTATTTTCAGAGCTTTCCCTCGTGTCTTTCTTCCATCTCCTCCTCTTGAATGTGGATTTACATTCTTCCCATCTGACATACAAGACGAGGCAGAAATTAATGTTTGTTAATTAAATAACCTGGAAATCGTCACAGGCATGCACGTTTTATTTAAAGGAGGGAGAAAAGAACCAAGCAAGCCAAATGGGTGGCGTGTCAAATAATGCATTCATTAAATAAAATTAGATTTTAAAAACGAAGAAGAAAAGGAGAATTACCTTGCCGAATTAATCAGCCTGTGCTGTAATGCTCATCTGTGGATTTTATTTCCTGTAATAAGTCCATTAATACGGATGTCTGGCTGGGGGGGGGGGGGAAGGCATTCAGCAGTGAATACCATTAGCTTAATGGGAAAGGTCTAATAGACTTTTATTGCAATTTTTACTCCGACATCACAGTCTTCTTTTAAAACAGCTGTCTCAACAGGCGTCATTATTCTGATTAACATTTAGACAGCCCAAATTACACCAACGCCTCGGGTGCCTCGCGCTCTGCTTCTTCATCGTTTTCTCTTTCCAGCCACAAATTGTCTCCCTGGGGAATTTTCTTTGGGTGACAGTTGTTCAGCGTGAGCTTGGCGAGTACAGTGAGGTTCGGGTTTGGGGAGGTGGGTTTTCATTCCTCCTTCCTCTGCTTCGGATACAGTACGAACCCTTTGAGTTGGTGACTATGAGGCCAGGATCTCCTTCCTAAGGGCAGCTAAGAGCAGTCCCATGGAATCGCTTCCTGAAGGACAATCTTGTAAAATCCACTGAATCAATGGGTCTACTCTGTTGGTGGGTCTAGAAATAGGGTGCCAGCCCAAGTCATCTAGATTAGCAAATGGTTTTTCCTGTTTTGTCCAGTAGCGATGTATGGAAGTGAGAGCTGGACCATAAAGAAGGCTGGCCACTGAAGAATTGATGCTTTTGAACTGTGGTGCTGGAGGAGGCTCTTGAGAATCCCCTGGACTGCAAGGAGAACAAACCTATCCATTCTAAAGGAAATCAACTCTGAGTGCTCACTGGAAGGACAGATCCTGAAGCTGAGGCTCCAGTACTTTGGCCATCTCATGAGAAGACTCCCTGGAAAAGACCCTGATGTTGGGAAAATGTGAAGGCAAGAGGAGAAGGAGACGACAGAGGATGAGATGGTTGGACAGGGTCACCGAAGTGACCAACATGAATTTGACCCAACTCCGGGAGGCAGTGGAAGACAGGAGGTCCTGGCGTGCTCTGGTCCATGGGGTCACGAAGAGTCAAGAAGAATTGATGCTTTTGAATTGTGGTGCTGGAGGAGACTCTTGAGA
Organism: Pogona vitticeps; assembly: GCF_051106095.1. Taxonomy (NCBI): domain Eukaryota; kingdom Metazoa; phylum Chordata; class Lepidosauria; order Squamata; family Agamidae; genus Pogona; species Pogona vitticeps. Next base: position 311,132,956 of record NC_135784.1, read on the forward strand.
TTCCCCTGGACTGCAAGGAGATCAAACCTATCCGTTTTGAAGGAAATCAACCCTGAGTGCTCACTGGAAGGACAGATCCTGAAGCTGAGGCTCCAATACTTTGGCCATCTCATGAGATGAGAAGACTCCTTGGAAAACACCTTGATGTTCGGAAAGTGTGAGGGCAATAGGAAAAGGGGACAACAGAGGATGAGATGGATGGACAGGGTCATCAAAGTGACCAACATGAATTTGACCCAACTCGGGGGAGGCAGTGGAAGACAGGAGGGCCTGGCGTGCTCTCTGGTCCATGGGGGTCACGAAGAATCGGACACGACTTAATGACTAAACAACAACAACAACAAGACCTCTCATGGGTCACAGGTTGAGAAATTGGCAGCTATGCTAGAACAGGCTCTGCAGCCCGAACCTTGACAGGGACTGGACTCAATGACCCACAGGGTCTCTTCCAGCTCTGCAATTCTCATATGATGGTGGTGATGATGATGATGATGATGATTAGAAGATTGGTAGGCAACTAAAGGCGTAACTACTCTAACCAGACCAACCTAGCTAATCTCCTTTAACCTGCCCTTCCTTTTGCCTGGGCTTGCCTTAAGGCTAAATCATAAGAGCTAAGCAGTTTTTAACTTGAAACATAAAATTACGTTCTTTATTTAAAAAGTGTAATGGTTACAACAAGGCACATTCTTAAGCTGGGAGTTCCATGCGTTGTAAGAATCAACCTTCCCAGGCATGAACTAGTTCTCTCTGTTAAAAAGTAATTATACTATACAGCTCCCTGGAAAACCCAAACCCCTGATCTTAGATGCAATCTGACTCCTGGCATCTCTTAATTGACTCTCCCTTCTGACGTCTTTCAGCCCATGACTTGCTTCCTGTTGTTCCTGGATATTCAAGGATTCCGCCGTAGCTACATTGACATAAAATGCAGGAAATGTGATTCAGTTGGGATTGTCTGTTCCACCTTCCCCTCCCATCAACCACATGATGGAAAACATGAATCAGCCCGGGGTTTTCCTCCACCCTTGGAGTTTCTTTCCTGCCCTCCCCCAACAGATCCATTTGCATTGGTTCCAGTGGTGTGATCGCTTGAACCAATGCAGAAAAGTGGGATCCTGCACAAACTTCACTCTCCACCGATTCCCTCTGGGCAGAATAGTAGCATTTCTTTTCTTTAAAAAAGCTTGGTGCCAGAGCTGTTATGTAAGAGAATGAGAGAGGGGCATGAGAGGAGGAAATTGCCACTCAGCTGTTGTTTACAACTTATTGGGATATCTGTCCTGTAGCCGTCCCTCCTGCAGACCAGGAGGGATGCAGAAGAGCTACCTGAACAAGCTGCAAATAAGACTGTTTGATCAATTTCCTCCTCTCTCTTGTATAGCCTCGTAACTCCAATTTTTACCTAGGGAAACCCAAATTCCCAGGCACAACTTCACAGTGTGTGAATTCCCATTTTTCTTACTAGATAGTTGCACACTTTAATTCTTGAATAGGAAAACGCTTACAAGTTTATGCCGCTGCACTTCTTGTAGGAACTTTCGGCAAATCCCAGTTTCTAGCTGTTCCTCTGGAGAGTTTAGAAAGCTTACGCCAGCTGGATTTCAAGCGGTTCTTAAGGGCCATCATGCAAAGCCCACCATCATAAAAAGAACAAAGAGATCGGGTCACTAGACGTGCCGTTTTTCCTTCCTTGGCACTCTTCCACCGCCCTGGCCAGACTTTCAGCTGTAATTTTAAAGTGGCTGCTGAGTCAAAGTGTCCCTTCCCAGCTGCTTGTGGGGCATCTCTGACCTTGACAGGAGGTGACTCAAGGGCTCAGCCCTACACTCAGAATCACCTAGGATGCTCATAGATAGTGTGCGCATCCCACTATCCAGGAAAAGGGAGACTCCGCCCGCCCACCCGCATCTCCTATAGCCAGTTATTATTTATTCTAACTTTCCTCTGGCGTTTCTGATTTTTACCGTGATGGATCTCTTGGCTGCTTCTTCATTCCAGACAATGGGAGCTGAGTGGTAATTAAAACCTGCCAAGACAGAAGTAAATCAAAGGGCTATTTAAAGGGAAGAAAAGAAACAGGAACACCTGGACTGCAATGGACTGAAACTCAGAGAGCCTGTTTCCAACCACTTTTAAAAAGCAAAGTCACCTGCTTCCAGAATTAGATTCTTTTTAACGAGAGAGAGAGAGAGAGAGAGAGAGAGAGAGAGAGAGAGAGAGAGAGGTGTCTAAAAGTGCAGTATATAACTAGCATTAATATTAATGGCTGAGACACCAAGTTCTTTCCACCTGGCAATGGTACAAGCCCAAACTATACCTGATGCACAAATGCGTACCTCGGGAATGTTTTATATATATTTATATGTATATTTCTGGCTAAGAAACTCTGGAAATCAAAAAATAAGCAATATTTTCTAGCTCGGCACAGATGACTCCCTGCCTCTGGATTACACTGATGAACAGACCAGAAATATTAAAGTCTGAAATTAAAATGTTTCGGCTGCCGTGAATCATAATAATGTCACTGTAAATGAGGTGGCCGTTACAGAACCGTGAGGACGAAGCTTTCGTGCTCTGCTGGGGGGGGGGGGGGTTGGACTTTAAGGCCTTTCGGGTCCCTTCGGGCAGTGCCGTTTTGTGAGTCTCCGCATATCTTCTGAAGGGTGGTGTTTGCTTTTAGACAAGTGGTGTCAGGGATCGCCTGGCAGGCCCCAGAGTGTTAAGGTGTCAGATTTATATCTGCTTTGCTCCCAGGGTTTGTGAACCAGATGCCTGCCGCAGCGCCATTTTTACTGCAATAACTGGCAGATGGAAACAAGCTGTGTAATAAACTGAATTGAGGTGTTCTGCACAATTTTTTTTTGTCAAGGTGGTGGATTTATTGTTCCTGAAATGTGTGCAGGTCAACTCCAGCCCTCCCCACGCACTGAATAAGCTGTCACAGGCGTTTGCAGTCAGGGATGTAAATCACCCTGCTGTGCTTGCCCAGAGGAAGTTTTTGTTTCATCCCTTCGCTTAGGGTGCCCTCGAAGGGTTGCTCTCTCCCTCCCCCCCAAAATCCAGAACCGGTGGTTTGAGGACAGCTCTCAAGAGTCACACACGTAGATCTGGTGTCTGGCAGAGACCGCCCAGTGTGTAGAGAGGCAAACCTGTGATACTGCCCGGCTAGTCCAATCATCACTCCATAAGCCATGGCCAATAGGAAAAGCTGTCTTAACAAAAAAAAAAGTTTTAATTTTTTGAAGGTGTCTAGAACCGGGACCATATTTGGCAGAGTGATCATAGACCATATGGCCTTGCTCTGTGCCAAATTTGGGGACGAATGGACAAGTGCTTTAAAAGATGTAATTTCTAGTTTTAAAAAACATTTCCCCTCATCCTCCCCAACACATTCTGCTACTCTTTTAATCATCATCATCATCATCATCATCTTAGAATTGCAGAGCTGGAAGGGACCCTCTGGATTCTGGAGTCGAGTGCCTGCCCGCGTATGCGCAGAGGCAACAGGCATGACTCCCAGAAGGTAAGCCCGCCCGCGGTCTCTGAAGATGGTGGCATCAGCAGGACCTGGTCGGGAGGCAGTGGAAGCATGGCGGGGGTGCGGCGGCGATTTTTTATTTTATTTTATTTGCTGAAGCAAAATGAAGTGCCAAGGGGATGAAAAGTTTGGTACTTCATTTTGGAAAGCGGGATCCCCAAACTGGGTCACAAACCGAACCACAAACCAAACTATGAACCCCTCAGCATGGAAGGGTTGGTGGTTCATTCAGTGCCCATCTCGACACGGGTCTTCCACTGCCTCCCAGAGAGTTGGGTCAAATTCATGTTGGTCGCTTCGGTGACACTGTACCAACTGTCTCGTTCTCTGTTGTCCCCTTCTCCTCTTGCCTTCACACTTTCCCAACATCAGGGTCTTTTCCAGGGAGTCTTCTCTTCTCATGAGACGGCCAAAGTATTTGAGCCTCAGCTTCAGGATCTGTCCTTCCAGTGAGCAGGTCTTAAGCGGCACGAATTCTGACTCTTTCCCTGGACCAACTTTGTTCTTCCCTCTGTGCTTTCATTTAATCTGTCAATGGGCTCAGTGGGGGGAAGACTCCAGACCCTCACCAGGCGAGGGAGATAAAAGTGACTCCAGACCAGCCAACACATTTCCCCACGACCTCCCCTCCTTCTCTCCTGCATCCCATTTTCTTGGCAAAGGGCAAGAAAGGGCCGTGAACACACATTTCTCTTTTCAAAGCCTGTTTCTTTGAATTCTCCGCCCCCCCACATACTGCCCCATCACCACACTTGCACAACGCCTAAACACTTACAGCGGAGAAGCATGGGGATTCCTTTCCAAAAATTGTATAGATTATTGTTTAGAGGCTTTCCCCTTTTCCTTTCACTAATACAAATTCAACAATTCTACCCCAAATAGTATAAAAATATTTGAACTTATTTCCCCTCTTTTCATCTTGAGTTCAGTAGTCAATTTATCATTTAATGCAATGTCCCATAATCCACCATACCAATCTTCTAATTTAATATCATTTTTATCTTTCCAATACCCAGCTATTAATATTCTAGCACTTGTCATAAAGTTAGAAATTAATTCCTTTGAATAATAATCAAGACCTATCTTATAAAAAAATTGACAACAAAACAATTTAGAGTTCAGTTCAATATATTTACCAAATATATCACATATTTCCTTAAAAATCATTTTCCAAAATTTCTGAACCAATTTACAATCCCACTGCATATGATAATACGTGCCAATTTCTTCATCACATTTCCAACAAGCTTTAGAGTAATCTGAATTTATTATGTTCAATTTCACAGGAGTCATATACCACCTTAAACAGATTTTTTTTTTAAAAAAATCCTTTATTCTTACTGACATTAACCTTAGAACTCTCATCCTCCACATTTTTATCCAATCCGCTATTTTAATTTCTGTCTTTAAATCATTTTCCCTAACCAATTTCAAAACTTCTGTTCCTATCCCTTTTTCCTCTTCTTATGAAATTATATTATATATTCCACCCAGTATTCCCTTCATCAAAGTATCTTTCTGCATATCTTCATGTGATGACAGAAATTGTTCGTACTTAGTGCATTCTCTACATTTACCATTAATTTTCAACCATTCATTTGTTAAACTGTCTAATTGAATATAATTATACCATGATAGTTTATTAAATTGAGGTTTGACCATAATCCGACCCTTCAATCTCATTTTACTCATCTTTTCCTTCAATCCTGCAACGTTTTTAATCCTTAAACAAATCTACTAACCCCTTTAGGTTTATAGGAAAACTTTCTGTTTCAGTCACTAATTTTAATGGTGAAGTCGAGGGACATAGCTTCTCTCTCTATCCCATATATTTAACATATTTCTTAAAAAGGGGTTTTTCATCTGATTTATTGGACAGAGCAAGAGATGGAAGAGGCAGAAGTGGATGCTGGTTATAGGATTCCTGCTGCAGGTATTTTTTACCTGTAACCTTCTTGGCTATCTTTGAAGCAGCCACCAAAGTCCAGACCTTTGTGGCTTTCAATGGTGCTGGGCTACCTTTTGGTTGCCTGCGTCTGTTGCTATGTGTATGCGGAAGCCGTCCATTGTTTACCTGTACTAATGAAGCATCACAGGTAGCTCTGGTGGCCATTAAACAAATCCCAAATGGAGGAATATCTTGTTAGGTAAAGGTTCCCCTTGACATTTAGTCCAGTCGTCTCCGACTCTAGGGCACGGTGCTCATCCCCGTTTCCAAGCCATAGAGCCAGCGTTTTGTCCGAAGACAGTTTCCGTGGTCATGTGGCCGGCGGCGACTAGACATGGAATGGCGTGACTTTCCCACCAAGGTGGTCCCTATTTATCTACTCGCATTTTTACATGCTTTCAAACAGCTAGGTTGGCAGGAGCTCAGACAAGCGATGGGAGATCACTCCGCCACGGGGATTCGATCCTATGACGGCTGGTCTTTTGACCTTGCAGCCCAGTGGCTTCTGTGGTTTAACCCGTAGCACTACCACATCCCTAATATCTTGTTAGGCTAGCCCAAAAGGCAAAAGATTGTGTGCAATTCAATAGGCATGCTTTCAGAAAAGAGTGATTTTAAAGTCACATTGTCTGGATGCAAATGGATGGCTCTGTGGATGGGCTTGTCAAGTAACGTGGTGCTAAATTCCAGCCAGAGGAACCCAGAAATTTGCCCAGAGTAGGAGGGGTCAAAAGGCTAGTAGATCAGACATTGGGACCAGTAAGATTGTGTATGTCCATGTTTGCATTACAAAAATCCAAAACAAAGCAAATTACAGTGGTACCTGAAAGACCAATAGATTTATTTCAATGTGAGTTTCGTGGATCTTAACGTTTTGGTACAAAGATGAGCTGGGAAGAAACACAACTGTTGCCCCCCCCCAGAGAGCAGGATTTGACCCCATAATCATAAAACGTGGTATCTTGGGAAGAGCAAGATGGCTCTCTGCCAAGGAAGGCAGCCACTTGCCCAACCATCTTGCAAACAGGCCAAAGAAGACACAGATCTGTATACGTAATATTTGTGCATAGGTAAAGCTGCAGATTTAGAAGTGGTCTTATCCAGGTCCTAATGGCTGGTGGGCAGTTTCAAAGTCTCCGTGGCTAAGTTTTGTTAACATTACAGTGGCCTCGGTCCAGGCAGACCTTTAAGAGGGGAGCACTTCGAAGACACACAACTATGAGTGTATGACAGGGCTGAGCTTCTTGAAGCTGAGGGGTGTGGGCAAATCTGTTAGATGGGAACAGTCTCCAAGGCCCAGGCCAGAGAGAGAGAGAGAGAGAGAGAGAGAGAGAGAGAGAGAGAGAGATGGGAGATGGTGGGACTGACAAGACAGGGGGCTTGAGAAAGGATGAGGAACCAGAAGGGGAGAAGCTGGATTTAGATGCCCACAGTCTTCTTGCTTGGTTAAAGATGCCTGGAAAGGATACCATGCAGCATGAGGAGGTGGTAGGCCTTCTGAAGCTGCTCATGGACGACACCCTTGCAAACAGAAGAGGGGTGGTCGTGTTTTAAAATGCAGCCTAGTGTGTTAAAAAGGAAAAGGAAAATGAGGTTTCTGTTACACAGCAAGATCAAGCAGTTCTGCTAGCAGAGTAAAGTCATTTCTTTGCTCAGCTGGTGTCAGCTTGAAAGGAAAACAAAAATACTCCTGGAGCTAAGCATTAAAAAAACAAACACAAGTAATTGTTTCTGGAAATCTATTCTGGGGCAGATATATTAGAGATATCCTAATAGCGCTGGTTTCCATGAGTGTCAGTGTATGTTTGCAGCTGTTCTAGAACTGTGCCTTTTTTTTTTTTAGGACAAAGGAGGAACAGAAACATCCTTTTGGAAAAGGAGCATGAAGGAAGTTGAGCTTAAGAACACCAATCTACATATCAATGCATATTTTTGAAAGACAGGAAGGGAGAGTGACGGGATGTTATTTGACAAGCCTTCTGCTTCCTCCCGTGAACCAGTTCAGATTACATGCTAATGGATGCTCAGCTTTCAACAGCTGGATGTGGAAAGCAAGCAACTCATCATGATGTGCATCAGGACTGATGACAGAAACACTTCTTGGTGTACTTGTGTTTAACTTGCAAAATCTTTGCCTAATGTGAGAGAGGATGAAAACAGCATCCTCCTGTAGCGACCTGAAATGCTGAATCAGTGTGAAATTCTACCCAGCTAACCCCCATGAGAATGTCGTGAGAATGGCTGATGGTCGGATTCCAAAAGATCTCCTGGATGGAGAATTAGCGCAGGGAAATCGACCCAGAGGGAGACCACAGCTTCGATACAAGGGGATCTGCAAGTGAGATCTGAAGGCCTTAGGAATGGACCTCAACAGATGGGAAACCTTGACCTCTGAGCCTGGAGGCAGGCGGTGCATCACAGCCTCTCCCAATTTGAAGAGACCCTTGTCCAGCAGGCCGAGGCCAAGAAAGCAGTCCCGAAAGCAGCAAAATCGGGGAGCTGGACAGGGGATAGATTGTATTATGTCTTCACTGTGGAAGGGACGGTCACTCTCGAATTGATCTTCTCAGCCACACTAGACGCTGTTCCAAGGCCTCTCTTCAGAGCACATGACCATCGTCTCTCGAGACTGAAGGATGCCTACTACTAACCCCTGTGAATCTTTCCATCTTATTCAGTTGCATGAGAAGTTTCGAAGTGGTGATACCTGGGCATGCTGTTCACTTAAAGGCGTCTTCTGTGCCTACTCTCTTTCTCCTCTGTTTCTACCACTTCCTCTGAGAATGGAGAGGGTTACAGCCTGTTTTATTTTTGAAAGAGGAGTAGGAAACAAATGTGATCTGCCCCAGGTCCACACAGTTCAGTTCCAGGTAGTCAGCTTGAGGTTCACTCAGCCTTCCATCCTTCCGAGGTTGGCAAGCTGGGTATTCAGCTCACTCTGGGCGCCATGTGTAGCCTGCCTAATTAAATTGTAAACCGCCCAGAGAGTGCTTGGAGCGCTATGGGGTGGTATATAAGCAGCACACTTTGCTTCTTTGCTTTTTTCCCCCTGTGAAAATCCTCAAATATTTGTAACCTTCACGAAGGAGGTTAAGGGCTTTACCAGAGAACCTTTAGACTGTTATGCCTACCTGCATTTTGAAAGACCGCTGAAGAGGAGCACAGAATTTGGGGGGAGGGAATTGGGGCAGTTTGAACAGAGGGGAAACACACCAGTTATGCTCTGACGGAAACCCCCTGGATGGAGGGGGCACCTGCTCTCCCTGGGGGTTGGGATGCAGGATCAGCACCTGTGTCCTCACTGAAGAGAAATCCCACTGTGCTGTGCTTGTACATCCTGGTTTAAACATATTGCACGGTACCGTAAGTCTCCAGTGCTCCCTTATCCCTGAGAGACAGGCCCTCGGGCGTGAAATTGATTGGCAGCTGATCCAAGACCATCCGAAAGAAGCCTTTTGTGTCACAAAGGCAGAATGAACGCCAGGCTGGTTGGCATCGCAAGATGAGGAGGCAGCTGCATTTGGAGAAGCACCTCTGTTTTTGGACCCTCAATGCTCCAGGAGGAAGGGGCATGGCCTCTGGCTCAAATGGCTTTCAAGGAAGGTTGCAGAGATTCTTGGAGATGCTGATCCATACTGTAGTTGCTCATCAAGGGGGCACAATGCGATCCCCCTGTTCAACAGCAGGAACTCCCTCTGTATTAGCTCCTGGGGGAACCATGGTGGTGTGGTCCATGGCCATCATGGCCAACGTCTGGTCTTCCAGGTGGGATCTGGTTGGCCACTGGGAAAGAGGGGTTGGAACCAGGGGCCATCTCTAGCCAGTGGCAGATAGCTCTTTGTTCACTGAGCCCTACTTGAGGAAGCAGGAAACCTGGTAACCATGGTAAAATCTGAAATGGACCTTGCCACCGATTGTGCATGGCTGCACGATGGGTTCTACATATTCGGAACATCGCCAACTCTGGTCTAAGAATCTCATCCTTCAACTCCTGAGCATTAGCAACTACTTCTAAAGCAGGCAAAAACGGTTCATGGGTTCATCTTTAGTGGTCCTTATGCCTTTTGAGATGACTTGCTCAAAAGGGACACAACAGGTCTATTTTGGTCTTTTCTTCCAAGGGAGCAGCAGTATTTGTCTTAACCAGGTGTTTAATTCTGCCACGAATTGATTCATCTCTTCTATTATTCTTCCACATGGAGGGGACATGGGATGATGAGAAACTGACACCATGTAAGAGCTGTGAAACATCCACGGCTTGCCAACCCTCCCATCTGTTGCGCAGAATAAAACATTTTGACCGTGGTGGCGTTTCCTGAGCAGACCCAACATTTTCCTGCAAATTTGTATTCGTGCATTAGCATTCTTCTCCTGCTGTTGGAAAGACGGCTGGAGGCTAATGGGAGTCAAACTATTTTTATTTGTCTTGGCTATAAAATTGATATCTCCATATTAACTTTGCGGGGCAATATCTGTTTATGTAGCACAATAAAATTGATGGTGGATTTCACAACCTTGTTAACCCTTTCTCTTTCTCTCTGATGGTTGGATTATCATGCCAGAAAGACAATCAAGGAGCCCAAATGCAGGGCACAGATGCCCATCCTCCTGGTGGATCGATGGACAAAGGATATCTCAGTTGCAGTAGAATCACCCAGTTTGAAACGGCAAGGGGGAAATTTGGCTCTCCTAAGAAAAACAGAAGGGATCATCACTTCTACCTCTGTTAACAAATGCTTGCCCAACATGGTGTGCAGAACACCATGAAGACCAACACTTAGAGAAGCTCCTCCTTGGAGGTGTCACTCCAAAAATCTCTCAGCAAGCTCTCCCTTGATCACAGCACCTGGAGGGTCCAAAAAAGTAAAATTTTCAAGCTCTGCTAAGGATGTGTCTGAATACGTGCCCTTCTCCAAGGCAATCTGGCCCAAGGGTTTAGTCATCGTGGGCTGCGCTGTCTGAAGCAATGGGTAGAGATCTACAAACAGGTTCCCCCTCCCCCCCGGGAGAGTCAGATAAAGGTAGTAGAGGGAGATCGAAAGCCAAAGTCTGAGAACAATGGAAAAGTCAAGCTGAGCCAGCATTCCCTGCAAATGGGTAGGAAGAGTCTGAGAAGTGTAGTTAAGGAGCCCAGCAGACATTCACAGCAATAACTTGGCAGGAAGGGTCCAAATACACTGCAGGCAGGATCTAGAGCAGGAAGAGACATTGTCCAACAAAACAAAATGAAAGCAAGACAGAACGAGATGAGACAAGACGAAACTCAGCTCAGCTTAGCTCAACTCAACGCAACTCAACTCAACCCTACTCAACTGCAAACACCCATCCACCAAACAAGTGCACGCACAAAAACACTGAGTCCCCTGTTTGAGGTTTATATTGCTGAACTGGCATTTCACCAACTCGGCAAGGGCAGGTGAAGTAGTTGACCCTTTGGTCTCCCCAGGTGGAAGAGCCTTAATTCAGGGAGACTCCTGTCAAGGAGGTTAGTGCTGAGGAAGCCCATCCTCCTTAGGAGCCTTGCCCTGCAGCTCCATGTTTCATCTGGGAACTTCTCCCTCTGACTCAGGCACTCTTTTTCTCGGATTTAGGGGGAGGCTGGGCATGCGAGCCAGCAACAGAGGTTGGCCATGTAGAATCGCATGGCAGAAATACAACAATGTGTTCAGGTACTTTCCACCTCAAACTTGGAAAAGCTACATTCTCAGCGTGTAATTCCCAGAATCCCCCAGAATCCTCCAGGATTCTGGTACTCCTCCTGCATGTTCTGCTTACTCCCAGTTGTCCTCCTGCATGTTGTGCGTCTCCCCAGTCCCGAGGAAACAGATGCACAGATAGTTCTCATTTAATCACATCACACACCAAGAGACACTACAAGTTATTGCATGTTTTGGTTTTGAATCTTGCAATATTGGGGACTCTGATCTAAATATTTCTGAGTGAGAAAGTCTGAAGAGCCCCCTCCCCTTCCTGGTGTCTCTCTCACCTCCCCTTTGAAAAAGTGAAAGAAAACAGATTGTCGGATATTTCTGAAGAATTGCATAATGAGATAGTGGGTATGAAAAGAAAGAGCTGGTTGCTTCCCGGCAATATGCCACGCGCGCCCCCGATGGGAGACGGAGCACTGCGAAGCGCTGAGATTGGAAGTGTTGCCTGAAACCTCTGACACCGTCAAGAAAGCCAACACATCTTCACAAGAAAGCCAGCACAGGAGAAAAGATTAAGACACACTAATACAGTTGTGTGTTTCTACCCTCTGAAGCCAAAGGTCAGTGTAAATAGTTTTCTTCCCCCACCTGCCTCTGCTTCACCAAGACTCCCTCCTTCCATCTCACCAGCTGTTTGCAAAATCAAAGCCAGCTTTGCATAATTTTGAAAAAGAAAAAGCAAACAATTTAGCAGCGCACTAAGCTCTTTGAGAAAGGGGGAAAGGGAAGAAGCAGTATTACGGAAGGGGTGGGTCCTTATTCGATCCCGGGCTGCATTTTGGATGGAGTATTCAACGGATGAATATACTTTGGGCTTTCACAGTTCCCTCCTTTCTAGAAATGGGCACGAACCACAGGAAGTTTGTAAAAAAAAAAAATCACTGGTTCATTGGTTAAGTTTGAAACGAAACGAAACAAATGAACGAACTCCCCACCACCTTTCACAGCCTGCCCCACCCCTTCCCACTGCCCCATTATCTCCCTACCATGTGCCATCACACCTCCTCTTCCTCCTCCTCGTCTTCCTCCTCCACCACCACCATCTTCAGAGACAGTGGCCCAGCTTCCATTCTGCGAGCTGGACCCGCTATCTCTGCACGTGTGTTAGGGTCCAAGTTGATCAGAGAGATCAGCTGGGACCAATGTTCCTTGTAAGCTGTGTGCCCGCACAGCCATGCTGCGCTGGATTGGGGCCATCCATTTGCTTCCAGTCACAGCTGGAATGACGACAGAGGAAGAGACGGCAGGAACAGGCAGCAAAGCAACAGGGGCTGTGGGAAGGGGGCAAGCAGTGGGCGGGGGTGGGTGGGGTTTTTTGTTTCCCTTTCTCCTGGTACAAACATTTTTTTTTAAAAAAATGAACCAGTTCATGGTTCATTTTTCAAAAAAGTTCAGCAAGTTTGTGGTTCATGGGTAGCCACGAAACATTAACCACGAATCACAATGCACCACAAACTGCCATTTTCCAGGTCTTTGCGCATCTCTACTCCTTCCTTTTTCTCTTCTAGGGAGTGGTTGTGAGAACAGTAGAAGTTTGCTGATCTGCTTTGGGTTCACCACAGCTGAGCATGACTGCCACACCCTAAACCGTGGTTAATCTTAAATACGGTCTGTGGAAATACGCCAGCTTTATAAATGAAGAGACAGTTCTTTGCCCTCTGGTTCTGCTTGTGTCCTTCAAACAGGCTGGCCATTGTGGGAACAGTACCTGATCTATGACTTGGGCCTTTGGGGGTGATGCTACTGGACGTTTATGTTCTCAAGCTGGCTTCTTTCCATAAACCATCATTCAAGTTCACCATCTGGGACGGAATGCCCTTGCCCTCTCGAATTGCACCAAAGCGCTGGCATAAGGTATCCTGCTGTGCTAGCTGTCTGCAGAGTGCTTTCAAAATTTAAGCTAAGAAGTTCCGAATATTGTAACTGTGCCTTATGGAAAATTGATCCCCCTCAATCATTTTGGCTTTATCATATCCATTCAGAAGTATGACAAGCAGACCAGGGCATGCTGGAATCACACCACAGATCTGAGTGTGTGTGTGTGTGTGTGTGTGTGTGTGTGTGTGTGTGTGTCTGTTTATTTATTTATTTATTTATTTATTTATTTATCTATCTATCTATCTATCTATCTATCTATCTATCTATCTATCTATCTATCTATCTATCTATCTATCTATCTATCTATTTATTTATTTATTTATTTATTTATTTATTTATTTAATACCCCGCCCATTTAGACAACATCTACTCATAACGTCTAGTGTAAACTTTGAACAAATATTTTACACTTCTCCACATGTACAGAAAGACTACACTAGATATCAAACAACTTCCAACCACCTTCTTTTGGCAATTCTCTGGATACAGGAAAGGCACAACGATTTCAAGTCTCGGTGTGATGCATTCCCATGATTGCAAACCATATTTTAGAGTTAGATCTGAATGCAGTCCTTCCCGCCCCTCTCTCTGAGGGCGCAGCTACACGGTTGAATTAAATTGAGAACTGGCTTGGGTTTTTAGAAATCACTTTAATGTCATGTGATTTTTGGGTCGCCGTGCACATCCTCACAGAATGACAGTGTGGTTGTAAGTTGTGCGCTATGTTTGTTTGTTTGTTTGTTTATTTGTTTATTTATTTTATATGCTGCATTTCTCCCAACAAGGGACCCAAAGCGGCTCGAAACATTAAAATTCACAACATTTAAAAACACAATAAGTTAAATATTAAGAGATATATTAGACAATATATAATTTAAAATACAATTGAAAAACGTGAAAACATTTAAAAGATTAAAATTTCTGCTGAAATGGGGTTCAGAGATTCAGTTATGTTGAATCCTGGTTTTCCCTGCTTTTTCCTGGTTTTTCTCCTGTACCAAGAAGCATTCTTCACCTCAACCGTATCTTGTGGTTTTCTTGAAGTGGGGGCAGCTTGTCTTGAGACAGCTGACACTGGACTCCAGCAGCTTTTACAGTATTCAGTAAAGCCAGCATCAGTAGCCTACAACACAGACCCTCAACTGCTCTAATAGCTGCTACCTTTGTTCTAGAAGAATGGTCATTTCTGGTCCAAGTTGTATTTAAAAAAAAAATTTAAATTTTTATATACTATATTTTTCTATGTTGAGGGTCACCTTATACACAGAAGTAAGCTGAGGAGAGAAAAAACAAGTGGAGGGGAAAGCAGGGATCAAAGTGATCCTGCAGTGCTTTGATCTCTTTTGAGTTAGAAAAGTGTTTGTGTGGGTGTCTTATACAAGGGGGCTTATTATACACGGAAAATACGGTATGTTTTGAAGTAGCATAGCGCTAGATTGCTGCGGTGCTAAACTAGATGGGGAAAAAATAAGAGTTTGGACGGAAACTGAGCAAACACTGCAGATTCTCACAGCCGCTATTTACTCTGGCACAGGCAATCACACATGCCAAATTAGTAAAAATCAAGCGAGACCAGAATCAATTTTATATAAACAGTTCCCACATGGGTGTTTTTGTTTTTGTTTTAATCCCACTTCCTGGCCGAAAAAAAGCATAATTCTCTGTATGTCACGTAGCTGGAGATTTTTTAATTTGATTTCAAGCATGCTAAATCCAACACAAAGCCAGGAGTATTATGATGTGTAGTCAGTCTCTCAGTCTGTGAGACAATATTTGTATATGAGATTAGACTGAGAACAGTATGTATATTCGAGTGATGTACATTGTGCGCTATAAGTGGGTAAGAAAGAAAAGTTGAATAAGAGATATTTTGTGTACACGCACACATGCGGGCTTTCTCTCTCTCTCTCTCTCATACACTGACATCCTTATTGCATCTGAAAAATACTGTGCCTCTTCACATTTCACTCAGAATGTCCATGGGGAAAGATTCTAATGAGCAGAATGTAAATGTTTGCAAGCCAGTTCAAATAAGGAGTATACATGGCACATGTCACAAACTACTCTGATTCCTCGCCGTTCACCTGAAGGGCTGTAGAAAAATGTGAACGCCGTGAGATGCCTGCAGTTTGCCAAAGGTTCAGATGGCTGATCAAAACAGCATTTCAAGGAAGAGAACCCTCACACCACATGTCTTGGCTTCTCTGTCTCGAGACAGAAGGGATTCTTCCTCCTTCTTCTCTGGTTTCATATCAAGGAGAGCCGAGTCCAGCTTTTGGACTCCTTTGCAAAGATGATCTGACTGCACAGCCATGCTGAGAGGTGACGGGGCTGCCTCGCGCCTCGTCTTACCAGATTCCCCCCCCCAGTCTGCAGCCAAAAACTCACAGGTGCGCACCACATGAGCAGGTGATGGTGATGGAATACCTGCCATCTCCAGACGGCAAGCTGTGTGGGTGAGCTGGCGCTCAGACAGCTTTGTTACCGAGGTCTGTTTGTGAGACATTCCGCAAGCCAACAGAGACGTGGTTGTAGAGCCCGCTGGAAAACACGATAGAGAAAAGGCCTCTCCTTCTGGTGCAAATGTGCCTCGGAGATGGACAGCAGATGCTCCCTCCGCTCAGGCCGGCATATCCCTTTAGAGCAGGAGGCAGTCACCCGCAACCCTTCTCGGAAGTTGGCACAAAATCCACAGGCTTAAAATGGAGCCGCTCCTTCTGAGTCACCGGATTGTGCTTGAAGATTGACCTCCTAACCTTCCGAGCATGGAGATTTTTGGCTGAGCCACCAAGGATTGTTAAAACAAAGTCCAGCAGGAATCCATCGGTGTGTGACACAGAGCAGGGCAGCGAAGCCAAGTGCTGAAAAACACAAATATCTATATACAGTGGGGTCTTGACTTGAGAACTTAATCCGTATTGGAAGGCAGTTCTCAAGTCAAAAAGTTCTCAAGTCAAATCTGCATTTCCCATAGGAATGCATTGAAAACCATTTGATCCGTATCTGCTCTTTTCCGTCCATAGAAACTAATGGGAAGCTGCTATTCTGCCTTCAACCACTAGAGGGGGATATTCTGTTTCTTTTTTTTCTTAGGTCAAGAAAGGTTCAGGGAAGGCAGGGAAAATACAGTCCAGGCAGTACAAGTACCAGGCAGTCCGAAGACTGTCTCCCAATCCACTCTCTAAACGCTGGGAGGAGTGAGGAAGCAGACAGGCACCCTTTTCACTGGCCAACAGTTAACTGAAAGTTCACTTTTTGCACTTTCCCTGCCTCCCACGTGGGTTTTTTTCAGTTCTTAACTCAAATCTAAGTACTTAAGTCAAGTCAATATTTTCCTATGAGAGCGGTTCTTAAGTCAAAATGTTCTTAACTCAAGCCGTTCTTAAGTCAAGAGCCCACTGTAGAATGAAGGAGCAGGACAGGATCCAGCCTCAACACAGGCAATGGCCTTGAATGAGTATCATGGCTACGTCATCATGGTATGTCAGGCATGCTATTCTTTCCATTGAACTCCTGTTGCTTAGCATAGCAAGTCACATTAGAGGAGACCCATTGAATCAGGGGGACTGGGTAATTCATCTCCTCTCTTGATTCAAACGGGCCCACGCTGCTTGCGGCTTACTGTACCATCATTGCAACTAGAGGAGGTCCATTTGAATCAGTGGAGTTTATGGAAGAGTTGACTCGCATAGTCAACACTGAATCGGGGGCCCCCTTGAGTGCAAGCCGCTCTGCAAATCAACAGGATTTAAGCCAATGTCTTAAAAAGCCCAGTGAATGGCACACAGTCATCCCGGGAGGGTCCTCTCTTAGGTTGATCTGCCACCCCACATTTTGCTACCTTGTCAGGCTGGCAGCCAACACACAAGCGCACCATCAGAGCAAAGAAAGTGGCGTGGGAATGCCACCCAAGCTCCCCCTGGCACTGCTTGTATCTTTGACCAGCCAGTGAATTTGGCTGGTTTCCGAGCCCTTCTTCAAAAACCTGTGAAACACATTTGTGGGAGGTGAAAGTGATCTGAGTGTTTACAGGTGAGAAGCAATCCTTCCTTCAAGCTCCTTCGCACTTTCTCAAAGAAAACCTCCCCTCGGTCTAGGAGGGGGTGTCGAAAACCCTCCTCTGAGTCACAAGAAGGCTATATGAACTATGTAAATGGACTGTCCGTTGCCCTTGATCTATGTGGAACGCATGCCGTTTCCCCCTTTTATCTGTGGTTTTCCTTTTGTACTTCTACATATTTCAAAATAAATAAAGAAGATTAAAAGAAAAATAAAACTCTCCTCCTCCGAGTTCCACTTTCATCCTCATCCCCTCCTTTGCTTCTGCCAGATCGAGAGGCTCGGCTTTCCCTCCCCCGCGTGGAAAAGCATGTGTCCTTGCAGACACTTTCTTCCTAAGGTATGCAACCTGTGGAGCATCTACATATTGTCTGCGTTTCTAGGGTTTCTAGCTTTTTCCTATTTTAAAAATGTGTGTCTGACTTTGGACTTATTTTATATACTGTATCAGAAATATGCTGATTCCCAAGGCGAAGTGCGTGTTGTTTCGCTGCCAGTTTCAGGAGACGTAGAACACATATTTTTGGCCAGCACACCTTGATGCAGATGTACTCTCTGATTGGCAAGCCTCTTTCTTTCCTCTCCTTCAAATCCTTGCATCTGTTGATAAGTTTCCTCTGCCTTTTGCAGAAGTAGCCTGTTGTTTTGCTTCCAGGGCCCCTTTCAGCCTGTGTTCTCTGTCCGCAGCCCAACACCTGTGGTGCAGCCAACCACACTGTGTGGCATTGGCCACATTCACTCCGATCCAGTTGCTCTGCCACCCTACACATGGATCCTAGCTGCTCTGGGAGGCTTTGGGGGCTCAAAGCAGACAGACTATAAATGCAACCCTGGCATATCTACCTACGTCCATAAAATTTTGAAGCTAAACAGCATCAAGCTTGGAGAATTTTTGGATGGGAGACTGCCAGAAGACATCAGGGATGAAGTGTGAACATCATCATCATCATCATCATCATCATCATCATCATCATCATCATCATCATCATCATCATCATCATCATGTGCTGTAAAGTCAATTCTGACTTAGAGTAACACCTTTCCAGGATATTCCAGGTAGACAGTCCTCAGATGTGTATTACCCTTTCCTTCCACTAGGGGCACCCTGGGACGACTGTGCAGCTGGCCCAAGGCCACCCAGGCTGGCTTTTCTCTCTAGAGAGGGACCAGCGGGGGACTCGAACTCCCAACCCTCTGGCTCTGCAGTCAGAGACCTGCACCACTGACCTGTACAACCAGCAAAGTGCTGACTTAACCATTCATCAGTTGATTCAGTGGATCTGTTTTGGCTAGGACAAGCGGGTGGATTTTAGCTATCACGTGATACAACGTGATGCCAATAAGGTTCTTGGACATTTTCCAGCCATGCTTGTGTCTTCAAACTCTGCCCTTTGCCTCTTGAGCCCTGAAGCGCACAGGATTCTGATCAGAACTTCTACCATTTCCATGTTCAATCTGGGAAGTGTGGGTTGGGTCTCTCCAAAGAAAAAGCTTGATGGAGGGAGGGGCTCTCATGCATCCTGACAAGATTCTCAGAAGAGGATTTCCCACATGCTTTGATCTTATTCCCACCCTTGATCCTTTTGAAACTAAACCCGAAAGCTAGGAATGTATAACTCCTGGGTAACCCCGGCCAGCTTAGCCGGGAGAAAAACATCAGGAAATCCAAACGCCGTTGCTTCAGTTTAAGCATCCTTGCAAGGAGACAATGGCTGAAACCCAGTTACAACTAGAATATGACCACTGAAACAGTGGGGATTCAACACCTATGTACATACTTTTGATTCAATGGGCCTACTTTGTTTGCAACTTACAACAGGGTTTCAGCCGCGGTGGTTCTAAACTGGAGATTCTGAATGTGCCAGCAGAGCAGACCAAGAGCCAGCCAGCCAAAGCTGTTCTCATCTTAAGCAGCATCAGGGCCTCCAAAGCAACAAGAAAGAGTCTTGTGGTATCTTAACAATCTAGGCCAATTTTGCTCAGTGTTAACTTTTGTGGACTGTAGCTCACTCAAACCTGCAGCCCACAGCCCATGGCAGCTCATGACCAGCAAAATGCATTTGTCTCTAAGGATCCCAAGACACGTAGAGTTGCAAAACTGGCAGGGACTCCAAAATCGAGTCCAACCTGCTGCTGAATCAGGACATTCCCAACTAAAGCATCCTAGACAAGTGAACCCATCTTATGAAGTGAGCCACAATAACAAAATGTATAATTAAAGGTAAAGGTAAAGGTTCCCCTTGACAATTTGTCCAGTCATGTCCGATTCTAGGGGGCGGTGCTGATCTCCATTTCCAACCCATAGAGCTAGCGTTTTGTCCGAATACAATCTTCTGTGGTCACGTGGCCACTGCGACTAGACACGGAACGCTGTTTACCTTCCCACCGAGGTGGTCCCTATTTATCTACTCACATTTTTGCAGGCTTTCAAACCGCTAAGTTGGCAGGAGCTGGGACAAGCGATGGGAACTCACTCCATCACATGGATTTGATCTTACGACTGCTGGTCTTCTGACCTTGCAGCACAGAGGCTTCTGCAGTTTAACCCGCAGCGCCACCACGTCCCTCCAAAATGTATAATTAAGGAGCCCCAGAAGTTTCAGCTTTGTGGGTAAAAGTTTAAAGTGCCGGTTGCTTGGCATCCCCAATCTCTCCCTGCAGTCCTGTTGGCTCTTCGGCTTATCTCTTGGAAGGCTCCGAGCCTTTTCAGACCAGCAGGTGCGCGAACAGGAGTGGGCTTTCATCCGTCTCTTCTCTTCTCTTTCCATTCTTGATTCTGGAGAGTCTCCAAGGCCTTCGGTGCCAAGTTTCCGTCAAACTTCTGGCCAAACCAGCCAGCCTCCCTGAGCGGGCCACGACGAGCACAGGATGTGATCTGTAACCCAGACACCGTTTAAAAGATAAGCTTGGGGGATTTAAGTAGGATTTAAGCTAAGCGGTTATCTGTGGCCGGCGGACACAGTGTGTGCATTACGTTAGATTTGCCGGAGAATGAGACGGGAAGAGAATTAAAAAGTGAAGAGAGAAAAGAGGGTACCTGTTGCTGAAGCAACCAGAGAGAAACATGGTGCCGTTTTTGCTGTTATGAGTGCTGCCGAGCTCAGCTGCAGGATCCCCAGCATCACTCCACCGAGGTCCCGGGAGAGGCAGGAAAATAAACAAGGCTTCAATTTCCATTTGGAAAAGTGAGCATGAAGTGTTCACTCAAGGTACTGAATGCTCACAACTAATCTGGATTGGACTAGGGGTTTGTTCAATACAGACACACACTCCTCTACTTGTCCAGTGAAAAGAGCTACGGTTTTTATCCTTTCCTTGACCTCTGAGTGTTCAGACTGGAGGCAGGCAGTGCATCATGGCCTCTCCCATTTTGAAGAGACCCTTGTCCATCAGGCCGAGGCAAAGAGGCAGTGTCGAAACAAGCCAAATCAGGGAGCTGGATGGGGACAGATTATATTTGTCTTCAGTGTGGAAGGGACTGTCACAATCAAATTGGCCTTCTCAGCCACACCAGACCTTGTTCCAAAACCTGTATTCAGAGCACGTTACCATAATCTCTCGAGACTGAAGGATGTCTACACAGATACAGTGTTAAAACAATTAAGGGGTGTATATAGAAAAAGTAGCACTGAAAATGAAAGTGTTTTTAAAAAATGAGGTTTGAACAGCAGTTTACTAAAGTCAACAATTAGCCAGATCTCTAGCTGAGCAAGATCACTGTGCCGTAACATTCCTGACAGGTGAATGTGATTTGCAAATAACAAAGCATAAACCAAAGAGAGAATTAAAAGTGCATTGAAATAACTAGAACATATTTATGTTGCAATGTGTTAATATGATCTGGCTTTCTGAATCCGTCGAGACTGAATTCAGGTTTAGAGCAGAGTCCCGGCTGCAGTATGGCAATCTAACCACTGTGCCACGAGACTCCTTACTTAAAAATTGTATTATTTCTGTTAGATGTGCTGAAAAAGACCAATATGTTTGTCTTTGAAAACTTCTGTGATGAAAGACCAAAAAGCCACTTTCTGAAACACTGACCTTCCTTAACAGGACATGTGAAAACCTTCAGGGTATTTAAATTCAGTAGAAAAAGCAACAAAAGGGACATATAATTGAGATCCATAAAAGCATTTATGATGTAGAAAGAGTGGATCCAGACACATTCTCTCTCCCTTTCTCCCCCTTTTTCCCTGTACAGTATTAGAATTTGAGGTCACCGAATGAAACTGATTGGCAGTAAATCCAGGACCAGGCAAACTAAAGTGTTTGCTTTATGCCATCGTGCTTAATGCATGGAATGGGCTGCAAAAAGTGATTTCGTGAGCTGTAAAATACGAATCAAGGCCCTGGAACTACCCATTGGTGGCTTGGTAGCCCAGACAGTCAAAGACAGCCTCCATCCCCCAAGTCATCATCATACCATTGGGTACCCCTTACTGTTGGGTTACCAAGATTCTCCAAGCTCCTTGGGGACCCTGGGGCAACTGCTGTGGGGGGACAGGCCTTTGGACTAGCTCAGCTCCCATCTTCTCATGATTCTGCAACACATGTTGGGGATCTGAGTGGTCCCCTGGCATCTTCTTTGTGACCGGGGAATCGTGAAGATATTTAACTTCTCCATAAGCTTCTCTACATATATACCTCTTGATCCTGGAAAGTTACTATTTTATTAGCTGTGGGATTTTGAGAGTTTTAGTCCAAAAAAGTAACTTTCCTAAGCTCCTCCTCATATTTTTCCTATGAGCTCTTTGAAATATGCTGCCTTCATTCCCCCTCACTTTAGAAAAAGAAGGTCTGGATTTAGGCACAGAAACTGAAAAACCTGCAGATTGTGGAGAGATGAGCTGATGCATGCACAGGCGTTAGATCTTTATGCTTGCTCTCCTGCTGTTCCTGTTTGTTTGCTTATTTCTTTGCCTGCCGTCTGTTAGGGCAAGGGCAGGGGGAATAAACAGCCCTCCCAGATGCCTTTGGGCTTCTGTTTCGATTATCTATCATCCTTACAGCCAACGGTAGGAAATGCAGTATAGCAACAGGTGTAGGATAAAGGTTGCCCCACATTGGTCTTATTAACCCCCCTCTCATCTTGATGTACATCAGTCAACCCAACAATTTTTAAGCCAACCAAACATTGTTCCATATCATGTTCAGACCAGGAAGCTATGGTTACTAGCATTGGAACAAGCCACAGTTTTAAACCAATTTCAAACAGGTGTAAGATCCTGGCCTGTTCTGATCCTGGTAACCCTAGTTTCCCAGGTCAGTTGCAATGGTTTGCAAGTATGGACTCCCCAACATTGTATGCAAACATGTAGGAAAAGAGAAGCATGCTACTCCTGCTTCCTCCACCTCCAGCTGCTCTCCTTTGCACCTGTTTACTTAGCTCATGTTGGATAATGCCTTAATGGGATTCCTGGATTAATCTCAGCACACAGAGAAAGAAGGAAGGGTTATCACTGCAAAAGAGGAGATGAGCTCAAGAATTTCGCCTGATTAAAGGGAGATTTGTCTGTCCGCATTGGGCTGCTTGCATTTGGCAGTGCGGCTGGTGGTGGTCAAGTTAATCACAGCACTGGAGTGATCTCATGCTGCATCCCGGCAAAGTCCTACTGGAAGGAAGTCTCTCGGAGGCACCGAACCACTGGCTTCGCCACAGTTCTGGACGGGCAAGAATAAAGTGGTTGCCAAACAGGCTTCCTTCCTGCTTGGACCACATTGTCTCTTTTTGGCAATTGGAATAAGGTGCTGTTGCTTCTGGGACCCGGTGGGAAGTGCCCCTTGCTGGTTCTCTCCACCCTGTGGAGACAGAGCTGCCCCTATAGCTGAAAATCTCATTGGCGGAGCACGTTGCTCTCCTGTTGCATCATGAAGGAAGGGGAATATAGTGGTAAAAATACCCTGATCTCCTTCTGGCATGCAAAGGTGAGGAGCTGGGAAATCATTCTGTGATGCCATCTACAAGAGAAAAGGATGAGAGCAGGAAGGATTCTTGCAAAATTGTGCACAAAGAACTTGAATGCAGGGCATGCAATACAACAGTGGCTGTTGATTCATTGCATGGGCGTGCAGAGGTTAAAAGTATCCAGTGTGTCAACTGTCCTCCCATTCTCCTCTGCTTGCTCTGTGTGTTTACTTTTACCTCCTCAAGGGAGAAGCCAAGTTTCGTGCAAAGATAGTTTGCACAAATTATGGAGTCTGTGATTTGCTGTCGCCCAGAGTCGAGGAATCCTGGAGGCTTCAGAAGTCCTTTTCAAGGTATTTCATCAAGTCAAGAGAGCTTAAATAAGCAGGAATGAAGGATTTACAGAGTGTCCTTTACAGGGAGAAAAGGCAGGCATGCTGGGGGGGGGGACAAACTCCCTGAAGTCGTGTCCAGATGCATTTGCTTCCAAGTTGAAACCTCCCTACTTCCCCTACCCGTAGGGTCACCAACCAAGAGCTACAGTGGGTCAGAAATGATGGCGGAATCAGACGCACAAAAAGCAAGTGGCCAGTTTTTGACTCACCGCTTTGTTGGCTTTGTGTGTGTGAGAGAGAGTGTGCATGCCTGCACGCGCATGTGCGCATGGCTTACTTCCATGTGCGTGGCTTACTTCCACCTGCGCTTGGATTACTTCCTCTACTTCTTGCTCTTTATTTACTGAACTGCTCTACCTCCAGATTAACTCAGCTCTCTATGCCTCTTGTTTGTTTCAGGCCGGGCACTAAATCCCACGCAGGCTGAGTGGGCAGCTTCCAGTGAAAAACCAAGAAAAGGAAAAAGGAAAGAAAAAGAAAGAAAAAGGAAAAAGGAAAAAAATCTCCATGCAAGGCCAAGCAAAGAAACAGTTGAAAAGTGTCTGCAGCATCTTGAATATTTGCATTTAACTGCAGGAAAACATGACACAGGAAAGGCCATTAACTGCAAAAGGTTTCCCTCCCTTCATCCCAGTGCAGCTCTCTGCCACCGACACAGAAGGCAACTCCCCCTTTATACGTTCATCTCTGACTCCGTTTATTATTACCAGTGTAGCCAGCTGGCAGGTGGGTGTCCTTTCCGGGCCAGATTTGGTCTTGCTACACATCGGAAGAAGCTGTCCGATTGCCTCTGTCAGCAACTTGGAGAGCTCTCTCGCCTCCACTTGCGGGCACAACAGGTCTCACACTCTGTTGCGGTACCCACAAAACAGGATGCCCTCTTCTGCTCGCGACCATGCACAAAGTGACGCCAGGCAAGGGAAAAGCCCAGAAGCTATCTCCTTTTTTTCCATCAGTTAACTATTTCTCACCCAAACACAAAGCAATGGTCAGGGCTGTGTTTCAACAAGTGTGAATGGTCGTGAGCCCAAGAGGGCATCCTGTAGACCAGGGACCCCCAACCCCTGGTCCGCGGCCTGGTGCCGGTCCATGGCCATGGCAGGACCGGGCCACAGAGACATATATCCTGCCCTCTGCATGCACTTCCCCCCACCCATGGCCTGCCATCTGCACGCATGCCCCTCCCACCCATGAGCACACCCCTCTCCTCCATGCATGTGCACGTGCATGCCTCTCCCCTCTGTGAGCACGCGCTGCTCCTTTGTGCATGCATGTGAGTGTGCGCCGCCCGTTTGCACATGAGTGAGAGCGTCCTCTGCCCCTCCACAAGCACTCCTGCCCCTGTGAGCACAGGGGGTGCCCTGCTCCTCCACGCACGGACTCCACCTCCCCAACTGGTCCACGACTCAGAAAATATTGGGGACCACTGCTGTAGACCATCTTGACTGCTGCCATGGGTGTTGTCAACATTCAGGCTGCCCTTTGCTCGGTCAAGCTTGGCATCCCTTTTTACTGCTGGCAAAGTGAGCACAATATTAAGCAGCAATATGGGACCATTTCTTGGCTTTTTGAATTATGGGTCCAGAAACACAATAACCCTACATTCATAAACTGGAGTTCCTTCCTTCCTTCCTTCCTTCCTTCCTTCCTTCCTTCCTTCCTTCCTTCCTTCCTTCCTTCCTTCCTTCCTTCCTTCCTTCCTTCCTTCCTTCCTTCCTTCCTTCCTTCCTTCCTTCCTTCCTTTCAGAATTGAGTTTCCTGGCTTTTTAAAGGGGGAGTTTAAATAGAGATATGCTACACACAGATTCAGTCAGAAATATCCCTCATATAGAATTACCCAGTGGCAGAGGATTCCAGAAGATGAGCATATGTACTATGTTTACTGGGAGAAGGCAGAAGCGACAACAGCTTAGAGGTGGCTGTCAGCCCTCTGTGTCAAAATATTTGGAAAGCCTGGTTTGGACTTAATGAAACAGTGAAGCTAAGGTGTGAGTAGACAGAGCTTATAACAGTGGGGGAACATACACATCCTTTAACCTCTCGGATGAACTAATGTTGCCATGCCCGCTCTGCTAAATGCAGACTGGAAACCTAATTTAGAGCCATTGTGTTTCTTCTGAGTCTGACATTTCCAGAAGAAAATGCTTTTTAGTTGTCTGATTGAAACTGGTCACTTCCAGTTCACACCAAATATTGCAATCCAGTGAGTTTTTATGTCCTTCTTTCCATCTGGGGCTTCTCTTGATCAGTGAATCTCCACGCCCTGAAATCACTCAGGGTAAATCCTGAGCAGAATTTGGGAAATTTGGTTTTAGACTGCATCTCCCAGAATCCCCTGACCAGCCAGCGTGGGCACTGGTTAGGGGATTCTGGAGGATGCAGTTCATAAAAACAGACTGTTCCAGCCTCTGATCCTGAGCCCTTTTCTCCCTCGAGCACTCAGATAGTTGATCTTTTTAAAAAAACTAACATTTTCAGGCTAGCGACAGAGAGGCACATGCTCGGAACCCCTGTCGTCAAGCTCATTAAAACAGCCGGTTGCTTTTCTTTTATTCCGTGTTTTGGTGAAAATCAAATGCTTTTTAGCAAAGATGCTTTGCCATTTCGGTTTCCAACCAGAAGGGTTTCCAGATCAAAGACAAAGAAAATCCATATGGTTCCTGCACAAAAATCGAAAACAAAAGGCAGGTAATGTCTTTCTTGTGCAAAAACCGGCCGGTTTTTCAAAGGAACGGCACTAGAAAGATGTAAGATCCCCCTGGAGTAAAACACCCTTGTCATTAGCACCGTTGCCACGTCCCTCTCCTGCACTGCTCACGGTGGGCACCCTCCATCCCGGGAGCTGGTAATCGATGCTTACCCCCTCCCCACCTATGCATTAATAAGATTAGCAGCTGATGCATTTAGAAGCTGCCAGATGGTCTCTGAGCTCGGGGAATATTCTTGGAGTTTTGATGGCTTTCTTCTCTTTGGAGGCAGGGGAGATGCTGCAGCTTTGATAACAGGATGGCAAAGCTGTCACCAGCTTTGCAACCTAATCTACAAAATCCCTGGGATGGAGTCTTACAAGCAGTCCCAACCCTGGCCCACCCCACCACCTGTTAATCCACAGTGAGCTCAACCCCAGGAACAGAAAGAGATGCTTCACAGAAGACCCTTCTCATGGACCAGGGATTCATGAGGTTACTGCACAATGGAGAGGCCCTTCGAAGATGATTGCAGCTCGGAACCCCCAAGGTCCCAGCAACAAAGGGGCTCAGCAAGAATCCCTGAGATTAAGGTAGGACAGGAGCCTTATGGCACAGCGGCCAAACTGCAGTACTGCAGTGAAGACTCTGCTCACAATTTCAGTTTGAGCCTGGGCTTCGGCAGCTTGCTGAGCATTGACTCAGCCTTCCAGCCTTCCTGGTTGGTCAATGGAGTACCTGGAGCGAGGCCAATGTGTAGCCTGCATAGTTAAAGTGCAAATGGCCCAGAGGGTGCTTTAAGCACTATGGGGAGGTTTATAAGAACCACACTTTGCTTTTGCTTTGCTTTAGAACAGGGACAGGGAAATAAACACGGAAAATTCTTCCATCAGATGGATTCTGCTGATGTTTCCAGTCTCCTGTGTTCTCATTTCTGGTTTTGCTTTCAACATTTCAATTGATCTACGAAAAGGATCTTTGAGTCGTTAATCCGGACACGGCAGATTCTGCAGTTACTTTAGGTCGAAACAAACAGCGTCATCCTGACCCAAAGGTGTGGGCAGGCCCGTCCCGACTGTTGTTTGACCTCCAAGATCTGCCGGCAGAAGGACCCACTGATGTGACCCCCTGTGCTGACTGAGGTCAAGCCGGGAGAAAACTGAAAGAGGTCAAGGAAGAGCGGGGAAAGAGGAGAGATGAGCGAGGCAGGAACCAAACTTCCTCCAGGGCTACTCCAGCGCAACATCTGGCTCCAATGACAGGCTGGCTGGGGGATGCTTGAAGTCATGCTCCAAACAAGGTAAGGTCTGCAAGGTTGGCTTGTCAAGTGATGGACACGACAAGATGGAGAAAGGAACACAGATGGAATGTGTGATTTCATTTGTGCCTGCCCCCCCCCTCACACACAAAATGTAATAAACAGATCTCTTGCATTGTGATTCTAGACAAACAGCCGAAATGAAGGTCCTGTTACTCTTGTGACCTTCTGCATCCCTGGAGGGATGATGAAAATACAGCATTTGTCCAAGTGTCCTTCATGACAGTACTGGAAGGTAGTGAACAGGAGGAAAGAGACAAAGGCAACAATAGATTCTTGATGGGGTCCTGTAGGGTGGAGATGCCCCCTTTTTGGTTCCTCGGTCCCTTTGACACCCAGGTTGACATATCCACAGTTTAAAAAATGAGCAGCTTTCCCAGGGAAGAGATTACGACTTGTAGAGATGGGGACAATTTTTAAAAATTGCGATTCGCTTTGATCCATTATTCGTCAAGGTTAACAGATCAATGAATACGAACCTTCAAATATTTTTCGACAAATCGATGGATTGATCTGTTGATTTGTCTGCACTTTAAACAGCTATAACCAGTTATAACACTAGCCCCCAATCACCTAGAATCACCAAATTTGCAGGGAAGCTTCCTCAGACGCTTTTCTACAATTTTTGAAAGTTTAGTGAACATTGGATTATGGACCTCCAAGTTATATAATCACAAAGAGGATCCCCCCAGGAGAGCACCCTCAGGTACTTAGAGAATCCAGAATCACAACAGAGCTTCCTATGTCTATCCGCAACACGCCTGCCAATTTTGGTGAAAATTGGATATCGGAACTCCGGGTTATTCACCCACAAATTGGGTCCCCCCAGGAGAGTTTACCACACAGCACAGAAGCCCATTCTGCCTACTGGCCGCTGATCAGCTGATTGGAGGCCAATAGGCAGCCACCCACCCAACCAGCCACCCCCACAGCCTAGCCACCCACCCCTTCCTTTCCTTACCTTAGCCCCCCCCCCCCGACACCCTCTTTCCTTAATAGCTGCTGGCAAGGTCTCCATCAGGCTTCCCCAGCCATGGCGTGTAAAAAGGGAGACTGGCTGCCCTTTGCAAAGATGGCAGCTGCAGCTTTCCTACTCTAAGTGAAGCCGCAGCCGCCATCTTTGCAAAGCCACTCTTCCTTTTTACATGCGTAGCTGCCAGGCCAGAAGACCTTGGCATCAGCAATTAAGATAAGAGGGTGTCGGTGGGCATGGGGTGGGGGTGGCGTGGGAATTAAGGTAAGGAAAAGAAGGGGGTGAGGGGGTAGACTGTGGTACTGGGTGGCTATGTGGGGTGATGGCTGCCTTTCTGCTACCAATCAGCTGATTGGTGGCCTGTAGGCAGAATTTTGCTGTTGTTGTTAATATGAAGGATGAATAAAAACAAGTAAATAATCATCCCTTCGTATTTGTGGGGTCTCTGGAACCCACAAATACAGATTGACGGATATTTAACAAATTGGCTATATTTGTCAGAAAAACCAATCTGTTTTTATATTTCTCCCCATCTCTAATCATGAGGCTCAGCAGACAAGCTGGCCGTGAAGGCAGCACGGGGAGGATCCACTCGGTGTCAAGCAGAGACTGGCATCCATCCATCCATTTTTCTAGAGAAAAGTAGGAACCGAAGCTTACAAACTGGGGAGCTGGGGGGGAGAGAGACAGCCAACGAGAACAGGGAGGAGGCTGGTAAATGCCAGGTTGCAGAAAGCAGTGGATCGGCTTCAGATTTCACTCTGAACGTTCAATGAACTGTCCATGGTGCTGAGTCTATGTGGCGAACAGGACCCACTTGGCACTATGGATACAGTGGTGCCTCGCTAGACAATGATAATCTGTTCCACTGAAATCACTGTTTAGCGAAATCATTGTCTAGCAAATGCACTGAAACCTGTTTAATGCGTTCCAATGGGGAAGAATCGTCATTGTCTAGCGAAGATCGACCATAGGAAAGCCGCTTTGTGAACTGCCAATCAACTGTTTAAATAGCTGTCTTGCAAAGCTTAGGTCCCGAAAACACCTGTTTTGTGAGCACGGAGGGAGCTGTCAAAATCGTTGTCTAGCAAAAATTGGTTTGCGAAGCAGGGACCAAAAATTGTCCAGCGAAATTCCCCCATAGGAATCGCTGTATTGCAAATCGCTATAGCGATCACAAAAAGTCAATGTCTAGCGAAAAAACTGTCTTGCGGGGGTAACTGTCTAGCGAGGCACCACTGTAGTTCCTGTTGTTTCAAACTAACAGCTGGAATGGATGCCCTGTCCTTGCAAAACCAGAGTCACCTACCTTGACAATCATCTCTCTGAGGCTGGAGGAGGCAAACCGTGCACTCACACCAGTTCCTCCAAGCGCTGCTTCTCTTGCTAACGTCAGCAGAAGCACTGTAGACTGCCGTGATGAAGCATCAGATCTACTCCTAACTGTTCCAGGTGGAGCAGTGCCATGCCTGTACAAAGAGTTATATGCCTCGAGGGAGCAATAGCTGTACAGACAGAGTGCCTGGAGGCACCTGACATATCTCCTTTGTCTGGCCCCGTTTGTCTTCTTTTTAGCCAGACTGATATTCCTAGAATGGTTTCATTTCCTGCCCCTCTCAGTCCAGAAATCTTCCTCAGTTCTGTAGCTAGACACAGCATCCCAACCTTCTCTCTCTCTCAGTCTCAGTCCAGATGTTGTTTCCTGTAATGAGCATCTTTAATCTCACTTAAAATGAACTTGGCCACTTGTTCCAAGCACCAGCCTCCACACCTACCTGGCACTGATGACCACCTGTGTTTTGGTTGACCCAAAACACAGGTGGTCTCTCTGATCATCCCTGTACATGTCACTGCTAGTTTTATGAATTTGCTGTCATCTCTCCCCACTTCATCACCTCTTTGCTGCCTTTCTACAAGCATCAAATGCTTCTTCCATGACATGGTATTGGAGCAGAGCACCAACACACATAGAAAATGACCTGTACCAGTAGGTGCCGGAGGGGAAGCAAGAGATGTGGAGAGCATTGCTCACTTTTCTAGCACTGCATTTAGTTTGTGACTCTTGTGCGGTCTTCCTCCCTCCCTCCTCACTGTGAGGACCTTTCTTTCTTCTCCTTGCTCCTCCATCAGACCCACAACAGACTTGTGGGGGGGGGGAGGAGAAGAAGCTCTAGGAGCTGCTAGACAAAAGTTCATAGACAAACAAGACCATGTTCTCTTTCTTTTTTTCCCTTTTTTAAAAAATGGCAGACTTCCAGAGAGATGGTTCTTCCTTGGGAGTCAGCATCACAACAGAAGCCTCCCTCGCTTGGCAAGTACAGTATACAAGGGAAAAGGATTTTGGCAGGCTTGACCATGCAGGGCTGGCATCTGCCCTCTGGGCTTTCTCTGCCCTGTATGTTTCCCCATCCGGCCTTGTGAGCAGGGAGCTGGAGGGTGGAGGTGGAGCATCATCCTCCACTTGCCCTGCTCACAGTCTCTCTCTTCAAGTTATCCAGGGGTCCGGAAGCCCTCCCAGGAATAGTGATGGGCCTGCTGAGAACCTCTTGCCCAGCAGCCCTTAAAAATAAAAAACACCTGTCGCGGTCACTCTCTAGCGGTTGGTAAAAGTGCTCCCCCGGGGTCCTCTCCAGCCCCTTTGTTCATCGGTCTTCCCTAGTGCCATGGAGCTACACAGGTTGTGAGAGGAGATGTTCTGGGAGAAAAACCTACCCATGCCCCTAGTACATTCATTTCCAACCTGGGGTCCCCAGATGTTCTTCGTGCCTCCCGATGGACCAGACCGACGTTCCCTGACTGGTGAGAAGCTCTCCTGGGGCTCTCCAAATCACTCCTCCTTCAAGCTCTTTTCAGGCAGAAAGGACCCCGGGGTTCCAGGGATGCAGGCCAAGACTTTGGGTCCAAGTCCCGAGTCCGAATCTTTGGTACGGAGTCCCGAGTCCCAAGGCCCACGTCTAAGTCCCTCTCGAAAGCAAGCTTTCTCCCCCAGAACAAAAAGGGTGGAGGTGGGTGGGTTCCGAATCACGCGTTGGGTCCGAGTTATTGAAGGTGGGAGGGAAACCAAGTTGAACCCAGGTCTCCAGCATTCTAGTCCACCCCTCTAGCCACTGACCTGGTCATTATATCTTGCCTGCCTTTGCTAATTAAGAAAACTTCTAGAGGAGACAGCTTCAAAGCGAGCTTGCCCACTGGCTGGATTGATATATGAAGCATCACCTTCAAGCTGATCCTCAAGCAAAATGTCATGTCTTCGTCTCCGAGCACCCTTTTCAACAGAAGCTGCCATTTCCAGCCTGAATTCTGAGGAAGGGCTACCCACTGGATTTCCTGTAGCGGTTCAGGTATGTTGCGGCTCCCTCTTCTCTTTTTCCCCTTGCCATTTAATCACTTTCTAAGCATTATAACTGACTCAGCATACTTCCAACCACAGGGATCAAGAAGAAAGATAGTGGATTTATTTCCTTCTTTTAGTTTCATATCTAGACTGCCTCACTTGGCTGACGGCTTTCAAAATTATTTCAAGACACTCGACATATGTTTCCCTGCAAATAATCCCACATCAAGAGTCGTATCACTGCTCTGAATGGTATGAGAAAACTTTTAAGAACTCCTGATAAAATTAGCAGGCAGCGAGGTGGGGCATAGACGGGGTCTCTCTTTTTCAACTGTTTCTGCAACACTGATTTCTAGTCTGGATGGGAAATTGCCTGACCAAGAGTTTCTGCACACATTCTAATTGACTCTGCTCAAGAGGTGGCTGTGTAGTCCAGAACTGATCAGAATTAAAGGTAGCCGCACAACTTTACTGTAAAATTGAAACAATACCTCCCTCTTCCTTTCTGCTTCCAGATTAGTTTGAGTCACTTGGGAACTTGTGTGTGTGTGTGTGTGTGTGTGTGTGTGTTCTGGTTTACTTTGAATGTGTCAGCTATGTCTCCCCCCTTATCCTAGTTCTTATAGGGCCTGTGCAATTAGAATTGCCCTAAGATCAGCTGTGATGTCAGCTATGAGAGTCTTTGCAAAGGAGAAAGGAGAGGACCCCACCACACACACAAACACACTTCTTGACCTGTCCTGAAAAGCTAGTCAATTCCATCGGAAAGTGACCAGAAGTTGCTAAATGGGAAATTCGTCAGCACAGCTGCCTCTTGCCCTCTGCTTTATGTACATTATTTGCAGCTCTTCCATATTCTAGATGGGCAGGGTAAACATTTAAATAAATAAATAAAAATAGATTAAGTAAGGGCAAGTCTCCTCTGTGATAAAACTAACCTATGGTTCCAAACTGGTACTTGAGAGGGAAGAATGTCCCTCTAGGCTCCTTTGAACAATGCTGGTTTAAATAATTGTTTCGAAAATCTGGAGGGAGGGGGCCTGACGTATCTCCCATGGGACACTGTTCCAAAGAGACGGGGCCACCACCGAGAAGGCCTGATTCAGCGAGGGAACCCTCCTCACCTCTCTCAGCATGGCCACCCACGAGGACAACACCTGGGAGGACCCAGCGGAACAAGCAGCAGATCTTTGAGAGAGATGTTCCCACCGGTATCAAGGTCCGAAACCATAAAGGGCTTTATCCGTTAAGAGGACAACCTAGAACCTAGCAGGGAAGCAGAGTTAGCTGTGCCGCTGAGCAGTGCGTTATACTCTTAGGCAGAGAGTACGATGCCAGAGCGTTGTTTCAACAAAGAGGTAAAGGAGAAAGGGGGAAGCGGGAGGAAGGAAGGGAGGGAGGAAGGGAAGGGAAGCTGATTCTCTGTCTTCTGGATTATTATGATCCCCGAGTGCTAATGCTGAGATTGAACAAATAAAACCCACACCTGATTGCCTTGTTACTGTTGGCCCGTCAGAAGAGGAGCGACGTCTCCCTTCAGATCAATAAGGCAGCTTTCCCCCAAACTCATTTCATGGAAAAACAGCTCTCCAGAGAGGGGTGAAGGTTGGATGGGCTCTTGGGAGACATACATCAGGGCCATTCTAATTTTCTACCTATCGACCACACATAGATCTGGAACCAGCAGGCCCACTTAATAACCGTTTTTACACCTGCTGGCTGTGGAGACACACACTGGATGTGACCTTTTGAGGTCGTGGTCTTCTTCACCTCCTCACCCTGGCACAATACAAACAGAGGTTGCCATCCGCAACATCCTCTAGGATCAACATCCCATTCCTGTATCGTAAACACTCCTGGAGTATCATGTTTGCATGACACGTTTCAGTGTTGATGATTACCAGTGCCTTGTTTATGTGGCCACTTAGTATGCAGGAAGAGTTTACACCTGAGCAGTTTCATCAGAAAGACAACATAGTGATGGAAAGACGGCTGGCTCGGAAAGGCAATGAGATGGGAGGTTTGGAAGAGAAACCGGTGACCGGTTGAATGAATTGAGCAAAGGGTCCGACCTGTGTCTCTCTGACCTTTGGAACTCTGCATCCCCAATTCAACATTTATTCTGACACCTGTCACTCTCTTTCCACCAGCTTGCTGCCAATTATCTCTCTGTCTCCCCCCCCCCCCCATGTGCAGCTAGGTACAAATAGCCTGTGGGAGTTTTTGCAACCTTGCATGCTGTGTTTAGTAGGTTTGGTGGGTAGGGACCCTTCTGGGCGTGGGTGACTGTAAATCTATTTAGCATTAACCAATCATTCCTTCCTTGCCTCTCGATTCAAAAACAGCCACACCTCCTTGCTCAGTGTTTTCTTCCCTCTCTTGAGTCTGTTGAGCTCTGTGGTTGAAAGCAGTCTATTTGTTAGTTTGCTGTTCGATCTCTTCACAACTGTAAGTAATGAAACATTTTTATTCTGATGTGTCAGAGTGAGCTATTGAGACTGTAAGTGCCAGTTAATGAGAAAAGGGGTGGACTAATTTGGGAATACTTTGGCCATCTCACGAGAAGAGAAGACTCCCTGGAAAAGACCCTGATGTTAGGAAAGAGCGAAGGCAAGAGGAGAAGGAGACGGCAGAGGACGAGATGGAAGGACAGGGTCATCGAAGCTAACAAGATGAATTTGACCCAACTCTGGGAGGCAGTGGAAGACTGGAGGGCCTGGTGTCCTCTGGCCCATGGGGTCACGAAGAGTTGGATATGACTTAACAGCTACACAACAACAAATTTGGGAAACTGGAAGCTATTCTGCTCCATGAATCCCTGCACTTGCACAGCTAGAGGAATGTAACAAAAAGTTCAAAACCCTGCAACATAGCCATTGGAGGCATGTGGTGTCATTATATCTCATCTCACTCCCACAAATGGGACTCAAGGCATCTTACAATAATGCACTGCAATTACAATTAAAACTTAAAATTCACACCTCTACCAACTGTGAGACGTGATCAAAAGCCTCCCTGAATATTTACTTCAATTTATCCATGAACGTTGCTGCATTTTTTTTCCATTGCAGCACTTTTTTCCCAAATAGGACAGCCACACTAGTTCTACTTGAGCCCATGTAGCCAAAATAAATACACACGTGTCAACAAATCAAATTAAAAAAAAAACCTCCCCTCCTGAAGGCTGGACATCACTGTGGCTTTTCCAAATCTGGATGCCACCGCTGCCAAAAATTGTGTTGTGCTGCAGCAATGCTAAATTCTAACCCGTGGTTAAATTCCCAACTTTGGGGCGCCCTGGTGTTCTCGAACTGTAACTCCCAGGAACCTCAGCCAGCACAGCTTGGTGGTGAAGGCTTCTGGGAGTTGCAGTCCAAGAACACCGGGGCGACCCAAAGTTGGGAACGCCTGCCCTATAGCTGATTGAGAGGGTTATTTCTGCACGAAGTTCTTCTTTCTACAATTCCTTCCCCATTTATTTTCCCTCAAAGATGAGCTCTAACAATCAGTAGGTTTTGCTTCTTATTACATGATCCAAGTACATTATTCTCCTTTTCTGCGCTCTGCAGGCTTTACAATTTTTTGCATTTTAGAGTTCTAGGATGGTGATAATGTTAATGATGACGAGTTTGCTTTAGTCCATCCTTGAGCTTGGAAACATTTATTTGGACTAGAACTCTCCAAGCCAGCAAAACTGGCTCAAGAAATTCTTGCAGTTCTCTGTCTGTCTGTCTGTCTGTCTGTCTGTCTGTCTGTCCATCAAATCATAAATCTATCTATCTATCTATCTATCTATCTATCTATCTATCTATCTATCTATCTATCTATCTATCTATCTATCTATCTATCTATCTATCTATCTATCTATCTATCTATCTATCTATCTATCTATCTATCTATCTATCTATCTATCATTTCAGTACTTCCTTGTACTGAATTCACTCCAGGAAATTTTTAACATCCTGTGTCACACCCACATTTCAGATCCTTCTCTCTTCCCTGTGATAGCCTGTGTGACAGTTGATGGTTTTGTGTCATCTGATAGTACTAAGACTGCTTCTTGCATCTGGACCAAGTGCCTCCCAAATGCCATTTTTAACATTTTGTTTGTTACGTTTTGCTTCGTTTTTGCTTTGCACGGCCCAGAGACCCTGCTTCTCTGGGCCATCTCTATTTGAAATTTCATTCCACAACCAAAGTCAAATGTACTAACATTGATCAGGATGAAGAGATGACATGCTTCCACTTTGCACCTTTAACTGAGGGCTGTCTAGCTGAGCTTTACTGCAATGTGCTCTAAGTGGGGCTACCTTTGGAAAGTGTCAGGAAACTTCAATGGGTCCAAAATGCAGCAGTTTCTGGGCACTATTCAAAATGTTGGTCTTCTTAACCACTAAAGCCCTAAACAGCCTGGGTCCAAGCTATCTCCAAGACTGTATCTCCCATTATGAGCCAGCTCAGGTGTTAAAATCATCAAGAAAGGCCTTTCTTTTGATCCCACTACCTTTCGATCAGGTGCGCTTGGTGGGGACGTGGGAGTTGGCCTTCTCTGTGGCTGCTCCCAGACTTTGGAACTCCCCCCCACAGGAGACCAGACTGGCCCCATCTTTGCTGTCCTTCTGCAAACCTTTCTCTTCATGTGTTCTTGGTGTTGATTTTGTTTACCATTCTTAGTGTGGTATTTGTTTGACGTTTTTTAAAAAAATATTTCAATATTTACTGTTTTTAGCTTTTAAATGTTGCCTTTTAATGATGCAAGCCATCTTGAGTTCTTTTGGAGAAGACAGATGGGATAAAATATTTAAAATAAATAAGTAAATAAATAAAATTCGTTCTCCTTAAAGTACCAGGTTTTGCTCTTGAGTTATCAGTATTTTTTTGGCCATGTTCAGTATCTGACTTTATCTCTCCCTCCCTCTCTCTCTCTCTCTCACTCACTCTCTCTCTCTCTCTCTCTCTCTCACACACACACACACACACACACACCATATGTTTTTGTTCGTCCTGAAAGCAAGCTTTATTTTTAGACTCAGAATGAACTAAGTGAAATTTAGCATCTCTTCCTAGTAGTTGCTGTCTGTACGGAAACCCTCAGCATCTTTCCGCTCAGCAGAAAGCTCACCTCGCACTCAGTGGGAGGATGGACGGGCAACTCTGGTAAAAGTGGACTTAATTTTTTTCTTACAGATTTGTTAATGAAAAGCAGATTCATTCATTCATTTAACAGAGAAATAAATTTTTAAGGAGATGTTTGGCTGCCAATTGCAGTAAGCCCCCCCCCCAAGGAGAACAAAATGTTCCATTTAGAATACTCTTGACTGTCTTGAACAGTTTGCCTTTTCCTGATGAACTTCCTTTTCTGACCATTCATTTCGTTTGTTAGTCTGCTGACTTTGTTGAAGAACTTTTCGAGACCCTCAGGATGAACAGGTGCGCATCATTGTGAGCTTTCATGGGCCTACAGTCTGCTTTCCCAGACGCATGAAGTGGTGCTCAGAGGCTATTGTTTCGATCTTTGTTTTGTTTCGGCTGCGCGCACGTGTTCTTATTACTGCCTTTAGCACTGATCCCAACACAGATCTGACAGTATGCCAAGATGCTACTCTCTGAGCCACTGTCCTGAAATATGGAGGCATGTATGTCATTCAAAGAATATTTTAATTTTTTTTCTTGGAATAGAGGAATGATGTAGAAAAGGGAAAGAGGAACTTGCACCTGAATAGAAACAGTGCAGAAGAGTCCTTTTGATGATTCATTAAAAAAAAAAAACTTCTTGAAAAGCAGTGCCAAAATGTTTTATGTGTGTTGGGCACACCTGTGGTTGCTGGCCACACAAAGAGGTCCTGTGAGAAGCAGTGTCCTGCAGAGGCTGGACTAGGAGACGAGGCTTCAGATTCTTGCTCAGCTCTGCAATGCGGTTGGTGACCTTGAGCAAGTCAGGACATCTCTGAGTCGTGGAAAACATGGGTTGATCCCCTTAAGTATTTGCAGCTTATCAAACTGGGTTTCCCCGAGTGAATTGCTCTAGCTAGTCAGATGACAATTTGCAGGAGCAGAGGGAGAGAGCTTAAATGAGCATGGAGCTCCTATAGCAGAAGCTGCCTTAACGTGCTAACAAGGTGCTAATTGGCAATTTCCATCTCTTTCGCTTTTTTTAAATTGAGCTCTCCTACGTACCCCAGCAAAGGTATGTTCCAACATTGAGTTGAAACCTTTTCTTCTTTTTTTTAAAAAGAAACTCTTTGGAAACAAGGGGTTCTTGTCTGATGCAAACAGAACCCCCCCCCCCCAGGAGTGTCCCTTTGCATCAGATCAGGTGGTCACCCTGGGCAGAAAGCAGACAAAAGTGATGTCAAACAGATCAGCTGGCAGGGATCGTAGTGGTGATGGTGGTACTCATGGTGACTAGGTGATCTTTCAAGTTTGCTAATGGCATGAGATACTTTTAAGGAGAATTTTAAGTGAAAGCAGAACTTTTTAAATAAAAAAATCTACAAAGTTGGCAGTGAAGCAGAAAAAGGTTACATGGATAATTGTCACAAAGCAAGAGGCTTAATGAGCCTGGCCCTCTCAACTTATCAACAGGCGCAAGAAATGTCAGCGTGTAATTACCTTGATGTGATGTGACGGAAGGGGCCAGGGCTCAGCTGCGCAGTGCATGCCTGGCATACCGAAGCCAGTGCCCAATTTCTATCATGTGGATCCAGTTAAAAGGGTCTTGGTGTGTGTGTGTGCATGCGCGCACGCGCAAGCGCGTGCATGTGTGCGCGCATGTATGTGTGTGTAATGGAACCTGGAAGCTTTTGGCTAGAGAATAATGATCTGACACAAGAGCTCCGATAGGTAATAGAAGTGTCGCTAAGTCACATTTCAAAAGTAATATAAAAGAGCAGAATTTGTGAAGGAGGGGGAATAAAAAAATTAGAGAGGGGGAAAAGAAAGGATAAAACCTTTTTAGGTGCAACAACATCTCATTGTTCTGCAGTTCTAATGTCATTATTATTTATCATTATTATCAGTTTCTCTCTTTTTATTTGCCAACATGCTGAAACAAACCACCCTGGCTACCTCTTTAGAAAGGAGTAGAATTAAAGTTACTTTACGGGTGCAATGCTTTTCAAATGATTTCCCAAAGTTGTTTTTAAAAGGCATTTTAAAGACATTTCAGAGACCATTTGACAAAACGTTTCCATATTTTATGTCATGCCTTTTCAGTCTTGTTTTGTTTGTAAAGCAGTGGAAAGTAGCAGCACAAGCAAGGTACAGTAACACACTCCTTTCCCAATACAGTGGTACCTCACTAGATGACGACCCCGCTGTACGATGAAACTGCATGACGATGACTTTTCGCGATCGCTATAGCGATTCGCAAAACAGTCATTCCTATGGGGGAATTCCGCTTGATGATGATTTACTCCATGCTTCGCGAACTGTTTGTTCGAAAGACGATGATTTTTTTCCCCGACGATTGTCGGCTTCCTAAAATGGCTGCCTTCTGTTTTCCAGACCCATGCTTCACAGGGCAGCCATTTTAACAGCTGATCAGCACTTGCAAAATGGCTTACCTATGGGCAATCTTCGCTGGACGACCAGGTATTTTTCCCATTGGAATGCATTAAACAGGTTTCAGTGCATTCCAATGGGGAAACTGATTTCACATGACGACGATTTCGCTTAACAGTGATTATCCTGGAACGGATTATCGTAGTCATGCGGGGCACCACTGTACCATGAAAAGCAACAGGAACGAGATAGCTTTCAAACAAACTGATGAGTAATAAGAATGAAATGCTGCTCAAAAGTAACTTCCTAAAAAGTATCTGACCCACGGCGTGCAATTTGGAGCATTCCTTTACAGAATTTTAGAATTTCTGTTTTCATTTTTGGTTCATGACCAACAGTTTCTGTTTGTGATCAGCACTCATGGGCATGAACACATACAAACAGTCAGAGGTTATGGGCTGTGGGTTACACATAAGGTTATTGTTGTTGTTTAGTCGTTAAGTCATGTCCAACTCTTCATGACTCCATGGACCAGAGCATGCCAGGCCCTCCTGTCTTCCACAGCCTCTCGGAGTTGTGTCAAATTCATGTTGGTGGCTTCAATGACCCTGTCCAACCATCTCGTCCTCTGTTGTCCCCTTCTCCTCTTGCCTTCACACTTTCCCAACATCAGGGTCTTTTCCAAGGAGTCTTCTCTTCTCATGAGATGGCCGAAGTATTGGAGCCTCAGCTTCAGGATTTGTCCTTCTAAAGTCCATTTTATGTCCTACCTAGTAGATATCAAAGGTGGCTGAGCCTGTTGTCAGGTCAAATTTTTATATAAACCAGAAGGAAGGGGACGTGCCAGTGAGCTGACCAGGGTCTGGAAATGTACAAGGAATATTGACTGGGTGCTAACTGATGCTGTAATTAGTTTGATCTTGAATGGCCAGTCATTAATATGTCTAGTGGAGTCGAAAATTTTGAGTTGCTATGAAATATATGTACAGTCATGCCCCGCTTTACGATTGCCCCGCATTATGACAAAACCGCATTATGACGACATTTTTGTGATCGCTTTTGCAATCGCAAAACGATGGTCTGAATAGGCTTTTTTTGATTTGCGATGATCGGGTCCCTGCTTCGGGAACCGATTCTTCGCAAAACGATGATTTTCCTACAGCTGATCGGCGGTTTCAAAATGGCCACCGGGTAAATAAATTGGCTTCCCGCTGTTTTCTGGGACGGATTCCTCGCAAGACAGCCACCGAAAATGGCCGCCCGATGGAGGATCTTAGCTGGACAGTGAGTTTTTAGCCCATTGGAATTCATTAAATGGGTTTTAATGCGTCTCAATGCGTTTTTATTTTCACTTTACGATGTTTTCGTTCTGCAGCGATTTTGCTGGAACGAATCAACGTCGTAATGCGAGGCACCACTGTATAAAATAGCAAAAAAACAAGCTAAATGCAGAAAGATGACTGCCTGTTAGGGAAAGGGAAGGTCCGGACAACAGTCACAGCCAATCATTACCTATATTTTAGCATAATTGAGCCTAACTGAGGTCATTTTATTCATAAAAGTCCTGGGACTGTGGTATCTGCCCAGGATCTCTTCGAAGGCCCCACTGCAGATGCCCACAAATCATGGAAGTATTGAATGGTTTGCATCTCTGGCTCCCTCTAGTAGCTACTTCTGCTAAATGCACCCTGGAAATGCATTTAAATATGTATTTCGGGTGGGGGAGGAATTTAGTATTTTCAGGGTAGCGGATACATGAATCAGTGGATACTGATCATGCGAATGGGGGGGGTCTATTGTATAAGTGTTCTATCTTAGTGTAAAGGCTGAAATTGAACCTCCATTTCTTATAGGGCCTGGACTTCTCTTCTGTTTGGATTCAAACCTGTTTAACTTAACTGGAATCTTGTCTGTGTTTCGGGATCCTGAGCAGGGGAATGGACTGTCCATCTCTTATAAATAAATGGACGAAGTTTCATAGGATTCCGACCACCTTCCATTGAGTCAGTCATTCAGACAAGCCACAAGGGCTGGTGGCCACTAGGCTGAAAATTAATGTGGTCTTAAAATATCTCGCCAAAATAGTCAACCACCAGAATCACTTCTGTAGATGCTGGGTAAGGTAAAGGTTCCCCTTGACATCTAGTCCAGTCGTGTCTGACTCTAGGGCGCGGTTCTTATCCCCATCTCCAAGCTGTAGAGCCAGCGTTTGTCCGAAGACCGTTTCCATTGTCATGTGGCCAGCATGACTTAGGCACAGAACACCATGACCTTCCCTCCAAGGTGGAACCTGTTTTATCTACTCGCATTTTTACATGCGTTCGAACAGCTAGGTTGGCAGGAGCTGGGACAAGTGATGGGAGCTCCCTCCATCACGTGGATTCAATCTTACGACTGCTGGTCTTCTGACCCTGCAGCACAGAGGCTTCTGTGGTTTAACCCGCAGCACCACCACATCCCTCTTAGTTGCTGGGGCCCTCTACTAATCTCTGGAATAGGAGAATATGAGTTTTACTTGCACCAGATCCCAAGAGCCGTCTTCCGCCTACACTGTCAACAGTGTTTTGTGGTTGGGGCTGGGGGAACAGGGAGGGCTCCATGCCAACATTTCAAGTCGGGCAGTTTCCACGTGACACTTTAGGTACACCGGACGTCCTGTGCCTGTGCATCCCTTACCAATGGAAGTGCAATCCATTCCTCTCTATTCAGAAGCAAGTCATGTAGCCAATAATAGTCCGAGGCAGATCTGCAAGCATGGAAGTTAGTTCTAGTGGCTTCTGGAACAAAAGTTACTGGATCTTTTCCCCCTGCACTGTCCCCAGAGGGTTACCCTGATCATAAACAAACAGTAAGGTTCATTTTTTCTTTCGTCTTACCACCTGCACCAAGAGTGTTTATCCTCCAAGCTCAATGCTAAGCGAGTAAAAAGCATACTGATTAGTCCTAACAAGTGAGATGTAATTCCAGCCAACTGTGTGTCCCACGAAAGGAATAAAACATTGCACTAAAAAGTCTTGGCAGGAAAACAACAACAACAATAAAAATTGAGGAGGCGCCCCATAAAAAGCCACCTGCGTGGCATGGCTAATGGCTGCTGAAACAGAAAAGCTTTCATTGCTTAGCGACACACAGTAAGAGAGAGCCCACTATGGGATTCTGGACTACGGTAATTTGTACTGCAGGGAAGGACTTTGCTGGCAATTTGCTTCTAGCCAGAGTGAATGATGGGGTGAAACAAGGGGCTGACTTGGACCACCATCCCCTCCGTTCACCCATCCTTATAGAAGACTGATGTGCCCAGCTGGTACCTTAACTTCTACCACAGGTGAACACTACAGCATCACCCCACTATCCACTCTGCTCCCTCTACAGCACACAAGTAGTGGTGTGGAAGAGCTGGAATGAAACCTTGAATCGTGTCAACATCTGAAACCAGGAGATTTCCAGGGAAGTCCTCTCCAGTTGTGCAATATTTGCTAGGCTAATCTGATTGATCCATGCTTTGTTGAAAAGGGTCTTGTGTTTTAGTGGGCGTAGCCCTTAGGGAGATGGAGATTCCCTCCTTATTTATTTCATAGAATCACAGAATTCATAGAATCGCCGTAGGTTTGGAAGGGACCTTGGAGGTATTCCAGTCCAACCCCCTGCCCAAGGCAGGAGATCTCATGCCATCCTGAACAGATGGCTGTCCCATCTTTTCTTGAAAACCTCCCACCACATCGGGAGGCGAGCTGTTCCACTGCTTCATGCTTCTCACCATCAGGAAATTCCTCCTTATTTCCAGGGTGCACCTCCCTCTGATGTGTTTCCACCCATAGGTTCTTGTTCTATGCTCGGGCGCAATGGAGAATAAATCGATGCCCTCTTCCCTG
Source organism: Pogona vitticeps (assembly GCF_051106095.1). Lineage (NCBI taxonomy): Eukaryota > Metazoa > Chordata > Lepidosauria > Squamata > Agamidae > Pogona > Pogona vitticeps. Next base: position 311,176,077 of record NC_135784.1, read on the forward strand.
TGGCAACCCTTCAGATATATATATATATATATATCTGATAGATAGATAGATAGATAGATAGATAGATAGATAGATAGATAGATAGATAGATAGATAGATAGATAGATAGATAGATAGATAGATAGATAGATAGATAGATAGATAGATAGATAGATAGATAGATAGATAGATAGATAGATAGATAGATAGATAAAGAGTGAATATAGGGAGGAGGTATGATCTGTGGTCTGAATCTCCTTGTTTGTTCGAGTGTGCTTTCAACCTGACATTTCTGTTTTAAATTAGCAGAGGCTAATTCCTTCTAGAGGAATTGGTCAGCTTTTTGGAAAGATAGGCACCCACTGGAAACAAATGCTGGAAAATGAAAGTCTGTCTTTATTCAACAAAAGGGTAAAGAGAAAAAAAAAATCAGGGAGCAAACAGTGAGCAGCAACACAAGACTACCCTGGAGGAAGTTGGTCTGTGCAAAGCAGACCAACTTCCTCCAACCAGTTCTAGCTGGATCTCTAAGGAAATGCAACCACTTGGAAAGAGAGAGTCGCCGTTTAAACCTGTCCCTTCAAGAGGCAGATGCTGCAGACCTCAAGGAGCTACTCATAAATCTGCCCTCCCCTACAGGGACACACATTCTGGAATCGGACATGTTCCACCACTCATGGAGTGGCCTGGCTAGGAAAGCACCCTGCAGTTGCCATTCTATGCTGTAGATTTGAGTAAAAGGCATAAACGGAGACATCAAGTTTTCCAAAAACGTGCAGTAAATCTACAGCATCGGTGAATAGCACTTGTGACCAAAGGCCTGCTGAAGAGAAAACCAAAAACTTCCACCTTCTTTTTTTCTTTGGAGAAGTAGCACAGCGACCTAACATCAACCACAAGCATGCGCTGGCTGCAGCCCCCACCCAACAAGGCAGGCTTCTGTTCCTCTATAAGGTTGTTGTTGTTGTTTAGTTGTTAAGTCATGTCCGACTCTTTGTGACCCCATGGACCAGAGCACGCCAGGCCCTCCTGTCTTCACCTCTATCAGGTGCTTCCCCTTAACTAAGGAGCAATGGTCTTGAATGAGTTCAGGATCATCAGTGCCTGGTTCCACAAGCAATTCGGGAAGCGATGTCATGGTCCCGGTCGAAATGCAGCCTCTGATTGGGATAATTACCCGACAGCCAGCGATGAAACAAGATGGCAGCCTTTTGGGGTCAGGAAAGCGAGGGGAGGAAGGTCTGCAGAAATCCGGAGCTATTAGCCTTGAAAAGAGTGGGACTCGGGGTGGCTGGGTGGGAAGAAGCCTGTGGTCATGCTTCCTCCTCTCTGGACTTTGGCAGATCTTTTGAAGAAAGCGCCATGAGCAATGTGCTCCCTAATGTAGCAGGCTGGGCCAAGACCCCATGTCAGCCACTCTGGCCCCAGTGCACGGAAAGGCAGCCACAACACAATTCCTGTCCCTGTTTGTGCCAAAGCCTGACAGATGAATGGAAACAGCTCGGCATTAATTAAACATCTGGCGAGCTGGCAAATGGCCCACTTAATTATGCTTGGAGTTTGCACAGGCCCCCTCCCAATCCCCACTCCTTCCTGGTCTCACAGCTTCAGTGTGGAGGCTCGTTTCCGCCTCCAACGCCAGGTAAGATCCCCGGTTCCCAGGCTCCGTCTGCAGGCGGAAAGGGCCGGGGGAAGAGTCTCCAAGCAGAAGTGAAAAAAAAGAGGAAAGATGGCTGGAGACGGACTCTTGCTTCTTGGAGGTTGCTGAGAAGATCTGCCCTCCGCGGCTCCCTAGGTCCCTCTGGCACGCCAGGGTCGGGGGCTCCGTCAACACACTTCGCTTGCAGATTTAAGATCTGGGCATGGGGGGAAAAACCTGTGCTGAACGTTCAACCAATCTGATGTTTTGGGTGGGAAAAGAGTCCCTTGTTAGGTGATCACACACCTTGCCTGTTCTCTTGCGCAGCTTTCTCTTTCTGCTGTTGCGTCGGAGCTGATGGTTCCTCCACCTCCGAGGCAGGTCCTTCTCCCAGCCCACGAGAGGAAGGCCCAAGCAGGTTTAGAGGCAACCAAGGACATACCCATCGGTAGCTGAGGCCTCTTTGGGAATAAGGGGCTTCTCGTGAGTAGAGGGTCTCCTCAGGAAAAAGGTTCTCCTTTTGTGAGACCTCACCTCCTGGAGCTGAGCAGGAGGTCGTGCTTAGGCCAGCTCAACTGCAGAAGTCTGCTTCTCCTGGGACTTGTGACCGCCAGATCCGGTTTAATGGACTTCTGTTTGCTATTTTGCTGTCCTGTACCTGGCATCGTGTGACGACCTCTGCTCACTTGCTGACTTGGGACTGTTCAGTTTTCCCAGACTGAAACAGAAAGGGGTTTTTTGTTTTTTTTTTTGGTCTTTTCTTTTGGGGAAACCCCATGTATCACACTTTGCTCCAATTCTTTTTAGTCACTCTTCATCCTGTTCTGCGTCCAAAAGAAACTTCCATTTTCCAGTTCCCGTACATTTCCCCATCCTCCCTCCTGTTGTCCCTTTTGCTCTGCCGCCCGGGATCAGCTCCTCTCCTTCAGGGCACTTCACAAATTCCTATTTGTATACTTCCGTTCTCAAAGGCTTGGTCTCCATGCCCACCCCCCATGCCGAGAGGTGGCGTAGTAATAATTGGGCACAAGGTTTGGACTCCAGTGCTCGTCACGGCAGGTGGGAACGACACAGGGCAAAATCCAATGCCCTCCAATACAAAGCTATAACCAAATTGTCATCGTCGTCATCAGGAAGGGAAAAAAAGGTGCAGGAACTCATAAAGGAAAACACTACAAAGGAATGTAAGAGAGAAACCTCATCTGGAGGGATGAGAGAAATTTCTGATAGGATCAGTGTACAAATCATCCCTTCAAGGGCTGCGCCTGGATGAACCTTGGTTTGCTGGCTGAATGGGGCTGGATTTCCTTTTTGCTTCCTCTTTGCCCATGCCTCGGGGTGGCCTTCTTTCGGAAGAGGACGGCCCACACTGCTTGGATCAAACTTTTGGTACATTGAAGTGGACCTCCGACCCCACAGGTTTTCACCTGACTCGGAACAGGACAGCTATTGCTGAGCCTCAGGGGTGGCTCCTCCTAATGGCTGTATTAGGCTATGCCTCTGGGTACCTGTTGCCATGGGAACCTCAGTGGGAGGAAGATCCTGCAATCCTCTCCAGCTTGTCAGCTTCCTGTGAGCATCTGAGAGGCTTCCTTTTCCCATACGAACCCCCTGTATTTGATGGATGGGCTTTCTCTCACCGTATTCCAGCCTAGAGAGACTCCTGGGGTTGCCCTGGGAAGTGGGGCCTTCTCTGGCGCAGCACCCACCATGCAAAACAGTCCTGCCAGTGAGATTAGGTTGCCTGCTCATATGTAGGGGGATAGGGAGGTGGGTGCCTGCATAAGCCCCAACCCTAACTTTCGCACTTTTGGTTGGCTTACAGAGTTCCTATGGTCAGGAACCCCAACCTTTTTAGGGTCTGTGATCACTCTGTTCCTGTTTTCCTTCTGTATTTACAGACCCGCCTTCAGGACTTGGTCCTTCAAACATGCAAGTCTGCGATGCTACTGGGTCACAGCACCATTTGGCTACGGGGCACGTGAGTAAACCCATGTCCTTGGCCCCAACGTGGCACTATACCTGAGCAGGGACATGTCCGCCCGAGACTCGAGCGTTGAATATTTCTGTCAGAGGAAGATCTCTCCATTTCCCTAGGCATTTTTTCTGATATGTTTCCCTTTCCCTTCCTTAATTATCCGTGGTTTTAAACAGAGCTTCTTGTTTTTAATTAGTTTGGTCTGTTCAGTTACACGTTTTGTCGGGTGTTGTTGTTTTTTTAAAACTCAACCCCCTAAACAAGACTTCAAAGTGGAAAACATTGCAGAAGTGGTCTGAGGATGAACACAGCCAGATCAGTCTCTGTGGAAACAGGATGCGTGGCTACTTGAGCGCGTGGTCCGACCCAGCTTTGGGGGGGGGGGCAGTCTTAGGTTCTTCTCTATGAGGCCATCAAAGAATTTGTGGACTACATTCTTCAGCCAATCTGTAGCCACTTGTAGGCACTTGTAGCCAATTCTGGACTCCCATCCCATCCCCAACCCACAACGAAATGTTCCAGGCTGTATAATGTTCATCGCATCCCAGCTTGGTGTGCGTCAGAATGACTTCCTCCTGCTTTTCCTTTGCAAAGCATAGTATTCAACACATCCACCGCCCCCACCACCCCTCATTTTTATTTTCCACCTCTCTGGTTTATCAAGATCACCTCGTGCTTTGAGGTGGCCCCCTGAACTTAAAGTGGGCAGAGGACATGGGATTCTATTAAATCTCCCTCCGACATTCACCCGGCGAGGAGTAACAGGCCGGCACCCGTACTGTCGTTCCTACCCTGTCTCTGGAAGCAATTCAAGGGGGTGGCAGGTCAGGGGAGGCTGACGGCAGGAGTAGCATGACAGAGACGTTACCTGCTTCTTCCGTTGCTCCTTAAGTTTAAATTATGCCAGCAAAATATGGGAAACAATTAGAATGCAATTAATACACGGGAGATACGTCGGGATAATTAGCCATGAGTTTAGCGGGATGGATGTGACGACCACATTCCCCACTAATTGATGTTTAGTTAATTTGCCAGTGGCTGTCTTGTTAAGCGGTTATGAATGGGGTACGGAAGCCATGGCAAGGAGGAGCGTACTAAAGAGGCTGCAATTAAATGCGCCGAGCTTCCCCATTGTTGGCTTGATCGCTGTGTTGTGGAGGTGCTGCAGCTGTCTCATAGTACCTTGAAGTGGGAAGGGGCCTGTAAGGCCATCGAGTCCAACCCCCTGCTCACGGCAGGAATACGAATCAAGGCAGATCTGACAAGTGGTTGTTCAGTTTTCTCTTGAATGCCTCCAGCACCTCCCGACATCATGAGTGTCATGGGGTTAAGAGGTTTCCCCTGATATTCAGCCTAAATCTGTTGCTTGAGCCCATTGTTACAAGCCCTGCACTGGCATGGTCAAGAACAGATCCTGCTCCTTCACTGTAGGACAGCCTTTCAAGTCTTTGAAAAGTGTTACCCAATCTCCCCCTGTCTTCTTTTCTCAAGGCTAAACATGCCCAGTTCTTTCAGCCTGTCCTCCTAGGGTTTGGTTCCCAGCCTCCTGATCATCCTTGTTGCCTTCCTCTGAATTTGTTCCCATTTGTCAGCATCCATCTTGAAGTGGGGTGTCCAGAACTGGACTCAGGACTCAAGGTGAGGCCTAACCAGTGCCGAATAGAGGGGAACTAGCACCTTGAGGGATTTGGTTATATTTCTGTTAATGCAGCCTCAAATAGGCTCCTGCTTTGGTTGTGATCGAGGGGATGTGGTGGCGCTGGGGGTTAAACCGCAGAAGCATCTGTGCTGCAAGGTCAGAAGGCCAAGCAGTCATAAGATCGAATCCACATGATGGAGTGAGCTCCCATCGCTTGTCCCAGCTCCTGCCAAACTAGCAGTTTGAAAGCATGCAAATGCAAGTAGATAAATAGGTACCACCTCAGTGGGAAGGTCACAGCGTTCCGTGTCTTGTCGCGCTGGCCACATGATCACAGAAACTGTCTTCTGGCTTGGAAAACGGTCACTCTGGCTTGGAAACAGGGATGAGCACCACACCCTAGAGTCGGACATGACTGGACTAAATGTCAAAGGCAACCTTTACCTTTACCTTGGTTATGACCCCGAATCTCTCCCTTCATGTATTCTCTCTATTGATCACCTTCAGGACTTGCTCTTCTTCCAAAGTGCTCTGGGTGGTATTTGGGAAGTAGCAAGGGAGAAAGACCTAGCCTATGGTTATCTTCAGATCAACCCTGCCAAGCCTGCTGAGCTAAGAATGGGAGCTAAGAGCATCTTGTTCTCCCTAGGAAGCATAGCTGTTGTCTAAGGGAGTCTGAGATATCTTGGTGCCTGGAAGATTGTAGGTTGCTATTGCTTAACAAAGTAACTTCTCCAAGCCCAGTTCCTTCGTAGCTGAACAAATAGGACTTTACTACTCATTATTTATATTTAGAGTTATTGAAGTACACTAGGAATTCAAAACTACCTACCATAAAAGTCTACAGGGTGCATCATAACAAAGATAAAAGACATTTAGGGCTAAATCCAACTAGAGTTAGACCCCCTAAACCAAATGCTGAAGGTAAATCAACCCATGAGTGAATCTCATTGATCCATTCTGACAGTGACTGGAAATTGGGCTTAGGACATAAAATGTGGTAAAACAAAGACAAGTTTAATGTCACATTAAAGACTGTGTTGGCCAACCCTACACCCCACCCTCCCACCCACCCCAAGAAAAGCACAGCAGCAACTTTAGCTTCCAAATCGTTTTTGAGCAGTAAAATTTTTGTTGTTGTTGTCTAGTCGTTAAGTCGTGTCCGACTCTTCGTAACCCCATGGACTAGAGCACGTCAGGCCCTCCTGTCTTCCATTGCCTCCCGGAGTTGGGTCAAATTCATGTTGGTTGCTTGGGTGACCCTGTCCAGCCATCTTGTCCTCTGTCATCCCCTTCTCCTCTTGCCCTCACACTTTCCCAACATCAGGGGCTTTTCCAGGGAGTCTTCTCATGAGATGCCCAAAGTATTGGAGCCTCAGCTTCAGGATCTGTCCTTCCAGTGAGCACTCAGGGTTGATTTCCTTCAGAATGGATAGGTTTGTTCTTGCAGTACAGGGGACTCTCAAGAGTCTCCTCCAGAACCACAATTCAAAAGCATCAATTCTTCTGCAGTCAGCCTTCTTTATCGTCCGGCAGTAAAATTTTAGCCAACATCATAGATTTTAAAAAGCCCCATGAGATAAGGGGAAAACCCCATCTTTGGCCCATAAGTAAAACCTAATCTCAACTTTTTTACAATATTGGAAAAATATAGAGATTTTGAACCTTCCAGGACTCTCTGTCAGACTGAGCACTGGAAAACGTGAGGCAGGGGGAAAACAGAGAAGTTCAGAAATCATCCTGTCTCAATGATGAAGCCACACAACAACAACAACAACAACAACAACAACAACAACAACAACAACAACAACAACAACAACAACAATCCTTCAGTCTCGAGAGACAATGGTCACATGCTCTGTATGGAGGTCTTGGAACAGCGTCTAGTGTGGCTGAGGAGGCCAATTTGAGAGTGACCATCCCTTCCACACTGAAGACAAAATACAATCTGTCCCCTGGTTTTGCTGGTTTTGGGACTGCCTCTTTGCCTCGGCCTGCTGGACAAGGGTCTCTTCGAATTGGGAGAGGCTGTGATGCAAAGCCTGCCTCCAGTCTGAACACTCAGAGGTCAAGGTTTCCCATCTGTTGAGGTCTATTCCTAAGGCCTTCAGATCCCACCTGCAGATCTCCTTGTATCGCAGCTGTGGTCTCCCTCTGGGGTGATTTCCCTGCACTAATTCTCCATACAGGAGATCTTTTGGAATCCGACCATCAGCCATTCTCACGACATGCCCAAGCCAACGTAGACGTCGTCATCATCATCATCACCCTCATCACCATCAATTCTGATTTATGGTGGCCCCTTTTCAGGGTTTTCTGGGTAAAGAGTCCTCAGAAGTGGTTTCCCTTTCCCTTCTTCTGGGGGGGGGGTTGCCCTGAGACCACTGTGCAGCTGGCCCAAGGCCACCCAGGCTGGCTCTTCAACCCTACGGCATGGGGTGGGGTGGGGAATTGAACTCCAAACCTCTGGCTCCACAGCTATCCAGACAGCTTCATGCCAGGCATTAAAGCCACAATAAAAACAAACTCCCCTCCCTTAAGTACTGCTTGACTCAAGTAGCAATTCTCAAAGAAGCAGGCATGTTTGCCTATTTCAGCATGCATCACAAAAAGAAAAACAAAGCAATTTTTTTGGCACATTAAACCCAACAGGCCTATTTCTATGCACCCTTTCATGAGTTACAAGCCACTTTCTCAGATACCTGGAATAAAATATTAAGCCACATTTTTATATACAATATATGGGGACATGGTGGCGCTGTGGGTTAAACCGCAGAAGCCTCTGTGCTGCAAGGTCGCAAGACCAGCCATCGTAAGATCAAATCCACGCGACGGAGGGAGCTCCCGTCGCTTGTCCCAGCTCCTGCTATTTGAAAATGTGTAAATGTGAGTAGCCAGGAGGTGAGGTTGAGGAGCCTAACGCCGAGGGAGGCCCAGAAGGAAAAGACAAGAAATTGGGCCTTCTCGGCGGTGGCTCCTCGCTTCTGGAACAATCTGCCTCCTGAGATTCGCGGGGCTCCCTCGCTGTGTATTTTTAAGAACCAATTAAAGACGTGGATGTTTCGGCAGGCCTTCCCATCAGATAATTCCTAACGCTCTTTTTCTTTCCTCTTTTATTGTCTCTTTTACTTTGTGTAAGGCTTTTACTATTTAAATTGTCTCTATATATTTTTTTATTGTACTATTTTATGATTGTTAGCCGCCTAGAGTGGTCCTGACCTGACCAGATAGGTGGGATATAAAATGAATGAATGAATGAATGAATGAATGAATGAATGGATAGATAAATAAATAAATAAATAAATAAATAAATAAATAAATAAATAAATAAATAAATAAATAAATAAATAAATAGGTACTACTTCAGTGGGAAGGTCAGGCGTTCTGTGTCTAGTCGCGCTGGCCACGTGACCACGGAAACTGTCTTCGGACAAACGCTGGCTCTACAGCTCGGAGACAGGGATGAGTGCTGCGCCTTGGAGTTGGACACAACTGGACTAAATGTCAAGGGGAACCTTTACCTCATATACAATATATATTGTGGGTGGCAGGACCCAGTGATGTCAGCCACAACGGATGATATTCCACAGCAACGGCAGCATTATTCATACAACAATTCTTTTGTTGCTGCAAAATTTCCCTCTAGAGTAGTCGTTGCCAACGTTGGATCTCCTGGGTGTTCTTCCACTGCAATGCCCAGAAGCCTTCACCACCAGCTGTGCTGGCCAGGATACCTGGGCTTTGCAACAGAAGGACACATGGGTTACTCGAGGTTGGGAATCACTGAGCCAGAGGTTAAAAAAATGACAGAACTCAGTCATCCTGTAGGCACAGGATGAGAAGGCAAGACTTCCTGGAGAGGACAATAATGCTAGGAAACGGAAGGCAGCAGGAAGGGAGGAAAACCAAATAAGGGATGGATGGCCTCCATAAAGGAAGTCATAGCCCCGAGTTTGCAAAAGCTGAACAGAACCGTTGAGGATAGGCTTAGAGATGGACATGAAATGGAAAACTGGCGGTGGGTGATGGTTCGTGAACCACGATCCATGAACCACAACAACCCCCTACAAAAGGGGAATGAATTCACAGTTCATTTTCCTGGTTTGTTTGGGGGTGGGGTGGGGTGGGGCTACGTGCTCCTGCTGCCTCCATGCCCTGCGTCCACCGTGGGCGCAATGCACCAAGGCAGGTAGACTGACCTGCTGCCTCTGAGGGTGGCACCCACAGCAGTAGAGGCAGCCGGAGGAGGTTGGCCGAGGTGACGGGGGCCATGGAAAGAGGGCGAGAGGGCGAGCAGCCCCTTTGCTGAAGCAAATCAAACACACAAAGGGGGAAAAAAAGTACAGCATTTCATTTTGCTTTGGCAAAATTCGGGTCCCCAAATTGGGTCAGGTAACGAACCACGAATCAGCTCGGTTGTCAGGTTTTTGGGTCCGTGGTTTATTTCTTGCTCATCTCAAGATCAGTCCTTTTTTTTGGTCTTTCATTCATGTGGTTGCCATAAATCAGAGGCTACTTGATGGTGCATCACGACCACAGCGACTAGCCCTTAGAGGAGAGGCGGCCACAGAATCTCACAGGTCTTCAGAGGGGCTCGGAAAGAGGCCTGCCTGGAACCCTGGCACAGACAAGCGACCCCACAGCCGGCTGTCCTCCGCTCCACCGAGAGCAAGCCTCCTCGCGCTCTGCAACTCTGCAGGGGCACTTGGATGCTCCTTCTCCTAATAAGAAAGTGCTGTCGGCCTGGAGGCTTTGGGTTTTCCACACATTTCCCACTATGGGACCTCAGAGGCCGCAAGACGGCTTTGGCGGCACATCGCGGCGGTTTTGTAGCTCGTTAGATGAAAAGTGAAGGGTGAAGACAAGCCAATGAATCATTCCTGTTTGGTTTGGCTGGAGCAAAGGGATGTGTTTAGAAGGCTTTGATTCCTTTCTTCCTTTCAAAGGCTTTCTTCTTTCACCCCCGTTTGCTTTTTTTTTTTCCAAAAACTTTTTTCTTTCCTTTTTTTTTCTCGCCCCCCTCCTCTCGCCTAGATTATCCTGAATTATTCCAAGATGGTAAAACAGGCAAAGTCATCTTTTTTCTCGGAGCTGGCGTCTCTCGCAGCAGATGTGAAAAATGAAAAAAAAAAGAGAGAGAAAAGTCTGGGTTTAGAGCAGCGAATCTGGGAAGAAGCAGGTCTGGCTGTTCTGTGGGAGGAAGCCGAACAGCGGCCTGTGGTTGCTCACCACGGCGTTCTCTTCCATTCCACAAAGGAGAAGAAAATATCTTCCCGTTGTCGCTGTCTATCAAGAATTTTCATTCCTTATTTCCTTGCTAAGACATCTGCTCTGAGTTTACCAAGGCGGTTTTCCTACAGATCGTTTCTTCTCCTTCCTCTTCTTCCTGGAGAAAAGTGCTGTTATTTTTTTGGCTTTCTTTCCAAGCAAGAAGGCAAGCTTTTATCTTTATTCATCCTGGATACTAGTGGCCAGTCTACACCTTACAGGCCATGTGTTTTTTAGAGCAGAAATCATGTTATTGTTCAGAGATGGGATTCAGGCTGGCCTCCGACTCTGAGAAATCGGATGTGGAATCAAAGCCTGTAGTTAGAATCCTGAAGATCAGTTGCAAACCAAAGCAAGCTAATTTGTAAGATATGGAAGGCGAGAAAATCTCTCCCTGTGACAATCATATGCTTTCCACAGTTAAGGAATATCCTCTTCTGATGACAATGTAGCTGTAATGTACAGCTCAGCCCTCAATCACATTCACCATATCTGGGAAATACAAATGTATGCTCTTTTAATTCATTGTCCGTGTCAGAAGTGCTGCCATATAATGAATAAATGTATATTTTCCCCTTGTGTATATTTGCCCTCATTAAGATGGGCAGCATACAAATCAAATCAATCAATTTATTCGCGAAGGCTTTCATGGCCAGGATCTGATGATTGTTTGTGGGTTTTTTGGGCTCTTTGGCTGTGTTCTCAAGGTTGTTCTTCCTAACATTTCTCCAGTCTCTGTGGCCGGCATCTTCAGAGGACTGGAGTAGGAACTCTGTCTGTGCTCTGTATACTCAGCTATCCAACAAACAGCAACAGAGCATGGACAGAGTTCCTACTCCAGTCCTCTGAAGATGCCGTCCGCAGAGGCTGGTGAAATGTTAGGAAGAACAACCTTCAGAACATGGCCAAAGAGCCCAAAAAACCCACTACAACCATTAAATCAATCAATTCCTTACCTGCCACCCATCATGGGTCATCTGAACTTCAGAAAAGGTGGGTTCCAAATGAAAAACCAAGGATTCACCCCTCTGACTTTAAACTCTACTGCATTTTTACCCAGTGCTCAATAAGCACATGGTGGCTGCCCCCCCTCTCTGAAAACAACTTACTCTTGTGAAGCACTGTGTGTAGATGGGTGTGGGGAAAAAATTCTCATCTTTGTCTTGGTTTGGGCACAGGCAGATGGAATAACTGGTCGAGGAGTCTCCAACTCCAGAAAAGTTCTTGCCTCCAGTCTGAGAATTGAGCTAGCATACGAGCACATTTTTCCTTTGCTGTGCTGGCCACCTTTTATGCAAAAGGTCTCCATAAAAACCCAGGACCTTTTTGTGAAGCTAAGCCCACGGATACAGCAAGCACAAATGGCAGGGTGATTGTTCAAAAGGACAAAGATAACCCATCCGGGGCTCCTTGATTCGCCAGTTCACACAAAAAGCAACCCTTGTTACGTTTTCAGATCATACACATTTTACAAAAATGTAACTCTGTTGTTTAGCCTTAATAATAATTTTAGAACTGCAGAACTGGAAGGGAAACACCCCACACCTCCCTGATCATTAAGGCAAGCCCCTGGTAAGGAGGCACAGTGAGGAATCAAACTCCCAACCTCTAGCTCCACCGCGAGATGCCTAAACCACCCAGCTATTCAGCAGTTCCCCAGAGCTCAGAGTTGCTGACAGACTTCCTGTCTTCCATGAACGTGTCTAATTTTATTTTCAAGCCACTAAAGCTAATGGTTGTCACCAAATCTTTGCTGCGAATTCCAGAAATTAATTACACCTCATGTGAAGAAGTACTTCTGTTTCACGGGCTGATGATCCAAAGTTCCTGGAATGTAAGAGAAGCAGGAAAACCTCTCTGTCCTTTCTGCACCCGGCGGATAATTTCATCAGCCTCTGTCATCTGCTTCTTCCAACTTGCTTTATTTTTTTAAAGCCCCATCTGCTCTAACTCAGCCATTCTCAACATTTTTGGGGGCCATGGACATAAACACAATATGAAAGAAATAGAGAGCAAATCAAGACTGCATATGTCACATAATGAACCTTGTAAAGGGATGAGAGGAGGGACGTGGTGGCACTGCGGGCTAAACCGCAGAAGCCTCTGTGCTGCAGGGTCAGAAGACCAAGCAGTCGTAAGATCGAATCCACGCGACGGAGTGAGCGCCCATCGCTTGTCCCAGCTCCCACCAACCTAGCGGTTCGAAAGCATGCAAATGTGAGTAGATCAATAGGAACCACTTTGGTGGGAAGGTAACAGCGTTCTGTGTCTAAGTCGCACTGGCCATGTGACCACGGAAGATTGTCTTTGGACAAAAATGCTGGCTCTATGGCTTGGAGACGGGGATGAGCGCCGCCCTCTAGAGTTGAACACAACTGGACAAAAATTGTCAAGGGGAACCTTTACCTTTACCTAAAGGGATGAGTGAAGAATGATCTCCAGGCGGTGGCCCTTTCCAATGGGCCCCAGGCCCCTGCAGGGTGGCACGGGGCTCCCGTTGAGAAGGGCTGTGGGCGGACACTTTTAGGAATACTGCGGAGCTTCTCTGATGTGAATTGTAAAGATGGCTCGTGAAGGCCTGGGGAAGCACACCTTGCTTTGGTCATGATCCACACATAGTTAATCACTCGCTTCCAGAGCTCAGCCAAGCTTTTAAGCCCAGCCCACTGATTGGCTCCCCCTGGTTTTTTTAAAGTGGTTTATCTGGTATGAAAAGACAGTGATGTTGAGGGAGTCCAGGCAAAGGGGGAAGGGCTGGACTCCAGAATCTGTCGGAGCCTCTGAAACCTCGCATGCTGCCTTTAGTAGGTTTGGCCAGGAGGGACCCCTCTGGGCAAGGGTGGCTGTGAGAGAGTGATTGGCTGTCCATCTATCTAGCAATAACCAATGGTTCCATCTCTGTTTCTGATTTCAAAAAGAGCCCCACCTCTCTGCTTATGCTTTTCCCCCCTCTCTCTTGAGCGGGTTGAAGTCTGTCATTGCAAGACGTGACATTTGTCAGTTTGTTGTTAATCGGTAAGTAAAGAAAAAAAATTTTTTTTATTCTTTCTGCTACTAATTTCGCAGAGTGAATGATTGAGACCGTAAGTGTCAATTGATGCGAAAAGGCATGGGATACTCTGGGGAACTATTCTGCTCTGTGAATCTCTCCACACTTCTGCTGTGCAGAGATTCACAAATTCACAAATTTGAATTTCACCAAAGTTCAAAACTCTGGAACAGAACAAGGGCATTTGCCTGAATGAGCGACACCAGTGAGCACCAGCTCATTGTGCCATTTCTCCCATATACCAGCCCGTGCCTATTGCTCCCTCTTTTTCCGTCCCTCATGATGCAATGGCCTTTTTGATAGAAAGTGAGGGGACACGGTCTCCTCTGTTTGTGGACAAAGGCTTCCAGAGCTTGGAAATCGTCCTCTTTTTCTTTTGGGACTCCAATTCCTGGAATTTCCCCCGGGGCCATGCAGACTGTAAGATTTTGGGGGGGTCACGTTCCAAAATGTTATTCCCCTCTGTCACCCAAATTCTGCCAAAAGTTTTGGTTTAAACAAATGTTTTCCATGTCACTTTGTGAGTGGAGAGAGATTTTGTGCTTGAGAGAGCGAGCAAGGGAGCTTTCCTTTGTGCAGCCGCTGCGGGCCCATGTAAAGCATGAACCAGGCCACTCTCCTTTCTGTGGTGATTGTGTGAAAGCTGTTGCAGAATTTTGAATTTTAGTCAGATTCCTGTAGCGGCACAGTAGAAGTGCAGGGTTACATGGAGCAGAATGGCGTCAAGTTCCACAGAAAAGTCCAACCCTTTCTTCATGAACTGGCCCTCTCAGTCTCAATGACTCACTCTGAGACATGGAAAACTAACAAGTTCAATTACTTACAATTGAAAAGATCAAACGGCAAATGGTCGAACATGGCCGCTCTGAGCAACAAATCTCAACATACTCTAGAGAGGGGGGAAAGGCTCAAAAGCAGAGAGATGGGGCTGTCTTTGCAATAAGAGACAAGGAAGGAATAGATACTGGATAAACTGGCAGGCATCCCAGCTCAGAAAGATTCCTCCTGGCCAAGCAAACTAGAGGTTGCAAAAACGCCCGTAGAAGCCTCATGTACCTGTGTTATCTCTCCCATCCCTGTTTAAGCCACCCCCTTTGGAAGAAAGCTCCTGCTCGTTCCCTGCCATCCATGTATTAAATGCCTATGACAAAAAATGTGATAGGAACCGTATCCCTCATTAAATGGTAAAAGTCCTGTGGAGTTAGAATAATGAAGTTCATAATGAGATGATAATAGCTGGGATAAGAGCTGGTGCTGAGCTTCGGGGCAAAAAGAGAGAGAGAGGAGCTTAGCGCTTCTCATAGCCAGTCCTGTCATCTGGTGTTGCAGGCTGTGCTTGATCAACTTTGGGCAGAGTGCGAGGCTGGGTCAGAAGACGCCCAGGAAAGGGGACCTGAGAGTCATCCCCCCCTCAAGAGGGTCTGCTCCAAGCTTTGCTCTGATGCAACTGCCCAAATCCCAACTTCAAACGTTGGCAGAAGGACCACAAGACAGGGAGGTATGCCGGTGACTGAGAGGGCTGGATGAGGCCCGGGTTCAAATCTCCACTCAGACACAAAAGCAAGCTTCCTCTCGTCAGCCTCCTCCAAGCCTGATCGGTCTCTGCAGAGTGAAGGTTGCTGGGAAATGTAGGCCCGAGCTCTGGGTGGGTGTCCACGTTGGCACAGAGCAAAAAACAGTACCTGGGCATCAGATTCCTCTCCACCAGACAGGTAGACCATGGCTCTTCACATGAGGGAAAAAAAACACGAGTGGGAGGGGATGCTCCGGGTGGGACCTGTTGTTCTGTGCTGTCTGATGGCCTCTGACTGACGGCAACCCTATGAGTGACCGATCTCCTGGACCTCCCATCCTCAACTGCCCTGCTCAGCTCTGGCATGCAGAACCCTGTGGCTTCATTTAGGGAGTCAGTCCGTCTCATGTCGGGTCTTCCTCTTTTCCTGCCACTTTCCAACCTTTCCCACCACCATCCGCCTTTTCCCATCTCATGGTGGGCCCAAAGTGGGACAGCTTCACCTTCGACCTTTGGGCCTCTAGAGATCTTGCAAGCTTGATTTGATCTCTGGGACCCCCTTCTTCATCTTCCTGGCAGTTCAGGGTACATATCTGCAAAGCTGTCCTCCAGCACCACCTTTCAAACAAACCTATCCTTTTCTTCTCGGCTGTCTTTACTCTCCTGCTTTCACACACACACACACCCGAGATGTGATAGCTGGAAATAGGATAGTGTGGATGATCTTGGCCTGGCTCTACAGTGACATCTCCTGACATCTGATGGTCTTTTTCTAATGCCTTCATGGCCGCCCTTCCAAGTCCCCATCTTCTTCTGATCTCTCGGCTGCCGTCTCCGTTTGGATTTAGGGCAGAACCAAAGCATACAACATCTCTAACTACTTCAGTTTCTTCATCGTCAACATCAAAGTTGTGTACCATCACTTTGCTTGCATGGGAAATGACAGCAACGGCAAGATAGCTACGGCTTTTGTTTCGAACAAGGGACCGACCCCCACGCCTGGGAAGATGCGTGTCCCAATACAAGATGTTGCCTTCCGTATTGAAGGTCTGTCCTGCCTCCGTCCCGGAGACCAACCCACTGTCCCGAAGCCATCCCAGGCTGTTGCCGTTTCCCCAGTTTGTTTTTTGATCGCAATCTGGAAACGCTGAAAGAGCAGCTCCAGAGCCAGATAAAGAGCAAATCAAACTGGCACAGAACTGGAGGGACCCCACACACACACACCTCGGAAGGGATGCTCCTGTTGGCAACACAGAGCGCCTGGGTGTCAGAGCTGGTTTGGAGCATCCACATGGCACCTTCTTCTCCGGCCCTGATACCTTGAGGCTTTCTTCACACCCCCTCTGGACTAAGTGGCAGTGGGAAAACCTCCTTCATCATCCCACCCTTCAGCTAGGCATCCATGAAGAGCTCCCTGATCACTATTAGCCTTTATAAACACCTCCTCCATCGCGGTGGGGGGGGGGGGAGAGCTACCATTGTTTGGTTTTAATTATCCTGCATTAAACGTCCACTGGTAAAGCGTGTGATCCGAGGTTCTGTCTATTTGTGCTGCACTCAAGTGAGATGGGTTTCCATTTAAGACAGCCTCGGTACTGTTTCGGGAAGTCAAAAGCAAAAAAGGGACATTAAACGAAATGGAAACAAGCTGGTCCCAGCCCGTGGAGAAGACTGGAAAAGGGGGCTGAAAGACGCATGAAGTGGGGTCAGTGAAGTCCCATGAAACGTCCCCCTTAGACAAACCCAGAGCTTGGAAAGGTAAGGTTTTGGTCGGCTGCTCCATTAATCCCGCAGACAGCGGGATTGTCCACCCCTGTATCAGGTGGGGTGTTCTGAGTCCTAAAATGTAACCATCTTGCATGCCCAATGAAAAGCAATAGCTCCCATTGCTTTCGATGAGCCTCTGGATCCAGCCCCACGAGTCAGACTTGTCTAACATTCCCAGTGATATAAGAATCGTAACCCTTGTGGGGCCAGGGTTAGAGGACAGAGGTCTGAGCCAGGAAGGAATTAAAACATTAAGCATAATCTTAACATAAAAATGGCATTCAGGGACTCAGTTGTGATGATTAAAAGCCTGCCTGAAGAGATGGGTCTTTAGCTGTCGGTGGAAAGTTAAAGGAGCAGTCCAGCCTGACCTCCCGAGGGAGAGCATCCTATAGCCTGGGAGCGGCCACCGAGAAGGCCCTTTCTCTGGTTTCCCCATCAGCTGGGCTTGCACTGGCCACAGGACCAAGAGGAGGGCCTCCTCGGATGATCTTAATCGCCGAGAAGGCACCTATAGGGAGATACGGTCCTTCAGGTAGCCTGGACCCAAGCTGTAGAGGGCTTTATACGTCATGATGACCAGCACCTTGAACTGGGCCTGGAAACTGACTTTTAAAGGTGATAAGACAGGACCAAAAATATTTTAAGGAAATAAATAAAGGATTCAAGGTGAAATAAACAGGAGAAAGACACAGAGGAAGAACAAGAATGTCTTGGCTGAAGATGGGTTTGGAAGTGATCCGACAGCATGGATTTTGAGCCCCCACATCCCAAGTTCGAATTGCCATGGCGATGACCAAGCTCTGGTGGGACGAGGCAAGGCAAGTAACTTCCACCGGGCTTGTTCCTGCCGAACTCTTCTTCAGCGTCAGACCTGCTTGAGGCAATGGTCAGCGTGGTGGGCGGAAAAGCGAGAAGCCAGGAAATTGACAGCTGGAGGGAAAAGATGGAGCAGGTGGGGAGGGCTAGATGGCAACAGGCGCAGAAGTGAATTTTACAGGCTGCTTCGTCGTCGTTTAGTCGTTTAGTCGTGTCCGACTCTTCGTGACCCCATGGACCAGACCACGCCAGGCCCTCCTGTCTTCCACTGCCTCCCGGAGTTGGGTCAGATTTATGTTGGTTGCTTCGATGACCCTGTCCAACCATCTCATCCTCTGTCGTCCCCTTCTCCTCCTGCCTTCACACTTTCCCAACATTAAGGTCTTTTCCAGGGAGTCCTCTCTTCTCATGAGATGCCCAAAGTATTGGAGCCTCAGCTTCAGGATCTGTCCTTCCAGTGAGCACTCAGGGTTGATTTCCTTTAGAATTGATCGGTTTGTTCTCCTTGCAATCCAGGGGATTCTCAAGAGCCTCCTCCAGCACCACAATTCAAAGGCATCCATTCTTTGGCGGTCTGCTTTCTTTATGGTCCAGCTCTCACTTCCATACATCACAACAGGAAAAACCATAGCTTTGACTATTCGGACTTTTGTTGGCAATGTGATGTCTCTGCTTTTTAAGATGCTGTCAAGGTTTGTCATTGCTTTCCTCCCAAGAAGAAGGCGTCTTTTAATTTCGTGGCTGCTGTCACCCTCTGCAGTGATTATGAAGCCCAAGAAGGTAAAATCTGTCACTGCCTCCATATCTTCCCCTTCTATTTGCCAGGATGTGATGGGGCCAGTGGCCATGATCTTAGTTTTTTTTATGCTGAGTTTCAGACCGTTTTTTGCACTCTCCTCTTTCACCCTCATTACAAAGTTCTTTAATTCCTCCTCACTTTCTGCCATCAGAGTGGTGTCATCTGCATATCGGAGGTTGTTGATATTTCTTCCAGCAATCTTAGTTCCGGCTTGGGATTCCTCCAGTCCAGCCTTCCGCATGATGTATTCTGCATATAAGTTGAATAAGCTGGGAGACAATATACAGCCTTGTCGTACTCCTTTCCCAATTTTGAACCAATCAGTTGTTCCATATCCAGTTCTAACTGTTGCTTCCTGTCCCACATATAGGTTTCTCAGGAGATGGATAAGGTGGTGAGGCACTCCCATTTCTTTAAGGACTTTCCATAGTTTGCTGTGGTCCACACAGTCAAAGGCTTTCGCATAGTCAATGAAGCAGAAGTAGATGTTTTTCTGGAACTCTCTGGCTTTCTCCATAATCCAGCGCATGTTAGCAATTTGGTCTCGAGTTCCTCTGCCCCTTCGGAATCCCGCTTGTACTTCTGGGAATTCTCAGTCCACATATTGCTGAAGCCTACCTTGTAGGATTTTGAGCATAACCTTGCTAGCGTGTGAAATGAGTGCAATTGTGCGGTAGTTGGAGCATTCTTTTGCACTTCCCTTCTTTGGTATTGGGATGTAGACTGATCTTTTCCAGTCCTCTGGCCACTGTTGAGTTTTCCAAACTTGTTGGCATATTGAATGTAGCACCTTAACAGCATCATCTTTCAAGATTTTAAATAGTTCAGCTGGAATGCCATCTGGCCTTGTTGTTAGCCAGGCTTTCTAAGGCCCGCTTGACTTCACTCTCCAGGATGTCTGGCTCTAGGTCAGCGACTACATTGTCTGGGTTGTCCGGGATATCCAAATCTTTCTGATATAATTCCTCTGTGTATTCTTGCCACCTCTTCTTGATGTCTTCTGCTTCTGTGAGGTCCCTTCCATTTTTGTCCTTTATCATGTCCATCCTTGCACCAAAGGGTCCTATGATATCTCCAATTTTCCTGAACAGATCTCTGGTTTTTCCTTTTCTGTTATTTTCCTCTATTTCTTTGCATTGTTCATTTAAGAAGGCTCTCTTGTCTCTCCTTGCTATTCTTTGGAAGTCTGCATTCAATACAGGCTGCTTAGGTGGGCACAATCCATTTATTAGCTGCCTGGCTGTATAATATCCCTCAGTGTCTTCGTTTAGAGTAAAGAAGGAGTTGGGTGGACAGAACCAAAACTGCTACTTAATTATCTATAAAATGTGGACGGCCGTGATCCCAAAGAACAGTCCAGGAGATTCCACATCGTCTCTGAAACCCTCTGGGCTGCTTCTGAACACAAGCAAACGTCCTAGCAAAAGGTCAATGGGAACTTTAAAAAGCAGGGGGTATTCTGGACCGCTGGAAACCTATGTATTGTTAAATTAAGCAGGAACGTTTCAATGATGGGAGCGGGTACAGAAACATAACATAACAAAACAAAAGAAACAAAAAACAATTAGACAAAAGCAAGGTTCATTTGGAAATGTGTATAAATCCAGCGGTTTGAAAAAGAGGCTGAAAGTAATGCGGGCGAGCAGGGAGGGGGACTCGCTGTCAAGTTGTATGTAAATCGCACTGGTGACTTGACTTGTTTTCTCTCCCCCCAAAATGACTTGGATTCGACTCGCAACTCAGAACCCACCCTTCTCTCCCTTTGCTTCTGGTGGAAAAAGGGCTTCTTTTTAATAAGGACTTAAGACTTGGGCCTTTAGGACTTGAAACGTGGCACCAACATTCTTGCCAACATTCCTGACGGCCAGGTAGTACAAAGATGTTAAATGTTATACCGTTAGAAATGATTGGTAAAATTGACAGAACACTCCAGGTGCCTCCTTTGAATGTCAACTGCAGAAGGTTTCCTCTAGAGCGCATGTGAAAATGGGAAGCGATCATGCGGTGGTGGGGCGTTCCTCATGTATTTTGCAAAATCTATGACTCATACGCTCACAACACATGACTCATTTATCCAGGGACACTCTTTGCAAGCCCTGGATAGATGAGATATTTAAGAACAAGATCCAAAGTATTCAAGGCAACGTGCAAAGTTGGAAGAGTGAACCGGCAAGTCAGCAACGCCAACCGACTGGCGGATTCCACGCCGTTATTCAAGAGGGGGACATGTTGAGACCTAGTCATGTCACGACATGGCAGTGGGCAGATGAACCGGCAGCAATCCGTCTAGAGTTTTCCGGTAAACAATGAAGCAATGGTTGTGGAGATTAAAGCAAGGCAGGTATGCAGGAGCTCTGAGCTCTTATGAAGAGAGATGTTCTTGGGACCTCATAAAGATGGGCTTTACAGATCCCTTTTATTTATTTTTTTAATTCTTGGGTATCGCAGACATTTCCTCAGATACAGGCTTAGTATTCAAGATGGATGCCTCTTTTTTTAAAAAAACAAAACAAAAAAGCCTAACTGTTAGTATAGGATGCCACACCCTTGAGTTTGCAAGACCCAAATAAAAATGAAATCCAAATATTTTGCACAAGGAGAGAGATTGCATGTGAATGCTTGCACTCCATCACGGGGGGGGGGGTGGGCATTACTGGAGATTTGGCTTTCTGTTTGTGCTCTTGCAAAAAAAAAAAGCAGACCAAAAAATTAGAGAGAGTGTGTGTGTGTGTGTGTTATGGCCAATAGGGAGCATTGCCTGACACCACCACCAGAGGGCGAGCGAGAATGTGTGACAAGGGTTTCCTCCTGCAAAAGTATGTTTCATTTCAGATGGGATCTCACTCTCTCTCCCCCACCCCGTCCACTGCTTTTTGCTTCCCCTCCCTCATGGTTTCTTCACACCCAGCGGATCTCAAGAAAGAGTGCTGATGTATGGAATTAGTTACGCCTGGCATAATTCTTCCCGGCGTATCCATGTGTTCGAGTGACAAAAGGCCTCCACCGAGACTTCAAACAAAACACTCCAGGACAAAAGCGAGGAGAGATCGTGCCAGTTTCGGCCCCCCTCTGCCCCATCTGGCCACACGATTCCTTGAGCCCTGTTCCACTCAAGAGGAAACATCTTTGATCCATTTTTCGCACATGCACACAAACACACATGGGGAAAAATAAATTTTAAAAATGGTGGTTGTATTGCTATCTTGGAGAAAGATGGAGAGATCAAATGCATGTTGCTGAGCATCCACACAGGTGTGTTTCAGAAGAAGGCTCCCCACCACCTCCTCCTTGCATGCATTGGCTGCTGATGGGACTGCAGGAGCCTCTTCATCCTGAGGTCAGAGAAGGGAGAGGGTGATGCATTGCAGGAAGGGGTGACAGAAGAAGGGAGATCAGTGTGTAGACCCACAGCGATCCAGTCCACGTGTGAAGCATCACAAGAGAGTCAGTTTCCTCACCTACCTCAGTGGAGCAGGCAGCTCCGAGGGAGGGTCCCTTTCCAAGAAGCCAGCCGCCTCCTTCGCATTACAAGACAAGATTTTGGAGCAACGAAATGGGGCAAAGTTGACCTGGACCGGCTGCAGCCTTGTGAGGCTGACGTAGAACAGGAACGATCTAATTCACAACAGCACACATTAATCAATGCAGGATGGAGCCACTCTTTGAGCTGTGAGATTCAGACGTCAAGCCTCACATTTTCACGGTGGGGGGCCATTGTATTTTTTGGTGGTGACCCAACCTCCTGGTCTTATAAACGTATGTGGTTGCGACAGATCAAATTCTGGGCACTGAAACCTTGTGATCCAGAGAACGAGAGTCTCACAATCTTTTGAGGACTTTCTGAAAACGGGACTGAAGCCTTCCGCCAGTGCAGAATTGTGCTGCAAACAAAGTTGGTTATGTGGGAATGAAAAAGATTCCCCCCCCTCTCTCTGGTAAAAGGAATCAACAAATGAAGATGGAGTTATACAGCTAAAATGGCTCAATCAGTTTGGAAAGCTTGTTTGTTTTCAGGAAAAAACCCTTTCCTGACTCTAGCAGGGAAACAAAATTAATGTGTCAGGTTCACAGTTTGGTATGAATGCATCGCGTCCATGCCTGCCAAACCTATAAATGCATTCGGATGGACACGCACACCAACCTTTGTCCTGGTTAAAAATCTGGTGCCCTGATTTGTGCCCTGAAATGTTTTGCAGAAAATGGTGTCTATATGGGGAAAGTGCACCTGGAGGTTTATATATTAATTTTATTTATTTATTTGAAATCTTTTTTTTACCCCTCCTTTATCCTTAAAAAAGGACGGTTTAGATCATTACAAGACAAGATTTGAAGCTAACACAGTAAGTGTTTGTCGGACAGGTGAAAGGGCCATTTGCCTGCCCTGAATGGGGTTGCACTCCCCCCGAGGGACAGGGTCCGCAGTCTGGGGGAGTTTCTGGACCCCAATCTGGCCCTGGAGGCCCTGGTGGACTTGGTGGCCAGGGGTGCCTTCCTGCAACTGCGGAAACTGTTCCAGCTGGGGCCCTACCTGGATGAACAGAGCCTCATGACAGTCACACATGCACTGGCAGCAACCCATTCAGACTACTGCAATGCACTTTGCGTGGGGCTGCCTTTGAAGATGATCCAGTGACTACAACTGGTTCAGAATCGAGCTGCACGATGGGTGAGTGGCAGAGCAGCGAGAGACTCTATTCAACTGATTCTGGCCAGGTTACACTGGCTACCCGTTGCTGCCCAGGCCCAATTCAAAGTGCTTGTTTTGACCTATAAAGCCCTAAACGGCTTGGGCCCTGGATCCCTGACGGACCATATGAGCCTACCCGGCAGTTAAGATCTAGCCAGGGGGCCCTTTTGAAAGAGCCCGTCTCTCAAGGAGGTAAGAGGGACGGCTTGTAGACAAAGGGCCTTTTCAGCAGCTGCCCCCAGACTATGGAACGCCCTCCCAGCGGAGATTCATCTGGCGCCGATGCTGATGACATTTCGGCACCAGGTCAAAACCTTCCGGTTCCAGAAAGCTTTTAATTGAAATAATATCAACTGTGGGTCCTGACTCCAACTTTTAGAGTATATATTTTAATTGTTTTATCTTTTTTACTGTAGTTAAATTGCTGTAAGCCACCCAGGGACCTTTGGGTAGTGTGGGCGGCATATAAGTGAAATAAATAAAGACCAACCTTGCTGAACTTCTGAAATCAGAGAGGAATGGCGAAATTGGGTGAAACCAGTTTTCTGTCGATTGGCCCATTCCAACACTCGAACCATTTGACAATACTACACTTTGGAATGAACACCTTCCCTTCCACGGGGTCTCGTCCACCTGTGCCGTCCGTTTCTGCCACTTGGACTGTCTAGCCATCGTGCCACTAGTGGGGAAAGGGAGAGGCTTTTCCCACCTTGTCTTCCCTTCCCTCACACACGTGCGTCACCATTATCCCCCTTGCAGGCTCCCTTTGGCAGCCCTCCTGGCTTTCCCCCCCTTCCTGCTGCTCTTTCAAGCATCCTCCTGCTGCGCTCCATCACTTCGTCTGCACTGAGACTTGGACAGCTGGGTGCAGACGTACCAACGCCGGTCTCCATTCAAGCCTGTGTCAAAGACCACCACACCAGTTCTGTCTCTCTCCTCCTCCCATTCATATATTGGGCACATTTAGTTTACCACCAAGAGGCAGAAAAGGGCTATACTGTATTCATCTTTGGGAGCTGCAGGGCCTCTGAGAGAGACGATACTGCCTTTATACACAGACCCACCCGGGCTTTTCAATGGAAGCAGGTGGCTTGCTCGCGGTCCTTAATAGAGCCATCGCCTGGGCATCTCAGATCCAGTCACAGAGCTCACCTGTTCTGGAAACCTCTCCATATCCTATCAATGTCATCTTCCCGTCTTCCCTCTCACTAGCTCGCCTCTGCTTCAGGAACAGCAGACACTTGTAAATTTTATGGCCGTTGTAAAACCTGGTTCTGCCTGGCTGGCATATTACTTTTTCAAAGTGCTGACACACGCCTCCCTCGGATGAACCCCTCTGCCCTTCCGGAGTTACATTTTGGGAGGGAAGGTGTTTATGGGCTGGCATGGTCCTTTCACCTTTTTAAAAGCCAGAGGGAGGCGGGAATCAGGTAGGAGGGGACAAAGGGTACGTGTGAGAGATTCAGCAATAAAAAAAACAAAACTGAAATACATGGGTTCTCCACCAGTACACCTCTCATTAACAGAAGCAGTTTATACATCAGGTCTGAAAATATGGGTTCTTTCCCCAACACTTCACATCAATATTTGACTGTTGATATTTAACGAACCTTGATAGCTGTCACGCAATGGCATTTAGCAGCTGACGATGATTGTTTGAAGTCTGAAGGTGTCTGAGGAGTGAAAGCTAATGTCAGTTGCTCTTTGACATCTGATATTTGATACATGACAGCGGCGGAGATGTGATTTGGTCTTTGATATGCACACATTTGGTATTCTTCAGTGAATATTATTTATTTAAAGCATTCGTGTGCTGCCCTTCGGCCCAAAAGACTCCCTAAGATTTGATATCCTTTTTCATGCTTTCAGTCAATATATAGTATTCATTGCTTGAAAACCATCAGAGCAGGAGAGAACACAGGCGCGCCCGAGCCTGCCTAGAAGACAGACTGCAAAAACTGAAATCCTGATGAGGCCCAGAGCCTAAAAAACATTCCTTTCCAAGTAACAGTCATGTTGGGCTAATGCCAAATATGGTCAATTACGACTGCCTAGAGTGGTTGTAATTGACTAGATAGGCGGGGTATAAATTGAATGAATGAATGAATGAATGAATGAATGAATGAATGAATGAATGAATGAATGAATAAATAAATAAATAAATAAATAAATAAATATGTGAATGTTTGCTCCAATTCCCTAGAATGGCAGCAATGCACTTTGTACATGTTTAGAACTGAGCCTCATACGAGCATTCAATTCTTTAAAAAAACAAACCAACCCACCCTCCGGTTTATGAATGTGAGATATTGTGCCTCTGAACCCATGATTCAAAAAGCTAGGAGATGGCTTGATATAGCTGGGCAATATTGTGCCCGCGTTGCCAGCAGAAAAAAGGATGTCATGTTTTACCTAACAAATGGCAGCCTGAATGTTGACACCACCCATAGCCACAGTCAAGATGGTCTACAGGATCCCCTCTTGAGCTCACTACCATTCACGCTTGTTGAAAAACAGCCCTGACAATGGCTTTGTGTTTGGGTGGGAAGTGGTTAGCTGATGAGTCAGTGTCTGGGATATTCCCTTGCTTTTTGTGTCACTTTATGAATGGTACAGAGGACAAAAGAGTATCTTGTAGACCACCCTGACTGTGTTGAATCATTTCCTGGTGTTTTGTATAATGGACACAGAAGCACAATATTCCACATTCATAACGCAGAGGGTTGTTGTTGTTTTTTTAAATTGAATTCCCTGGCTTTTTAAAATTGATGTTTACGTATACATACACTACACACAAATTCCAACACAAACTTCCCTCTTGTAGAAGTACCCAGTGGCAGAGGATCCCAGAAGATGAACACATGATGGTTATTGGGAGCAGATAGAAGCAAAAATAGCTTATTGGGAGAAGACAGAAGTAAAAATAGCTTGGATGTGACTGTCGTCCCTTTGTGCCAAAATATTTTGAAGGGCTGGTTTGAACTTAATGAAAGGGGGAAGCATCACCTACAGTGGAGAAACATATATACCCTTTACCCTCTTGGCTAAACTCATGCTGCCATGCCCACTCTGCAGAATGCAGGCTAGAAAGCTATGTTCTAATTTCCAAACCTTTTCCTTGGGGTAGGCAACCTTAGGAAAAAAAAAGCTATATTGGGCCAAAAACTCTATGAACATGTTGTATGCATGCTTTCCAAAAGATGTCCCTTCACTTTTTGAAATAATAATAAAAAAGGGAGAGCTTGGAGTTAGCAAAGATTGCACTGGATATCAAGTTCAAAATCATCCATGATCTGTGAAAGAAAGATCGTGAAGAGAGACAAGGACAAAAATCAATTCATTTTAAATGCTGTGTTGGAGGAAAGCCTTGCAGATACAGTATCACAGAAAGGCAGAAAAGTGGATGCTTGACCAAGTCAAGCCTAAAGTCCCACCACAGCAAAAATGAGTAAACTGAAGCCATCCTATCATGCACATAAAATGGAAATGCAAAATTGACCAGGAAAAGCTGTATTACTGGGATAGAGCAGCCGGAAGAGAGGAAGACCTAACATGAGCCAGATTGTATCAGTAAAGGAAGACACCACTGCTCGTTTGCAGACCTGAGCAGAACTTAAGGGAAAAGACAATATTGGTAGGAAGACAAGGGCAGTAGGAAGAGAGAACAATGTAACATGAGAGATTGTTGGTTACAAGATCTGAGCAGAGCTGTTAACAATATGGCATTTTTCAGGTCATTAAGTCAACTAGTCACCACACATCAAAGTTATTTAATGGCACAAGTTATTTTCTTAATTACCAGAAAATTGTATAGTGACAAGGTGGAATGATTGTTACTATGACAAGATATCAGCTCTGCTAACATTGAGGAAGACCATCCCTAGCCACAAGCAAAAAACAGTAATTTCCTTCCTTCCTTCCTTCCTTCCTTCCTTCCTTCCTTCCTTCCTTCCTTCCTTCCTTCCTTCCTTCCTTCCTTCCTTTGCTTTATAGACTGCCCCATTAGTGCACACATTACTCTGGGCAGTTTACAAGTTAAAACATGAAAATCCTGGATAGCTCATAGTCTAATACATAGAACAATATGACAATTATAAAAACCAATTATAAAAAATAAAACAAGAAAAATACAATATTAATATAAGTTTAAACAAGCGGGCTTCTGAGCATTTATTTTCTATTCTTTTAAAAATGTCTTTTAAAATATTTTTATATCCAAACACAGAATCCCTTTGCCAGCATGAATGCCTGTTTGGCCAGAAAGGGGTTAAAAAGTTCTCCTCCTGAGAATCAGCAAATTGGGTCCTGACTTGCAGGGTCAAAAGTTCAGACAGCCCCAGACCTGGAGCTAATTTCCCCTTTGAAGACTGATGTCAGAAGCCTGGTCTCAGCAATCCAGAGAACAGGTTTACTGAAAGTACTCACATCTGAGACCTTACCCAATTATATGCTAATTCCCTGAAAACATGTGGCAAAATATCCCTTTTTGTCAACCCATTACTTTGTTTAAAGGAAGCCTGGATTATTTTATTCTACAAAGAAAACCTATATTTTGACTGTTTCTGTTAAGTTTCCTTTGCCTTCCAAACAACTCCCTTCCTGGCCTTTGAAGCTGCAACAATGTATCTACTTTAGAATGCTCTTTCTGGGAAGCCTGTATGATTCGTGCTCAATTTAAAACAAAACTGCTGTCTATTCTTTCAAAAGGCCTTTCTTGAGGATCAATATTTCAGCCCCTGCATCCTGAATCCCTTCTAATTTTTTTTAAAAAGCTGTTGATTTGCTCAGCCAGTGCAATAACATCACTGCGGTCTAGTGCAACTGTACTAGAAACAATCTCTCCTTAAGTGAAGGTCCAGAAGTTGGTGTTTCTCTTTCTCTTGGTGGCTTAAGGAGGCCGATCTGTACTTTTCTGCATTTAGCTCCTGTTTCCTTTTTGACACACAGTGTCTTTTTAGTGGCCACTTCCAGACCGTGGGATTCCCTGCTGAAGAAGGCTAGCCGGGCCACTTCACTGATGTCCTTCGGTTGGCCCCTCTTTCGACGGGACTTTGGAAATGGACTAACTTTGCAACAGGCAGGGATTTGAAGGGATGCCCTTAACTTTTCTCCTGTGAATTGCACTTCCGTTTTTTAACTGAGGTGTTTGAAACTGTGTTCTGTTTTAATATGGTAACTGCTTCAATTATGCCTTAATGTTTACAATGCATTGATTTCTCTTCTGTACGGAGGGGTTTCAAATTGTAACGAACCTAGCCCTGGCTCCCGTTTTTGCACAACTGAGAAACAAAAATCAACTACACCATTAAACAATGCTGCCATTTTAAGGGGAATGGACCGGAGAGAACCGTCCTTGGCCAAGAGGACAAACCTCTTTTGAAGAGGGAGCGACGACAAATTTAAAGTGTTGGACCACTTACAACAATTTCATCACATTAGCTTCATCCTGCCATTGTCGTATTTCCCTTCCGCTCTCCTCTCCGCCCGTTGTGAAGAAATGTTTGAAAAACGCAGCTCACATATTTGTGTCTGGGGAAAAATAATAATGTAACTGGGTTAGAAATACAATAATCATTAACTGAGATATGGAATTGAAGTACAATTGAGTGAGATGATGGACTGCTTCGCGTTCATTGCTGTCTGGGTGGTTTTGGACTGGAAGGAGCCGTCAGGGTCCATGGTGGAACCCGGGTTTTCCCCTCCTCTGAGCGCCTAGGGACTGGATGTGGTCCTCCCTGGAGGCTCTTACTCTGCTCAGTAAACAGGCTGGGTGATTTGGAAGGGGAGGGCACCCGTGTAGTAATGGGGATGGGGTACCAGCCTGCCCTTGTTTGGGAGGTGCTGCAGATTTCAGGGGAAGTATGGTCTCCAAACCCTATAAGATACTAGTCCCTCTGTATTTGGCGCTGGTTAGGCTTTGTCTATAGAACTGTGTCTGGTTCCGGATGCTGCCGGTCAAGAAGGATGCCGACAAATGGGAACAAGTTCAGAGGAGGACAACAGGGATTATCAGGGGGCTGGAAACCAAGTCCTTGGAGGAAAGCTGGACAGGGGACAGATTGGATTTGTCTTCAGTGTGGAAGGGACTGTCACTCTCGAATTGGCCTTTTCAGCCACACTAGACGCTGTTCCAAGTCCTCGATACAGAGCACGTTACCATCATCTCTCAAGAGCGAAGGAGGCCTAAGAAGGAGGAAAGACTGAAAGAACTGGGCCTGTTTAGCCTTCAGAAAAGAAGACTGAGGGGAGATAGAAGGAGAACACTCTTCAAAGACTTGAAAGGCTGTCCTACAGAGGAGGGGCAGGATCTGTTCTTGGTCATCCCAGAGTGTAGGACATGCAACCATGGACTCAAGCAACAGGAAGCCAGGTTTCAGTTCAATATCAGGAAAAACAGATAGTTGAATATCAGGTCCTAACTGTAAAGAGCAGTACGACAATGGAACCCATGACCTCAAAGGGAGGTGGTGAGCGCTCCAAGGCTGGAGGGCTTCAAGAGAAAATACGACCGCCTCCTGTCAGATCTGCTTGGATGGGGATTCCTCCCTTGAGCAGGAGAGGGTTGGACTGGATGGCCTTATTGGCCCCTTCCAACTTGATGAGGCTGGGGTGGGTGAGTTCACCTGGAGTTCTCCAGGAAGATCCGTTGGAGCGGAGCTTTTTCTGATACACAGAGCTCCTTCTGTTTCGCCACCACCATCCACGCACGGAACTTGGCTCTGTTCCCCCCCCCCGCCCCATGGTCCCTGTCTCTCTCCATCCTGGCAGTCCCCCAGCCCTTGCCAAAACGAGTCTGAGTTTTGCTGGAAGCCAGCCCGTCTCGTGTTCAGTCTCGGGGATGCCAATTACGTAAATTTGTACAAAATTGCATAAGTCACTTAGGATGGAAGCATTTGCTAGGAAATTGCCAGGGGGCGGTTTGGGATGTAGACACTATTTAGCAGGATGGCAGAGAGATGTATTTGCTCTCAGGGATAAATGTTCCATTTTTGAAATGTAAAGAAAGGAAATGGGGTTTGTGTTTCTTGCCGGCGTGCACAATGGGCCCCCCCTCCCTTCTCATACGGCCAAGGTCTGTGAGCTTTCCCTTCGAGATAAGCAGGATGATGCTCTGTGCCTTCCCAATCTTTGCCTTTGCTGTCACAATTCAGGGTGAGATCAGAAAAATTTCTTCCCCCAGTCAGTGTGGCCTTGACTGATATTGCCTGGGGGGGGGGGGGTTTCTCAGAGGTGTCACCCCCAAAAGCCATGTTTTTTGCCTCAATCTTTTGCCTCTGAAGGGCTGTTGATGACTCAAAGGCAAATCTCTGGCAGGATGATCCTCAAAGGGCTGAGTCCTGCATGTCTGCACAGTTCCTTTCTCCTCTTTATTACCTCGCCCCATCCCTCCTCCACATCGTTCTCTCTCGCACGCATGTCTGCATGCACACATGCATGCACACAAATATAGGCCCACAAGGAAGAAATGAGTCATCCAGGCAACGAAAGCCAGCCGGCCACATCCTGGAGCTGGATGAGGCTGAGGTCTGCATGACGTTGGCACAGAACTTGGAAATAACACATTGATCCAACAGAACTGTCTAAAATTGCTACCTTCACAATATATGTCTGTGTGTTGAGTGCGGGGGAGAATTTAGGTCAACAATACACCTCAAAGAATGATGTTTCTGAAGTTATTTGTTGTTTTGAAAATGTTATTTTCTTAAGACTAGATGCAGTCCTCCTGTTAAATGCTACAGTAACAGTAAGATATTGACGTGTTATTTCCAAGCTCTGACTTGGGTCCATGGCTGGCTGCATTTGTTGAGTTCCCCAGCACCGTTGTATGGGGAGATCTGGAGGTCACTTTCCCCATCATACACACTTTGCAAAAGACACAGTCTTATTTATCTTCCTTTCTAAAACGAGTGCCCTTTCTTTCAGAGGTCAAGGTGGCCTTTGAAGGGCACATGTTGAGTAGAACATGACACTCAAGTATGGGAACATTTCCTTTTAGGGCCACAATCTCCAGAATCTGTCCACTCCCACAAGCATGGCCTGACTGGGAGACCCTGGGAATTGTAGCCCCCAGCTAGCCGTTTTTCCAAGTTCTTTCTGAGACAGATTCATCTGAGCCCTGGTGCCGTACCTACAACAAAAGTCTTCCACTCTCTCAACACCAGGTGGGATCAACGTGGAAAAGACGACATGGAACTAAAGACCAGGCTGTGAACCTATACCCCCCGCCACCCCCCGCCAAAGGCTACAAGCGAGAAGGATCTTGGAATTGTTGTGGATCACAAGCTGAAGATGAGCCAACAGTGTGACGTGGCTACAAAAAAGGCCAATGCTATTTTAGGCTGCATTAATAGAAGGATAGTTTCTAAACCCCACAAAATGCTAGTCCCCTTCTATTCAGAACTGGTTAGGCCGCACCTTGAGTATCGTGTCCATTTTTTGACACCGCACTTCAAGAAGGATGCTGACAAATGGGAACAAGTTCAGAGGAGGGCAACAAGGAGGATCTGGGGGCTGGAAACGAAGCCCTATGAGGAAAGGCTGAAAGAATTGGGCCTGTTTAGCCTTGAGAAAAGAAGGCTGAGGGGTGATAGGATAACACCTTTCAAATATTTGAAAGGCTGCCATTCAGAGGAGGGTCAGGATCTGTTCTCAATCTTCTCAGAGTGCAACAATGGGCTCAGGTGATAGGAAGCCAGATTTCGGTTGAATATCAGGAGAAACGTCAGCCGAAATCCAAAGAAACAGAACAATACAAAAAGAAGACAAAAAAACAAGTGGCACCTTAAAGACTAACCATTATATTTTAAGTTAAGCTTTTGGGGACATGTCCACTTCGTCCGACATTAAGAGACAGAAAAAGTGGACTGTACTTGCAGAGATGACTCAGTGGCAGAATAAATGGCCGAGTTAGAAAGCTTCCTCGGGAGATTTGGTTTGTCCTTCCCCTTTCCCCTCAGTTCATCGTATTTATATTCATCTCCAGGCTTCTAACAGATTTGGATCACAAGATATGGCCGGCCGGCCAGAAAGAGAGACTGGCCAGGAAAAAAAATGAAGTCAAGTGCATTTCTCGAGTGGCCCCAAAGGATGGCGGCCGACCCTGAAGGGAAGCATTCTTCCATGCAGTTCAAGAGGCAGACAGGACAGGGCATTCCCCATAGCTGTGGGGTGCCTGGAGACCCTTTCCAAGCCACCCCACACCAAAGATGCCAAAAAACATGGAAGTATGGAATATTCTACATTGGACCATCTCTGCCTCCATCTAGTGGCCAGGTCTGGAAAACACACCTTGGAAATACATATAGGTACTGTACATATTTCTTGCTTTTTTTAATTTAGTATTTTCAGGCAGTGGACAAGTGAATCAGTGGATGCTAATCCTGCTGATGGGGATGTTCCTACTGTATCTACATGGACCAACTCTCCGCAGTGCCAAATATGTCCTCGGTGTTGTCTGTTCAGCCTTTGGTAACCTCTTGGGCTCCCCCCCCTTTCTATTGACTTGGTGGCCTCATCACAGACCCGTTAGCCAGAAGCACAGCCCACTGATTTCCACGGGGCTTATAAGCCAGTAATCCATGTGCGCTGTACTTCTGTTAGGAGTGTGTCCAAGACAAACAACTCCCAGTGTCAGAAGGGAAATCGGTTGATGGACTCAAGAGTGTCACTCCAGTTTTCCTGAGCGTGTGTCTCAATGGATAAATAGATTAATTAATTCTAATTGCATATATTTTCAGTGTGACTCAAGCCATGCTCTCCTTAAAACAAAAGCAGCTCCTGTGGTTCCTGGATGCCGCCGTGCGGGCTTTAACAGCAGGGATCCAGACGGCCCAGTCTGTGTGGGAGAGAACGCAGAAGGCATGATCTAAGACGGGCGCTGGCCACCTGCAGCTTCATCAGCGCTTGCATTAAAAACAATTACCACTTAAAGAGTCACACGTGAATTGTAGCCTTAGCAAGGGGAAGCTTTCCAGCTACTTAAAAGGTTCTGTTTCCTGAACCTACCAATTTAACACCGCAGAGTTAACAGTGATTGTTTACTCTTTCTTTGGCCATTCTTCCAAGGTGGCAATTGCAATCTCTCTAGAATAAGAAAAAGTTACTTTTTCAGAGTAGCATTTTCAGCATTTCCCAGCCAGCAGAGCTGCTGGCCAAGCTGACTAGAGGTTTTTTGGAAAGTGTGGTCTACAAAGAGGCCACATTGACAAGCTGTGGGTCTTCCACTCTTTCATCCTCCTA
Organism: Pogona vitticeps; assembly: GCF_051106095.1. Classification (NCBI taxonomy): domain Eukaryota; kingdom Metazoa; phylum Chordata; class Lepidosauria; order Squamata; family Agamidae; genus Pogona; species Pogona vitticeps. The sequence goes on from NC_135784.1 coordinate 311,209,453, forward strand.
ACAGGAGAGCAAATGCAGTCTGACCCCACCGAGGGAGCTCCCTGCTGGTCAGGTCTCTGTGTGCCTGGCTCTTCCCAGCGAGGTATGGCACCCCCTGCTTGCCTCATCATCTTGCAGAAGGCAAAACATGTTGTACCCTTGAGAAGAAAAGGGAATACAAACAAGAGTATCATTCTGTGTGCACCGATAAAGCAATGAGCAACGGACCACTAGTCATGTCTATTGCGTACACACAATGGGACAAGATGCTCCCATTTTTGCAGGGATGTTTAAGGTTTAGAAGCAACTTTTAAAACCATCAGGCAGCCGCATGTGTGTGCACATGTTGCTCCTGAAAAGGGGAACACTCTAGTTTTAAGCTACGGCATTTTTGTACAAATAGCGAAGATTTGGATAATAAAAAAATAATTCCCAAATCCTGTTGCGCAACTCCTCCTATGAAACAGGAATGAGGTCATCCTCAAAGCAAAGCAAAATGTGCTGCTTCAATACCACCCCATAGGACTTAAAACTCTCTCTGGTTGGTTTACCATTTAATCATTTATGCAGGCTACACATTGCGCCCCCCCCCCCCCCGTTCACCAACCTCGGAAGGATGGAAGGTGGCCTCAAACTAGAGCTGGCAGCCTCATCCCCTTGCGATTGAACGCAGGTCATGCGCAGAGTCTTGACTGCAGTACTGCAGTTTAACCACTGTGCCACAAGGCTTAGATTGCAACTGCTTACTTCTTTTTTTAAAATTCAGCGTGTGCAGGACTCATGTGCAATGAGATGAAGTTGTGTATACCCTGGAATTAAAAAAGGAATCCTTTCATCAGGAAAAATCTGCCACATTCTTTTTGCACAGTGGAGCCCCTTCCCCTCTGCAAGATTTTTAGCCTTGCTCTTATTTTCTGGAAGCAAAGATTCTGGTGGTGTGTATGTGTGTGGGAGGCTTGTCAGGGTGACTCCTTGAGGCTAGGCAGACGAAGTCAATAGAACAAAGCCTTTGCAAATAATTCTTTATATCCTTACTCCTAATAGAAACTCAGTTCTGCACAATAGGTGGGTATTAACTGAAGCTATGCTCTCCCTCCCATGTATGGTAGATGTGGGACATTTCTGCCTTGCAAGGTTGGAGACGGAATAATGCCCTTTTGGAAATTCCTGGCTCCGGCAGGCTCTACACCCCACCATCACTTTGTGCCAAGAGAGGCAAAGCTGCAGAGCGGTGGCTGCCCTGCTAGCCGTTGTTTGCTCAACTCAGGCCAGGACATCGGCTTACTCAGTCGCTTGTGCCATCTTTCAGTTGTGCATTCTTGTTTGGCACACGGCACCTTTCAATCCCTTTCAGCGGGTTCGTGCTGTCCACCCGCCCGCACGGGCCCAAATGCATCGCTTGGCAACGGGTGGATTTTCGGAAAGCAGCTGCAACAAACAGGAGTTAGACATTGCTTAGGTGTGCTTCCGTCTGGCCAGCCTTCCATACGAGCTGGCTTTCTAGGGGCAGAGATGGCTAGGCAGATGTTGCCCTAGTCCAAGGCTCTCCTTGGCTTCACTTGAGAGATCCAGTTTTCAGGCGCAGCGCAGGGGGAAGGCTGGACTTTTGGAGCACTGCCACTTCCTGAACTCCCTTGAAACACCATTTGGAACAATTCAAAAACGTGACCAAAGTCGGCATCCTCTGAAGATGCTGGCCACAGAGACTGGCGAAATGTCAGGAAGAACAACCTTCAGAACACGGCCAAAGAGCCTGAAAAACCCACAACAACCATCTTTCCCTAAACCTTGAGAACTCTGTGAGCATAAAATGAAACCCCGCCCTACCTTTTTGGCTCTGACACAGCGGAGACGGTGGCATGAATCCCGTTGTTAGCCCAACTTGAGTTGACCCATGGAATGAGTGGGATTTGCCTAAGAGTCAACTCACAGTTCAGCCATTGAGTCGACATGTCTTTCTCTACTTGGGACTAGCCATTTAGGTCACGGTGCTCTGTTTGAACGAAGCCATGTCAATTGGCATGGCAACAGACCCCCTCTATCTCTGTAGTTTGATTCATTTTCAGCAAGCCATGCCCACTCAGGCAGCTTTAAAAGGAGAGGAGACAAATTCGTGGCTAAGAAGAGGTCTGTCTCTAGCCACTGATCATGATGCCTCCTGCAGTAAGAACATGGGGGGCCTGCTGAACCCACAAGAAGACTGCAGACTTTTCCCCAGAAGCACCAGGTGGAGCCCAAAATGCTGCACTTAAGGAGATTTGGGTTAGATCCAAATCAGGCTCACCTCTCCCTACATCACGCTGGGAATTCAGAATGGTCTCATTGTTCCAAACAAAGGAAGGGGCTTCCAATTGGAAGAATGTCACTTTGGGGAATGGAATGAAGGGTGCTCTGTTTGGAGGTGGTTCCTGCAGTACAATCTGGAATTAAGTCATGTCTCTTAAACACGTACAGGTAGATGCATGCAGAGCAACTTCTGGGCCTTTTCGAGAAAGCAGGAGACCCACAGTTGCAATGAAAAGACACACTCTTTTTTTTCCCAGAAGATGGAAGCGCCCAACCATAGCAGCTCCCTTGATGGCAGGCTGCTCTCTCCGGGCACCTCTTCTGTCCCGGCAACTGGGATGCAGGGAGAGCTTGAGAACACTCAATGAGAAGCAGCCAGCCTTTTCTGCAGGCTGCTCACACCGTTTTGGGGAGCTGGGATAATGCCGCATAGGCTGAGCTCTCTTTCTGGGGCACTGGGGGATATTGCCATAAGAAGATGAATGGAAAGCATGCAAGAGTTCCGAAGATCTGAATGCTGAAAAATTAGGTGCTTGAAAGAGTGTTTCTACTTGGTTGTGATTCAGTGGCCTGGTGGTGGTGGCCATGCTGGTTGAAGGATTCCTTGAGTAAGCTTTTTTTTTGGGGTAAGGGCCTGAGCAAGCCGAGACAGCTGAAACGAACAAGAACGAAGGACTGATAGAGCGTTTGTTACCTTCTTATGAGGGACACACAGACTAGCCATGTCTGGTCCAGCTGCCGTGTGCTTGTCTGTAGGCGGAGTGGAAATGAACGCATGCTTCTGGGTGCCAAACTTTATTTTATTTACTTAAAATATTTCTACCCCACCTTTATCCTTCAAAAGGACCCAAAGCGGTTTACAACAATGAAAGAACAATATTTAAAGTTGAAAATAATGAGAATAAAACAGTGGTTCACATCATTAAAAAGCAATATTTAGAAATCATGAACAATGAATCAGGAGGCATCTTACAACATTTAACAGGCAATATTAAGGCAGAGATCAATACGTATACAAAAATTTAGGAAATGTCGCTCTGAGAGGAAAACGCAAGTAGTACTACACAATCCAGCCAAAGCAGTAATGAATAACAATCTACCTAAAACTCACACAGGAACAATTAATAAGGAGGCATCTTACATCAATTAACAAGCCATATTAAGGCAAAGATCAATAAGTATAGAATTTTTTTTAAAAAAAATCACTCTGCAAGGAAAACACAAGTAATACGAATAATCCAGTCAAAGCAGTAAGGCATGACACGTTTATCTAAAAATCACACACAGGTCGCTGGTTATGGAGGGAACACTTGCCTGAAGAGAAAGGTCTTCTTCGCCTGCTTGCTTCTTTCTGAGTAGCCCAGTTGATGAGGAAGCAAAACGAAGACACCTTTTCTGTCCACCCGGTGATGACACCACTTACCCTGTCATGATAGGAGATGTGATGGGACCGGGGGCACGCTGAGGCTGGTAGCTTTTCTGTTGGCTGCTGGGAGCATAAAGTTCTCCCTCTTCACCTCAGGCCGCCTGCATAATGTCCGCCCGCACGTTGCAAGCATTCCAGGAAACCAGATCTGTATCCTTCAAGTGGCTTGGGTTCCCTAAGTAATACATCATCTTGCCAAAGCAGGATGGGAGTTTCCCCAGCACAGAATACTGTCCCAGTCATGATTCCGATCTTCGGTGCATGGCAGCAAAGCGTCTCAGCCATGCGGCCCTGAGCCAGGTAGGAACGCTTCTTTTCCCAACGGCTGTGGAGCGAACAGTGAAGAAAGGAAGAGGCAAAACTTGGAAGAGCTAGTTTGGGGGAAGGAGAGTTCCCAGAATTCCTCATCTGTCTGTAGCCCAGAAGAGCAAGCTAAGAACATAAGTCCAGAATTAGACCATGTTACGTTACAGCTGCTGAGGGACCGTATGCTGGGGAGCAGCAGGAAAGTGTGGGGTTCCTCCATTCTGTTCAGCCTGAGAGCTTCTCGTAGAATCCTAGAATCGTGGAGTGGGAAGGGGCCCCCGAAGGCCATCGAGTCCAACCCCCTGGCCTCAAGGCAGGGATCCAAATCCAAGCAGATCTTCCAGGGGGGTTGTCTGAATTTCTCTTGAATGCCTGAGGGCTCACCACCTCCTCCCGAGGTCATGGGTTCCATTGTTGTACTGCTCTAACAGATGGGAAGTTTTTTCCTGACATTCAACCACAATTTATTTATTTATTTATTTATTTATTTATTTATTTATTTATTTATTTATTTATTTATTTATTTATTTATTTATTTATTTATTTATTTATATCCCGCCTATCTAGTCATTGCGACCACTCTAGGCAGCTTACAACACAAATACAAACACAAATATGTATATATGTATAAAAATTCTCATAATTAGAAAATTAGAAAAACTTCTACAAGATGGAGAACAAGCGACATAACTCATAATAGGAGAAGAAAGGAGGAAAATCAGGAATTAACTGGGAGGGAAGGCCTGCTGAATCATCCATGTTTTCAGTTGGTTTTTAAAGGACCCCAGCGAGGGGGCCGCACAAATGTCTGGATTTCTTTTTTTTTTTTTCCTTCCGGGCCTTCCTCGGTGTCAGGCTCCTCAGCCTCACCTCCTGACTCGCACGAGTGACACGGGTAGATCTTGGCGGGAGAAGGCGTTCCACCAAGTATCGAGGCCCTAAACAATTTAGGGCTTTGTAAGTAAGCATCAAGACTTTGAAGTTGATGCGGAATCGGATGGGCAGCCAATGCAACGCGGCCAAAATAGGAGAAATGTGGTGGTATTTTCTCGCTCCACTAAGGAGCCTGGCCGTCACATTCTGCACCACCTGGAGTTTCTGCGTCAACCTCAAAGACAGCCCCACATAGAGCGCATTACAGTGGTCTAATCTCGAGATTTACGAGTGCATGAACCAAGGTAGTGAGAGCTCCCACATTGAGATAGGGCCACAGCCGGGCTATCCGCCACAGATGGAAAAAGGCGGTGCGGACCACCAATGCCACCTGAGTCTCCATGGTGAGTGTTGGGTCCAGATGAATCCCCAGACTGCGGACCCCACTCTTTGCGGCAAGGGTCGCCCCCCCCCAAACGAGAGGGAGTTGCCCAAGCCACCAATAGTGGGGGCACCCACCCTCAGAACCTCCGTCTTGCCTGGGTTCAGCCTTAGCCCGTTCTCCTGAATCCATTGCAGTACAGCCCCCAGGCAGCGCTGGAGGGACAGGACAGCTCACCTGCAGTTGGTAAGAAGGAGATGTAGAGCTGGGTGTCATCAGCATACTGATGTCATGATGCCCCACACCCCCTGATGACCCCACCCAGCGGCCTCATATAGATATTAAACAGCATTGGGGAGATAATCAACCCCTGTGGAACCCCACATTTGAGACTCCATGGGGCCGAGACACTCTCCCCAAGCTGTACTCCCCAATCTGTAACTGGAGCCCATTGTTGTGTGCCCTGCATTCTGGGACGATCGAGCGTAGATCCTGCTTCTCAGAATGACAACCTGTCAAGTATTTGAGAAGTACTATCCTATCTCCCCAACGTCTCCCCCCCCCCACCTCAAGGCTAAACGTGCCCATTTCTTTCCGTCTTTCTTCCTAGGGCTTGGTTTCCAGTCCCCTCTGATCATCCTGGTTGCCCTCTTCTGAACTTGTTCTTGAAGTGCGGTGTCAAGAGAACACGCCAGTGTCTGGATGCCAGAGCTGGAGAAACCTCTATTAACTTGTTCAAACAAGGAACTGCAGGAGAGAAGCCCTGAACCAGGTCCTCATCCCAGGAGGCATTGGCACCAAGGAGGAGAAAGCTGGAGGGACCTCCCAGTGCTTCCTCAGGGGAGCAGCCGTAACCTGCAGCCAGAGACTGGCCAGTGATCTTTCTGAGGTGCCCAATTGAGGAGCCCAGTTGAAGGCCAGTGAACAACGTCCCTCATTGCCTCTCACGTTAGCTTGATTCCGCCTCTGCTGGCTCACATTTGAATGAAAAAGGCCTTCAGGAGCCCAGCTCATCCTCACCAAAGCCAACCGGCCAAGATTGGTAGACTGGGTTGGCGTCCCTTCACCGTGAAAGGTCCCCTGAGGTCCTCCTGCTTTGATTGAAGAGGGAAATCCCTGTGCCTGAAAGGCTGCCGGAGGGCGGTCCTCCATTCAAAGGGGTCCTGCTCCACCGGAAGGCTTGCCCAGTCCAACTCTGATGTAAAGGCAAAGAAGCAAGCCGAGAGAAGCAGATTCAGCCCCTTGACGCCATGTGAGTCCACACTGAGCAGCCCCCCGGGGAGGAAATCTCTTTTTATAAGCTGCTCCTGATCATGACGGGATGCCTTCCTCTGCTTCGGGGCCTGTGCAGGTAAGTGAGAGGGGATGCAATTCGCTTGCCTCACCCTCCCATTCTTTGTGTGTGTGTGTGTGTGTGTGTGTGTGTGTGTGTGTGTGTGCGTGCGTGCGTGTGTGTGTGTGTGTGTGTGTGTGTGTGTGTGTGTGTGTGTCAGGTGCTTTGTCCCTGAGCTCCCTCCCTCTGGCGAGCCTGCTCGTACCTGCATCCTTGAGGACTGTTTTTGATGGCGTGTCAAGACATAACTGCCGTAAACGCTACCCAGGGCTGAGCCTAGCCGTAGAACGACATGCTAGGGCTGATCCCTGGCCCCAATCAAGCTGCACCGGAGGGGCTAGCGAAAATCGTCTTGGGGAAGCAAATGGAGCCTGTCATTTTTCTCCTAAGTGGGCAGCATTAAGAGGCAGGAGAGAGACGGTCACCTCCAGCCCAGAATCTCATTACTGGGCCATGCTGTTCGTTCACAAAGCTGGCATGTGAGCAGGGCCGGTCTCTGTGTTGACTGGCTCACGAGCCAGAAGCTCTTTTCTCTGATTCAGAGATCTGAGTTTTAATTAACAGAAAAAGCGGCGGCCATTCTGCTCAACGCAGCACTCTTAAAAGTTCAATGGTTGATTGAGGCGAGAGCCATTTCTCACCAGGTAGAGAAAATGAGACGCGGATCGGAACATAAAAGATTGTTTTAATTAAACCTGGCGTTTCCCAGGCTTCTGCTGACAGGAGGATAATAGTGTAACTGGGAGTTCAAAAAAACGGATTAGACAAATTTATGGGGAATAAAGACATCAGTGGCAATTAGCCAGGACGGGTGTCGAAATGGTTCTCCTCCCTGGAAAACAGGCTTCAAAACAAAAAAAAAAAAAAACCTCTCTCCTGATGCTCAGTGGTAATTTCCCACTTTGAAGCAAGGGGCGGCAACTCACGATGGGAAGGCCTGTTTGATTTCTGTTGGTGCTGTTCGGTCCTTGTGATGTCCATCCACCGCGGGAGGAGTGCTGATAAGACCCTTCTGACGGGAAGCATGGAAAGAAAGCCCTCTGAGAGGCTGTGGCGCTCTGTTCCATGTTGCAACCTTCCGCGGAGCATGGGCTCCGCACTCTTTTGCATGACAGCAAGGAGACAAGTGGCAGGAACCGGCTCTATTGGGGAGGAAGGGAACTCTTAAAGGGTCAAGAGGACCAAAAACTGGGAAACTAACCAGTCCAGGCACCAGGGAATCATAGAATCCTTGTAGGGTTGGAAGGGACCTTGGAGGTCTTCTAGTCCAACCCCCTGCCCATCAACCTCATCCCATCCCGGACAGAGGGCTGTCCAATCTTTTCTTGAAAGCCTCCAGTGATGGGGCACCCACCACATCGGGAGGCGAGCTGCTCCACTGCTTCACGGTTCTCACCCTCAGGAAATTCCTCCTTATTTCCAGGTTGGATCTCCCTCTGTTGAATTTCCATCCATGGGTTCTTGTCCTACCCTCTGGAGCTATGGAGAATCCATCGATGCCCTCTTCCCCATGGCAACCCTTCAGATATGGGGAGACGGCTATCAGGTCTCCCCTGAGGCTTCTCCTCATTAAGCTAAACATACCTAGTTCTTTTAGTTGTTCTTCATATGATTTAGCCTCCAGTCTCCCTTATCATCTTTGTTGCTCTTCCAGGGCCTGGAGACTTTTATGTATTGTGGTGACCAGAACTGGACACAGCACTCTTCCCTCCTGCAGTCTGTGGGGCCAGTGCCCCTCTAAGGTCTTTCACTGGGGGGGGGGGAGTGGAGCACCGCCTCTTCTGCCAGGTCTAGGGTCCCCTCTCAGGTTCACCAGGCAAGGGGCGCCACCCCTTGGAGGCAGGCAGAAGGCCCCTTCCTCTGCTATGCCTCCATAATCCCCGCTGGCAGCTGCTGCCCTGTAGGTGCTGTAGTATTCTCGTGAGGCATGGCCAACCTCTACCTCCACGTGGCTGGCCTCTCCTGTGGGGCGAGGAGGAGCCGGAGGCAGGCTGACCAGGAGGTCTTTGTGAGGGGGGGTGCTGCTTCCCCATGCGACTTACTCTGCTGGCAGTGTGCTCAATGCTGGTTCTTGAGCCTTCTGAGGCTTCGCTTGGTCCCAATGGAACTGGGCGGCTTCCTCCAGTGATACTAGTAATTTGACCCAGTGCTGAGTCTCGGGATCACGTGGGCAGACGTTCCCCCATCCGGAGATGGGAGAACGTCTGCCTCTCTCCAGCAGCTGCAGTACCTCCTGGGCTTCCCAGCTGTGGCACTGGTCCAGCAGGCCTCCTCTCCTTCTTAAATGCCAGTCCTGCCTTAAGGGCATGGTCCCCGTCTCCCTCACTGATGCCCCAGTCGACAGGTGGACTGCAGGTTGGAATGTCACCCTTACTCTTTGGGGGGGGGAATGGGGAGCCCACTCTTGAGAGCAGGGGGACCCTCGCTGGTACCACAGAGCAAAAGGGAAGAGCAGGCTGTGAGGTGACGTGAGGTGAGACACAAGGGCGGAGAAGCAAAAACAGAACCAGCCATTTGGAGGCAAGTCCCACAACAAGGAAGTCAGGAGGAAAAAAAAGGGACCAAGACAGTGATAGGAGATTTCAGAAATTTGGGTACCAATTTTTTTTTTTAAATAATCAAATGTATCTCAGTATTCTGGATCTAAGTAGGAGCCCCCTGGTAGCAATTTCAGAATATCCCCAAATTCCCAAAGAAAGAGTCAGTGGTTGTAGTGAAGGGAAACACGGCATTACCGTTCCTGGAACGAGACTTGTTGGACATTCAGGGTTATTCTTGAATATTCGGTTCTTCAGAATACCTCCGGTTTATGAATGTCGGTTATTGTGGATATACCCTGCCCACAGTGCTAGCAGGAAAAAGGTTGCCATGCTTTAAATACCACGGGCAGCCTGAAGGTTGATAACAAGAATGACAGAAGTCAAGGTGCTCTACTGCAGTGGTCCCGAACCTTGGGCCTCCAGATGTTCTTGGACTTCATTTCCCAGAAATCCTGGCCAGCAGAAGTGGTGGTGAAGGCTTCTGGGAGTTGTAGTTCAATAACATCTGGAGGCCCAAGGTTGAGGACCACTGCTCTACGGGATACCCTCTTTTGCTGACTACCATTCATACTTGTTGAAAAATAATTGCTTTGCGTTTGGGTGAGAAGTGGTTAACTGATGGAAAAAGGAGTCCGTTTATGGGAGTTTCCATTGCTTGTTATCACTTTGTGATTGGTGGCTCAATTAATCTCAGGCTATAGTTAAAAAGCAGGAACAACATGGTAATGAGTGTCTCTAATCACCAATGAGGCTTGAAAAGTGGCGTCGGTTATTCAGGAAGGTAATATAGCTGGAAATTACAACAAATACAACACAATTATCAATCGTTTTATTTGTTAACGGCCTAAAAAACCTTGGCTTTTATTGGGACCATTGAGATGGGTTTTAAACATATGCATATATTTTATTTCACATCTCTCTCTCTCTCTCTCTGGATTCTTGACCAGTAATTTTTAAAATTATTTGAAATGGGCTTTCTGTGTATTGCCATTCCTGGAGTCCAATTTGTGTCCATGGCAATAGACCAAAACCTGAGTGTTTTTCTACCAGCCAGTTTCTACCTCCTCCATGACCTCTGGACAGGGAGTACTGTATAAAGAGAAAAGCAAGAAGAGACTGAAGTGGATGGCAGATTGGATGGGCATTAGCAGGAGAGCAGTCCATCCTGGCAGTGAGACCTCGGAGAGCAGTCCCAGGTACTTACTGACAGGCACTGCTAGATAGACCCAGTGGATCTCACCACACCCAGCAGAAATGCCGTCCACATAATGTGGACACAAATGCCAGCATGATCTCTTCAATTTGGAAACATGCACACAAAATAAAATAACAGAATGATCTAGAACAGGAGTCTCCAAACTATGGCCTGTGGGCCACATCCGGACCGCCTTGCCATTTTACCCAGACCATTCCCTTCAGCCCATGTTCACGGGGGTGGGTGGGTGGGCAGGGGTGCTTACATGTGTGTGGGAGGGTGGGTGGGAGTGTGTACATGCGGGGGGTGGGAGTGCAAGCATATGCACGTATTCCTTCGGCCCTTGAAAATATTGCAGATATATTGTGTGGCCCACTGTGTGAAAAGTTTGGAGGCCTCTGATCTAGAACAACTGGAAAAGAAACTGAAAGTGTGAACAAGCCCTCAGTAAAGCCCCAGAATAAACATGATATGACTTTTGGTGGGGTAGAATTTAAAATATTTGACTTCTCTTGCTGTCTTCTATCACCATTTTATGCAATAGAATTCCAACTCAGAGGAATCACAGAATCAAAGAACAATGGTTCTGGGAGGGGCCTCTAAGGTCATCAAGTCCACCCCCTGTTCAAGGCAGGAATCCAAATCCAAGCAGATCTGACAGAGGGTTGTCCAATGTTCTCTTCAATGCCACCAGCGTTGGAGCACTCACCACCTCCCAGGGTCATTGGTTCCGTTGTCCTACTGCTCTAACAGTTACACAGTTTTTCCTTTATATTCAACTGAAATCTGGCTTCCTGTAACTTGAGCCCATTATTATATGTCTTGCATTCTGGGATGATTGAGAACAGATCTTGCCCTTCCTCTGTAGGACTACTTTTCAAGCCTTTGAAAAGTGCTATCTGAGGAGTTAACTGAGATCCTCATTTCATTGCAGTTTGGATGGGAAACAAAAAGAGGAGAACTGTATTAGTGTGTGTGTGGGGGGGGGAGTGGTCCTGCAGTCAACCCATTCCAATTCCTCCTATTATGATTCTCACAACCATAATCATTTATAGTACTTCAGTGGTCCAGCTGTTTGTGAACTCCACAACAGGGCAGGAATGGTATGTCCCTGAACAGCGATGGAAGCAGTTGACATAATGTGTTTGCTGGGCGCCCAATCCTGCCTTGACTGTCAATTACAGAAATGCATCTTGTTTTGGAACGTAAGCATTTTTGCACGCATTCTGACCGACACAAGAATGGAATTAGAATTCAGGGCCATGTCGTCCTCTACACAACAAAGAGGACTACATAAAACAAAGGGTGCAGAGAGGAGATTCAATCTTCTCTAAACACCTTGTTCTCATTGCTTTGGGCCGCTTGGACATAAGAAGGAGGAATTTTCCAGCTGCCAAGATTTCTTTCCTCTAGAGGAAGGCAAGAGAAGGGGCCCTTGTTTTCCAAGGTCCTTGCAATTTGTACCAAAAGGTCTCTGTGCAGGGCTAGGGGTGCCTCGGCAAACACCCTGTCCAATGCTTCGGATTCTAAGTCTGTGAAACGATGCAGGAACCATAGTTTAGCCATGCAACGTGCATTCTCTCCTCCCCCACCCTGGGGGTGAGGGAAAGCCTAGCAAATGGAAATACACTGATGGATAGCACCAGGAAATACCTTTGCTGGCCTTAATGATGTGGAGAAGAATGCTGTGCTTCCTCTTCCTTGTGTGAGAGGACAAGCCAAGAAAGGATCTATATCCCCACAGGAAATCCACAGCTACCAGAAGGAATGGGATTTTTGGATTTCCTGGACTTCAAATCCTCAATCCCTATTCTGTGGTGGTGGGGTTTCTACCTTCTAAGGCATTGGTGGCACTGCAAGTTAAACCACAGAAGCCTCTGTGCTGCAGGGTAGGAAGATCAGCAGTCGTAAGATTGAATCCGCGTGACGGAGTGAGCTCCCGTCGCTTGTCCCAGCTCCTGCCAATTTAGCCATTAAAAAGCAATGCAAGTAGATAAATAGGGACCACCTCGGTGGGAAGGTCACGGCGTTCCGTGTCTACTCGCGCAGGCCATGACGTGGAAAGGGTCTATGGACAAACACTGGCTCTACGGCTTGGAAACAGGGATGAGCACCATGCCCTAGAGTCAGACATGACTGGACTAAACGTCAAGGGGAACCTTTACCTTACCTGCAGGCACTTTACAAACACCTGAATGAGGCTCACCTGGGAGGAAAGGCCTAGGTCAGAAGTGTCCGGCTCGGAAGGAACGTTCCCACCCAGCACTGTAGCAGGAACAGGACTCTTGGGCAGAGCTGGGCCTCGTTACGCCTCAGTCCCAAAATCCGACCCGTAGCTACCAGTTCCAAGGAGCAACGATGAGAAGAAAGTGTAATGCTCACATATCACATCCCCACGGTGTCCAGATCATTTTCTCCAAGAGTCTAACAAACAGGCTGAGAAGGAAGCAGTTTCTCTCCCGGTTGGTCCTCAGGCAACTGGTTTTGCGAGATGACTTTATCAGATGACTCTCTGGAGTTTGGGACACAACAGAAGAGGCCCCCTTTAATCATCAGAAAGACACCCAACATGCCGAGAGGAACTATTTCTCCCTTATGTCTTATTTTCTTCTTTATGTCTGACTGAAATGAGAAAAAGGGACTGCGATGAGCTGAGAAGATATTAAATGGTACCTGGATTGCGGCAAAGACAAGCCTACGGGGGCTTCGACACGGGAGGGAAAAAATGAAACAGAAGTGCAAGACTTTGGCTGGAATATTAACCCAAACAATCAAAGTGAGCCCTCTCTTTCCCATCAGTGGCCGTGTCACCTCCAGCAGCGGCAATCAAGAGAAATCAGAAAGGTGTTTTAATCAATGCAAAGACAGTTATTACACGGTGTTAGGGTTAACACTATGCATGGGCAACAAGACCAGAGAACAGCCGCTCTCATTTGGGAAAAGAAAAGGCTCTTGAATCAGACGCCTTTGAGAACATGCACACAGAGTACGGATTGGGCACAGGGTAAACTTCGGAAGAACTCTGAAGCCGGTTGTTTGTCTGCTGAATCCACGAATTTGGGAGGAAAAGAACTATTTAACTGCAGGACTTTTTAAGTCTCGGGAAATGTTTCCCCCTTAGTTGCAATCAGTTGGCACCATTTCTTTTCTTCCTCTGTGCCCGCATGGCACGCGGATCGTTTTCCCATACATCAGTCTCGTATATTTGGGGAGTGCAGGGAGGTGAACAGGTGATTTCAGCCTGATGGATGGCCCTGGGCATATTAAATGGTGCCATTGCTCACGACAGGCTCCTCTGTAAAGTGCCATGGGGTGCTGATGAGGTGGCGTAGGGAGGGACAAACAGAGAGGGAGCAAACTGGTTTTTTGTTAACATTTTTATGATATCATAAAAATGCCTCTTTTCTGTGGCCACTTTCTAAATTTCTTCTTCTTCATCATCTTCTTCATCTTCTTCTTCGTCATCTTCTTCTTTTTCTTCATTATCATCATCATCATCTTCATCATCTTTTTCATCATCTTCATCATCTTCATCATCATCTTCTTCTTCTTCTCCTCCTCCTTAATCTTCTTCATTGTCGTCTTCTTCATCTTCTTCTTCATCTTCTTCTTCCACTTCTTCATCATCATCATCTTCTTCACCTTCTTCTTCACCTTCTTCTTTTTCTTCTTCATCATCACCTTCTTCACCTTCTTCTTCTTGTACATGAGGCCTTACAGAAGACACAACAGGCAGGAGCAAAGCTAGGCTTCAGATTTACTTGGTTGAATTAAATCTCATTTAGAGTTCACTTCAATAATATAAACATGCAAAATAAAACCAAATCGAGAGAGAGAGAGAGAGAGAGACTGAAAGGGCAAAGCATTGGGACACTTTAAGATAAAAAAAAAAATCTGTTCCTGTGTGAACTTTTGTGGAATGAAAGTTCATGTTGATATCAACCAGTTAGTCTTCCAAGTGCCACTAAATGCCACCAGAGAAGGGCAATCAGGATGATCTGGGGACTGGAAGCCAAACACTAGGAGGAAAGATGGGAAGAACTGGGCATGTTTTGCCTTAAGAAAAGAAGATAGAGGGGAGAGAGGAGAGGACTTTTCAGAAACTTGAAAGGCTGTTATACGAAAGAGGGCCAGGATTTGCTCTTGATCTTCCCAGAGTGCAGGACACGCAACTCTGGGCTCAAGTCACAGTCAGCTAGATTTCAGCTGAATGTAAGGAAAAAACTTCCTAACTGTTAGAGCAGTACGACAATGGGACCCAAGACCTGAGGAGTTGGTGAGTGTTCCAGCCCTGGTGGCCTTCAAGAGATAATTGCACAACCGTTTGTCAGATCTGCTTTGATTTGGATTCTGGCTTTGAGCACGGGGTTGGACTCTGCAGCCTTATAGGCCACTTACAGCTCCATTATTCTAGGATTCTATGTTTTGTACTTGCGCTCTCCACCCCCCTCCCTGTTTCCTCCCCGACCCTTTTATTTTGCCAATATGCAGAAGCAGATGAATACAGCTATCTCTTTGGAAACCAAAAGTACAATGTTTCTTGAAAGATGCATATGCTGTGTGGCAATTTACATTGTGTGGGTGGAAAGAGTGCTTTGAAAAAACATTCACAGAAATGGGGACTTACAGTTTATCAACAGTTCCATGTTTACCGTGGTATGATCAGAAATTTGAATAACATCAATACTTGCATTATTTACCCTTGATAATAATCCTTTGAATATTAATATATAATCTATTCTTGTATAGGTTTTGTGCACTGATGAGCAATAGGAGTATCTTCTTTCACCCCCCCCCCCTTTTAATTCTCTCCACACATCTTTTAAATTATGCATTTTCAATTAAATTGTATAATAGTACCTTTGGTTTGTTTGTCCACTTTCTGTAGTTTTGACTTATCTTTTAGAATGTCCATAGTCATATTACAGTCTCCTGCTAATACGACAAATTCTTGTACTTTTGGGGGGGGGGATCATTAATCCAAGGGAAGACTTCGCAAATACATCAGGAAGAGACTGAGATGCAGAATGGAAGCTATGTAGAAGAAGATGAAAAAAGCCTGGAAGTGCCAGGGTGAATCACTGGAAACAAAGACCAATATCATCCATGCTATGGTATTCCTTATTACAATGTACAGATGTGAGAGCTGGTCAATGAAGAGGGCTGACAGGGGAAAACACTGATTCATCCTAAATGTGATGCTGGAGGAGAGATTTGAGGGTGTCATGGTCTGAGCTACTAGAAAGGCAAATAATAATAACCATGTGCTGTCAAGTCAATTCTGACTTAGGGTTACAACTTTCCAGGGTTTTCCAGGTACTGTAGAGAGTCCTCAGAGGTGTATTACCCTATTCTTCCACTAGGGGCACCCTGGGATGACTGTGCAGCTGGTCCAAGGCCACCCAGGCTGGCTCTTCTCTCTAGAAAGGCACCGGTGAGGGGATCAGAACTCCCAGCCCTCTGGCTCTGCAGCCAGATGCCATTGAACTATCCAGCCAGATGCAAAAGCAAATTAGGATGTGTGCAAAAACTCTCCCTAGAAGCAATGTCTAATTTGTTGTACCTTGAGTGTATCATGAGAAAACAAGACTTGTGAAAAAGACAAGAATGCTCAGAAAGGTGGAAGGCAGGGAGAAAGAGGAAGACCAAACAGGAGATGGACTGATGCTGTAAAGAAGAGCTATGCAGGGTTGTGAAGGCCAGGAGGATTGTCTGGAGGCTGGCAGTTCAGCACAGGGCAACCACAGGAGGCCATACGAGGCAGGCAGAAGCAGAAACGATCCATTTTGAAGAACATATTTCTACCTAATTAATCACCATTTTGCACCCTAAAAGCTAGCAATATGTTGTGGGATCTGTTAAAGACTAAGAACAACTGTCAGGTGGATGCACAGTTGGCTACAGAATCGTACTCAGAGGGTGATAATTAATGGCTCATTCTCCAACTGGGAAGGCAGACCGCCGAAGAACTGATGCCTTTGAATTGTGGTGCTGGAGGAGGCTCTTGAGATTCCCCTGGACTGCAAGGAGAACAAACCTATCAGTTCTGAAGGAAATCAACCCTGAGTCCTCACTGGAAGGACAGATCCTGAAGCTGAGGCTCCAATGCTTTGGCCATCCCGTGAGAAGAGAAGACTCCCTGGAAAAGCCCCAGATGTTGGGAAAGTGTGAAGGCAAGAGGAGAAGGGGGTGACAGAGGACGAGGTGACTGGACAGGGTCTTCGAAGCCACCAACATTTTATTTATTTATTTATTCATTCATTCATTTGATTTAGACAGCATCTACTCGGGGTGGCTTACAAAATCATAAAATATGATAAAATGACAAATTCAACATGAATTTGACCCAGCTCCGGGAGGCAGTAGAAGACAGGAGGGCCTGGCGTGCTCTAGTCCATGTGGTCACGAAGAGTTGGACACGACTTAACGACTAAACAACAACAACAAGTGAGGTACTTGAAAATACTTGAAAGGCTGTCCTACAGAGGAGGGGCAGGATCTGTTCTCAACCATCCCCAAGTGCAGGACACACACAACAATGGGCTCAATTTCCAGGAAGTCAGATTTCGGTTGAATATCAGAAAAAACTCCATAACTGTTAGAGCAGTACGACAGTGGAACCAATTTCCTTGAAAGGTGGCGAGTGCTCCACCGCTGGACGCATATCATATGGCAGATATTCTTTGATCTGCATTCCTTCATTGAATAGGAGTTGGACTTGGTGGCCATATAGCCCCTTCCAACTCTTTTATTCTACGATTCCTTGACTCTTCTTGCATTCCTACGGTCTTGTTTCCACCCTTCCTGCACCTTCTGGTTTTGAAGCTATCCTTTGGCTTATTAGGGCCAACAAACACATTGTCGACAACATGCTATTTGAAGATGGAATTCTTCAAGTACTGAGAAAGACCGATTGTGACAGGAGGAGTTTTTCGCACCTCCTGCAGTCTGCAACATAGCTTGCTTTGTTTTGCAGTTGGTATTCTGGATACAAACACAAGCTTCGTTTGCACATCAAGTTTCCCAGACACAACGGTATGCTAGAAGCACATCTCTGGGGCATCATCTGTTAATGGCAGCTTATCTGTAACACATCATCTTCCCTCTGAATGCAGGCATGTAGTGGAAATGTGCCAGGAAGCTATCACCAGCTGAAGGTCTTGGCCGTGTAACACATACTTGCAGATTAATGCATGGGCAGAAGTCCCTGGAGGAAAATCTGCCGGGCCAAACAGCTTGAAGCCAACAATGCATGAGTGGAGCAATAATGCTCTGTCTTCTCTTGGTCTAAAAAGGAACAGATTACTCTTCTCAAAGGTTCAAACTAGAGAGGAGTGGATCCTTCTTCTCACCTCTGATGGCTCAAAGTTCTTTCCATTTTGGTTGTGAAACAGCTTTTGCTGAATGAAATATGAATTACTGAGCAAATCAACAAAATCAGCCTGATTCGGATTGATAGACACCTTGTCCAAGTGACGGCAGATCAGCCAGATCTGATTTTGGGGTGAAGCAAAGTAAATTTTACAAAACTGATGTGGCTCTGGTCAGTTCTGATCAGTTCCAATCAAGGCCATGACTCCTGTTGGCCTTGTTATATATCGAGACTAGACCACTGTAACACGCTCTATGTGGGGCTACCTTTGAGGCTGACGCCGAAACTCCAAGTGGTGCAGAATGCGGCGGCCAGACTCCTTAGCAGAGTGAGAAAATTCCATCATATTTCTCCTATCTTGGCCACACTGCATTGGCTGCCCATTTAAAGTTCTGATGCTTACGTATAAAGCCCTAAACGGTTTAGGGCCTCGATACTTGGCGGAACGCTTACTCCCACCACTGTGCTGGGCAAAGGGTGTCCCTCGGATATCAAATACAGTGGACCCTTGACTTACAGATGGCTTGACTTACAGACTTTTTGAGTTACAGACTTCTCTGGCCACAAAATTTAGGTTTGACTTGCAGACTGAGATTTGACTTACAGACCAGAAAAAAACCAAAATGGAACAAAAACGGCCTGTTACGGGATTAATCAGTTTTCAATGCATTGTAGGTCAATGGAGACTCGACCTACAGACTTTTCGACTTGCAGCCACCATTCCAATACGGATTAATTCCGTAAGTAGAGGGTCCACTGTACAGTACTTGTTTCAACCACATTTGTTTGCTGGGGATTCTGAGGGCTGCAGACCAAAAAAGTAACGTTTACACAAGGTGTGGATGTATCGGAGGGCAACCGGGCGAGTTTAGGACTGAAGAAGAGCCCCCCCCCCAATGGCATGCAAGAAACCCTTTCTTCCACGGAGGATTGGGAGGAACCGGGGGGGGGCTGCCCTACTGCCCCCTCCCCACCATCCCATGTCTGAGGTTGTTACCCCCCCCGTCTAGCAGCTGGGCAGGCCCGCTAAAAAAGCCCGTTTCAAATTTTAGATAATTGCCGTCAGAAGACATCTCCTAGCCAGCTCTCCTGTGAGGCTTTTTGTCTCTGTGTGATGATGAGGCCAGGAGATATGCAAAGCCATTCCTTATGAGGTGATATAATGAGATTTCTATAGCTCATTGCTGGAGCTCCTTCATCCTGGAGCTCCTTCTCTGCATACGCAGCACATGCAATGAATTGCAAATTGAATCTCAAACATCCCTCCCTGCGGACTTATGATGCAGCGGAGCCGAACGCCCAGAGCAGAACCTGGGAATGGCTCCCTTCCCGAGGAGAGGAAGCCAAGCCCAGTCTCTCTTCTGCTGCCCCAGAAAGTCATCTGAACTCCTGCGTTATTCTCCTGGCCCTGGGAAGGAGATCTTTGCATGTGACAGCGTGGGCGGCTGGGGAGAACGGTCGCAGAGGGCTGACTCTTCTGGTTAAACTCCTCTCACTGTGCAGCAGGAGTGCAGGGACGGACAGAGCCGGATAGCTTCGCGTCCCCACCCCGAGTCGTCCACTCCTTTTCTCATTAACAGGCCCTGGCCGTCTCCGTAACTCACTCTGTGACGTTAGTAGGAGAAAGAATAAAATGGTTTCGTTTCTTACAAATGTGAGGAAATCAAGAGCAAGCTGACAAATGTGACTGCCTTCAGCAACAGATTTCGACAGAATCTAGAATGGGGGGGGGGAGAAAAGAACTGAGCAGAGCGTTGGGGTTCCGAGTCCAATACTGGGAGCTCCGGTATAGTTGAATGCGTATCAGGTCTGAATTATTTGCTGTTAGCCGCCCAGAGTAGACTTCAGTCTAGATGGGCAGAATACAGTGCTGCCTCAATTTACAAACTTAATCCGTATTGGAAAGGTGTTCTTAAGTTGAAATGTTCGTAAGTCAAAGCACCATTTCCCATAGGAATGCATTGAAAACTGATTAATCCGTTCAGGCTGAAGAAAAAAAAATCACAAAATAAAATAAAATAGGCACTCCCTTGCTGAGGTTTAAGAAGAAGAAAAACCCTCAAAAAAAAAAAAAGGAAAAAAAGAAAAAGAAAAGAAAAAGAAAACACTAAAGCCACCTCCGTTGTTGAGGTTTAAGAAGGAAAAAAACTACAAAAATAAACAGCAAAGCCACCAACAACACAGCACAGAAACTAACTAACTAACTAACTAACTAACTAACTAACTAACTAACTAACTAACTAACTAACTAACTAAACTAGCTAGCTAGCTAGCTAGCTAATTAATTAATTAATTAGGGTGCCTTCGGGCTGGAGGTGGGGCCCGATGAAACCACTCTCCTTCCCCCCTCCTCTCCCTCCACCGCATCCTCCTCCTCCTGCAAGGCACAGGCCAGGCTTTCCTCAGGCTGAATCTTTGCATCCACCCCTGAGTGGTCGTAGCCATGAAAGTGGAAACTCTGAGGCAAAGACGGTTGAAGCCTCCTGCTGAGCCCCTTCCCACGGAACGATCCCCGCGGTCTCAGAGGCCCTTCCCTTCCGCCTTCCTAAAGGTCATCAGAGCGGCCTTCGCGGGCTCGGGCTCCGAAGCGAGGGTCCCAGGAGAGGTCTCGCGAGCCCCCGAAGCGGCCGAGATGGAGAAAGCGCTCCCCGGACACCGCCAGCCACCGGCAAGGACGATCGCCGTCTCTCTTCTTGTCCTCTGGGGACTGACAGGCAGCCTGACTGTGACACGGGGACCCACCGGGGAAACCCTCCTGCTGCTGTCCTACAGCGCGCAAGATGACATGTTCTGCAACACACACACAAACAGGTTATGCAAACACACGTCAGAGCTTTTTTTAAACAAACCTCCTTGATTTATCCAGGGTGGGACTCCATTCTAGACGAGTGCAGCTGTCCCGGCTTGGGGTAAAAGTGCTCAGGCACACAGGGAGCATTTCTGAGCTCTACATCGGGGGGGGGGGGGAACAGCCAAGACAGGCAGCTTCACAATTAGGTGCTGGTAAATCATTATTGCACCAGGGACGCCTTGTCAGGTTAGGCCCTCACAAATCACCCCTTCTTAGATCCTATTCCAAGGAGAGAAGACAGACAGACCCTAAGGGAGCGTGTGATTGCTGCACATCTGCCCACATTCGGACCCCAGATAATTGATGTGCACCTTTAAAATCTTCTACAGTCTTTGGATCTCTCCATAAATTATATTTGTGCTTTTGAACAGGTAAATTGAATAGCCCAGAACGCCCTCATTTATTTTTTAAGTCTCTTTGATTGAATGAGTTAAGATTGGGAAAGTATAAATTTTAAAAAGCAATAAGTAAAAAGTATTAAATTCTACCCTTTTTAATACAGTCAAAAGCATCCAGAAATGTAGCCTTAAGTAATTACTAACAATTAAAACACACCAACAAGAATAATACCTTTCACCCTAGATAGAACTTGGGGATTTCCAGAGTAAGCGATGTAAAAGCTCTTCTTGGTGTCCCCCTTTTGTCCTCCAGCTCTTTCTTTACGGGGCCTTGTTATATGCTTCTGATCAACCAAACTAACCTAGGATTGATCCCCTTACATGCGGCTCTGTTTACACCATTAAGATTAAAATAGAGACCCTTGTTTCCTTCCAACGACCATGCACCAAACAAAAGCAGGCCAATCTGCAACTTGCAAACTTGTGAAACAACACCAGAGGGAAATCACACATCCTTTACTACTTAAGGTAACTTTGCTTCTAAGTGTGAAGCTGCTCATATTGTCTTTTTCAGTTCTCCATCATGTTGTTGATATACCTGGCTATACATACCCTGTTTCCCCAAAAATAAGACCTAACCTGAAAATAAGCCCTAGTACTATGTTTCCCCAAAAATAAGACGGGGTCTTGTATTAATTTTTACTCCAAAAAAAGCATTAGGGCTTATTTTCAGGGAATGTTTTATTTTACAGTCATGTCATCTTCTTCTGGTTGCTGTACAAGGGTGGAGGGTGGGGTTTCACGGAACTGGGGTTTATTTTTGGGGTAGGGCTTCTATGACGAGCATCCTGAAAAATCCTACTAGGGCTTATTTTCAGGTTAGGTCTTATTTTCGGGGTATGATTTTTCAGGATGCTCATAATATAAGCCCAACCCCAAAAATAAGCCACAGTTAAGTGAAACCCCGCCCTCCACCCTTGTGCAGCAACCAAAAGAAGATTACATGACTGTAAAATAAAACATCCCCTGAAAATAAGCCCTAATGTGCTTTTTAGAACAAAAATTAATATGAGACCCTATCTTATTTTCAGGGAAACATAGTATTAGTGCCCCTTAACCTCTGAACACCCAGACATTTTGTATTTTCAGAAGTTCCATCTGGCAGGGACCAGAATTCTGGACGGTAAAGTCCAAAAACGTCTGGCCAGCTGATGTCTGAGAACTGATGCTATGCACGGTGATGGTGGCTACTTCTCTTCAGCATCCTCAGCCAGAGCACTTCCTTGCTCTGTGATTCACCACGGCAGCTTTGAGTTTCCTTGAGTGGGGAGAGGTTGTCCCTTGTTTCTTCCCATATCTGCCAGAAGGCCTCCCCCAAGTGTACGTGAGAGAGAAAGTAAAGAAAGGTTGCATGGTAGAGTTGGTGGTGGTGGCAGTAGAGTCAGTGCCTCTAATGTCCAGGCTGGATGGGCAGTGAATCCAGGCCAGGTTTTACAGATGCTGTCCAAGGTGCTGAAGTCTATTCTCCCTGTATCAGTTAGGCACTTGGGCTCAGCTGTACTAAAACCCGGGATGGACTCCGCAGCCCTCTTCCTTTGGAGCCAGCAGCCATCACTGGGGTGTTGGGGAGGTTACGCATGACTTTCTGCCCGAGGCCTCTCTTCAGCAAACTCACCTGACACACTGATACTTTCAGGCCCAGCACAGAGTGAAGTTTTTGGCATTGATTCTCAGCGCTTTAAAAAGGTTTATTTGTTTAAAAGCGTTACTCCCCAAATCTTCCAGCCATCATGCCTCCCCACTGTCCCGCCCAAAAGCAGCCTTCCTTTATATGCTAGGTGCATGCCACTGGAAAGGTGAAGCAAAGTGAACCCTGTAAGGAGTGGCCATCTCTTTATGCCAGCTGCGTTTTCATCCAGACAGACCTTGAGCTCAAGGTATAGGAACCTGGCGGTCTTGCATACTCATTTATGCACTATGCAAAGCTGCGGGCAGTGATACCCAAGCAGAGCGAATGTTGACCTCTGGGGCCTGACCTCTGAGTCCTTCCGAGGGTAGCCTTGTTTATGGTCAGAGCCGATGTTGAAGGTCAGGCCCCAGCTGTACGCCTGTGATTCTCAGAACAGCAGGCGAAGTGTAGGCCGTGGTGGATGGGGGTGGGGGAAGAACAACGGTCATCTGCAAGGCATGAGAAGCTCAGTACAGGCGTATTTATTAAGCAGAACATTTCTACCCCACTCTGCATCTGAAGATCTGTCTGAGCATGATACAGTCCGTTCAGGGAAGGGGGTTTAAAATCCCTTCTAAAGCAATTTAAAGAGTTTTTAAACTTTTCAGCATCATCCAAATGGGTCTGTAGTCCTTTGTGGCTAATATGCAGATCCAGAATTTGAAAAAAAAAAAAAGATAAATTTTAACAGCTCACATAGTCTTCCAGCCAGCATGTTCCTGATGGGCAGGATTTTGGCCATTGTAAGGTAATGGTAAAGGTTCCCCTTGACAATTTGTCCAGTCGGGTCTGACTCTAGGGTGTGGTGCTCATCTCCGTTTCCAACCCATAGAGCTAGCATTTGTCCGAAGACATCTTCCGTGGTCATGTAGCCAGTGCAACTAGACACGGAATGCCGGTACCTTCCCACCATGGTGGTACCTATTTATCTACTTGCATTTCTGCATTTTGCATGCTTTCAAACCGCTAGGTTGATGGGAGCTGGGACAAGCAACGGGGGTTCACCCCGTCCTGTGGATTTGATCTTATGACTGCAGGTCTTCTGACCTTGCAGCACAGAGGCTTCTGCAGTTTAACCCACAGCGCCACCACGTCCCTGGGCCATTGTAGTCCCAACCAAAAAATCATCCCTTGCTCAGTGCAAGTTAGCTCCCAAGGACAAGGGGGTGCCACCATAGAATGCAGGGCCCCTTGCATAGTGGAGAGAGGGACAGGCCAGGATGGGGGAGACTTGGGTTCAAATCCTCCCAAGGTCCCTTGTCTCTCAGTCCTGTCTCATAGGGTTCCTCTGAGGGCAAAAGATGGAGTAGATTATTGGGCTCACCCTCTTCAGACAGTTGGGGGAAACACAGGAGACAAATAAGACCATATGTGTGCAATTGACGCCTAGTCTGCACAGGGAGCAGAGGCTGCCAATCAACATCACCTCCATTCATGAGGATTTGCTTGTCCACGGGAGGTTGGGATTAAGACAGCTTCATTCCAGTGTTTGCAGAATTTTATTGGAGTAAGGTGCAAAGTCCTCCTTAGATCTTTGCCAACAGCATTGCACTAAAGTAAGCATCTCAGTTAGAAGCAAAGTTTGAAACCTGCTGGGAGGGCTGAAGACAAAGTGTCTAGAAAAACACCAGCCTGTTTTAAAAGAAAGGAATGAGAGAAAGAAGGAGGGGGGGTGCTTTGTACATGTGGCAAAGTTTTAAATGTTTGGTTAAACTCCTCCAGTTGTACAGTAGAAGTGCGGGATCATGCAGAGCAGAATTAGCTTCAAGTTCCCTAAGAGTAGATCACCCCTTTTGTCTCTCATCCACTGGCACTTGCAGTCTCAAGAATTCACTTTGGTACATTGGTAAGAGAAAGAATAAGGGAGTTTCACTGATTCACCGTTCAACAGATCACAAACAGCACCCTGGACGAAAATGACTGCTTACAGCAACAGGCCTCAACAGATTCACAACCTACTTCCAGTGGACTCCTGAAGACTACATTCTAACTGCACTAAGAGCATTAACTGCATAACTAACCACCAACGGCCAGCAGACTAAAATAGAGGGGGAAGAGACACAGGAGTAGAGAGCCAGGGAAAGAACCATTTCTTACTGATGGACTGACTGACCATCAACCCAGCCCGGAAAGGTCCCCCCCCCCTCCAGTCAAACCTACTAAAAGCAGCCTACGAGGTTGCAAAAACTCCAACAGAACATTGCTTTGTATGAGAAACAAGAGTCAAAATGTGTCTATATTTTGGAGGAAGGAATGCAAAAAAAGGGGAGCCCTCTAAAAAGGTGGGGGGTGTCATCTGCAAAAAAAGGGTGCCAGGAAAAAAAAGGGTTGGTTACTTGGGAAAGGAGTCCCCCCTCCCATGGGGGCCTACATGATCAGGAAAACCCCTTGTAGGATAGCCACAGTTCCTTCGGTCACACTAGCTACTTTCAGGTAGCTAGAAAATGGGCTCGCATTGTTTTGGGATCGGCAGCTGGGAGCTGAAAACCGGCTTCATTTGCATTCTAGCTGCCAAGGCAAAGCCCTGGGAGGCCGCAGCTCAATGCCGAAACACTCACCTCTTGACTCCTTCTAACTATGTGCTCATTATATCCTCTGATTTGACCCTTCAGGCTCTTTCAGTCAGAAGGCTTGCTCCTCCTTTATGCCCCTGATTCCCAACTAATGTTATCAGTCTTTTCCTTGCTCTCCACCAGGGCCCCGGGTTCGTTATCATCGGGTTTTTTTTTAATTATTTGTTGTGTTTTTAGGTCCTGCATGCAAGGCTTGCTTTATTTCCCATTTTATATCAGGACCCAGCTAGGGAAAGGGAGAAGTTAGCTGCACAGTGAGTTCCATTTCATTTCTGCACTCACAGGAGCTGTAGCCCCAAGGGCGAGGACTCCACCGGATCGTCGTTCTGCAGCTTCCGGCTCCCTTGCTTTGAAACAAACGGGATGGAGGCATTTCAGGAGGTGGTGAAGTGAGAGGGAGGCCAGGCTGGCCCCTTCTTGGCTGTCCTTCTGCAAGCAGGCAAAGACGTTTCTCTTCTGGCAAGCTTTCCCTAAGTAACTGGCTGCCTGGTTTTTTTTTAAATGGATTGTTCCATTTTGCTGCTCTGAATGTGTTTTGGTGTGGCTTTTGTTTACTGTTTCTTAGCATGGCATTTCCTTGACCCTTTTTGGGCTCCAAGATTACTGCAGATGGTGACAGCAGCCATGAAATTAAAAGACACCTGCTTCTTGGGAGGAAAGCAATGATAAACCTAGACAGCATCTTAAAAAGCAGAGACATCACCTTGCCAACAAAGGTCTGCATCGTGAAAGCTACGGTTTTTCCAGTAGTGATGTATGGAATTGAGAGCTGGACCATAAAGAAGGCTGACCGCAGAAGAATTGATGCTTTTGAATTGTGGTGCTGGAAGAGGCTCTTGAGAGTCCCCTGGACCGCAAGGAGAACAAGCCTATCCATTCTGAAGGAAATCAACCCTGAGTGTTCACTGGAAAGGACAGATCCTGAAGCTGAGGCTCCAATACTTTGGCCATCTCATGAGAAGGGAAGACTCCCTGGAAAAGACCCTGATGTTGGGAAAGTGTGAAGGCAGGAGGCGAAGGGGATGACAGAGGATGAGATAGTTAGACAGGGTCACCGAAGTGACCAACATGAATTTGACCCAATTCCTGGAAGGGAGTGGAAGACAGGAGGGCTTGGCGTGCTCTCTGGTCCATGGGGTCATGAAGAGTCAGACATGACCTAATGACTAAACAACAACAAATTTTTGTATATTGGCCACTTGGTCAATGCAGCCCACCTACAAGCTCTGTAATTTTCCAGTCTGAGCATTCTACCTAGCAGAGCCCTGAATGTGGGTCACCTTGGCGAAAGGCCTCAGCTGGCCCTTTTTGAGGCTTAGCTAGGCCTGATTCCACCTGGCTTCCTGTTCAGAAAGGAAGCTCCCAGCGAGCACCGGGAGAAGAACAGAAACCTTGAGTGGAGCTCGGCCTTAAAGCCTT
Source organism: Pogona vitticeps (assembly GCF_051106095.1). Lineage (NCBI taxonomy): Eukaryota > Metazoa > Chordata > Lepidosauria > Squamata > Agamidae > Pogona > Pogona vitticeps. The sequence goes on from NC_135784.1 coordinate 311,236,055, forward strand.
CCAATCAAAGTCTTTCTCCCTGACGAGCTACATTTGGGGTGTCTGTCTACCAGACAGGACTCCCTGAATGGAGAAGCATGGGATTTGTAGTTGAAGATATATATTTTTTTAAGAAAAAATCCCATCCCTCATCCCTTGGCTATAGCCAAACCAATGTCACCAATTTGAGCTTTGTCGTCTTCTTTCAACTCCTAGAGCGAGCCTGTGAAAGTGGCTTTTCTGTACTAGAACTGCCTGGATCTGTCCCACGCTCCCTGGGAGTTTTAGGGTGTTTGTGGTTCAAAGCAGTAACTCTCCCAAATCTTTGCCCATGGCCAAAGAAGACATCGGCCCTCCTTGATCTCAGCTCTCACTTCTGTGGGAGGCTGGGAGACCCATCCAAGCTCAATCCTGGTCAGCTGGTGGCACGCAGGAGGGTCCTACCTGTAGCTCTGGGGACCTTGACTCAGTGGCTGCCACCCATCTTGTTACCCGGCTGTCCAGGCGTGGCCTGCTCCTTTGGGGCCACGGCTCCCAAAAGTGGTCTTTCCAAACCATCCAGATTTCCTCTTCTGGCCAGGACTTCTCCTCTGGAAATTGAACTCCAAGGCCTCCTGGAGGGTGAGATTTGAGAACGGCTTCCTCCTTCCCTCGAAGGGTCTCAGGGGCATTCCAGCTGGGGTGTCCCTTATGTGGTCCCATCATTTTAAGGTTGCAGTCTCAGAGCCTCACTGAGCGCAGCTGGTGGCTTCCTGATTTCTTTGCGCAATTCCTTAGATGCTGCACTTCTCTCCTTGGGAACAACCATCTCTCTGCATGGAAAAGAGCTGCGTTCAGCCCAGCTGCTTTTCTCACAGACTGTTTCCTCCCCCCCCCCAGCTGCTTTCTGATTTTCTTTTTCTCCTCTGAATGCATATGCAAAACAAAGCTCTCCAGGAGTTCAGAGGGTTCAGTTTTATATTGCCATTAAATACACCAGCTGCTTTTCTGCTCTGCACTCTTCAACGTGACTTACAGCCATGCAGGTCGAAACACCACTTCTGTTCTAATAAACCAACATTTAAAAACGAAGCACGTGTCTTTTGTTGTCTTGTGCTTTTTAAAAGGCTGAAATAAACGAGCAGGCTCAATCAAGGACATCAGAACACAGGAAGAACTTGGTGGGGTCGGACCAGAGGTGTCTTCAGTCCAGCGTTTTATCCCCATCAGATCCTTGACGTGGGCAAAAAGTGAGTGAGCAGTAGCATGGCAAGGTTTGAAACCTTGTGTGTTTGAAGAGTGTGAAAAGGACTAAGCGTGGGTTTCATGGCATGGGAAACTATGCCGCTTTCTCACAGAACCCCTCAGAGGCTATATCAGGATAAGGTGTGAGCCGTTAGGATGATGGATCATCAAGGGATAGGTCCCCATCTCTGTACACCAGCTGGGAGCATGATAACACCCCAGGGCTGATTTCTCTCACAACCTAGTAGAGGCCAGCAACAATCTGTGTGTCAGGCAAAAGCGTTATCTTTTTAAAAAAACGAAGTGTGCTGATTATATATCACCCCATGGCACTTAAAGCACTCTCTGTGGTGTGTGTGTGTGTCTCAATTTAATTAGGTAAGTGTCACCTTAAAAAGTCACCCTGCTGAATTTTGAACCAGACAGAATTTCCAAATGGTTTTCAAGGGCAGCCCCACAACAGTGTGTTGCAGCAGTCAAGTCCCAGATGGATCAGATGTGTTAAAATGCAGCTCAGCATTAGCGATCTCTGTCCTGTGACGGCTCCTTTCCCCCTTTCCCCTTGCTCAGTGTCCAGGAGTGCTGCAGCCTTGCACTCCAAGCTATCCGACGCACACTGATGTGCGGAAGGAAGTGTGGGCCGCCCCCCGGCGAGCCTTGTGCGGCATTTTGCAAAAGCAGGCTGCTCAATGGGTTAACTTCAGCATCTCTGGCGAGTCTGTCTTTTCTCTGAGGAGTCACCCTTCCGTCATTTCTCTTTATGCCCCACATGTTATCAGATTAGAAATTAATTACAAGTTTGAATAGGAATGGAAGGAACACATCTTTTGTTTCATTTTTCTTTTTCGAAAAGTGTACCGGTGAGCCGTGCATGAAAAGCAAATTATGTTCGCCAGGCAGGTGAGTCCCAGGTTGGGAGGGAGAGGAGAATGGGAAGGCAGCCATCAAAAAAGGTAAAAGACGAGCGAGCGCCTTCCGTTCCACCCTCCGAACCACCTCCATCTGCGAAACGGCCGTGCCGCACCGTCGGGTGCGCGTGGCTCAGGGGAGAGAACAGACTCCCTGACCCATGTCAGCCTGCCGCTGTCCTCATCTTGCAGGCTGATGCTTGGAGTGTGCCTGAAAGAGGGTGAAACAGGAGAGAGGGCTGCGCTCAGACCTGCCAAGGGCATAGCCCAGCCATTGGCTCGGAGAGAGCCTCCAGAAAGGAGGATTCCAGGCATCCCCAGGTCCCTGGCTTTGCTCTGCCACCCAACAAGGGAAGCTGCTCTGCCAGGAGAACCCCTGCTGGCCGCCTTTGCCTCCTTACCGCCCACGAACCCTCGCCGTTGCCCTGCCGTGTCTCGCCTGGGCAACACGGTGTCTTCGTGAATCTCCCCGGAAGGCATGCAGGAGGATGGGGCAGAAAGGAATAGCACGAGAAACGTAGCTCCCATGAGGGTCTCTAGGTCTCAAGAATGCAGGTTGAGGCTTCAGAGGCTACCTTTTTGCAGGATGTCCAGGTGTGAGGACCGATCTTAGAGTCAGCTGTACTGGAGAAGGAGGGAAAAAAGCCCAGAGGGCGCCAGAAACCAGGCTATGAATTCTTCACTAACAAATATTCATAGCATGGTCTCTGGTTCCCTCTAGTAACCAGTTCTGGTAATATGTGTGAATATAGTTTTTTTCTGGATTTTATTTTCTTTGTTTTAATATTTTTTCAGACCATGGATAAGTGCAACTATGGATACAGGGGTCCTCTTGTGCAACACACACATACATATATTCCAAGAAATCCAGAGCAGCAGATCATGGACTTCCTCTGTCTGGTTTAAGGCAGAGTGAGAAGAGTTACATTTTTGGCCAGAATCCCCTGCATCCATTGGGCCTTAAAGATAATCATTATGTACCATCAAGTCAATTCTGACTTATGGCAATCCTTTCCAGGTTTTTCTAGGATGAGAATACACAAAAGGCATTTACCATTGCCTTCTTCTGGGGCAGCTCTGGGTCTATGCAGCTTGCCCCTGGCTACACAGGGTGGCTGTTCTCCCAGGAGATTCAATGGGGAAACAGAACCCTCCAGCCTCTGGCTCTGCAGCCAGAGACATAACCCACTGAGCTATCCAGCCCGAGATAGCCATGTATGGTACCATATTTTTCCATGTATAAGACTATACTTTTGTCTAAAATCTTTAGACTAAAAAGTGAGGGTCGTCTTATACACGGAAGTAAGCTGAGGAGAAAAAACAATGTGGAGGGGAAAGCAGGGATCAAAGTTATCCTGCAGGGCTTTGATCCCTGCTTTCCCCTCCACTTGCTAAGCCTTAGCAAAAGGAAAGCAGGGATCAAAGCACTGCAGGATGGCTTTGATCCTTGCTTTCCCCTCTGCTTACTAAGTCCCATGGGGCTTAGCAAGTGTAGGGGGAAAGGATCAAAGCAATCATATGGCTGTATAAGGGGGAAAGGGATCAAAATGATCATGCAGTCACGGGGTAGCTTTGATCCCTTTCCCCCTCCTTTTGCTAAGCCCCGTGGGGCTTAGCACGAAGGGAGAAAGCAGGGATCAAAGCGATCCTGCAGTGCTTTGATCCGTTTCTCCCTACACTTGCTAAGCCCCACTTAGATTTCTTAATTTGGGGTTAGAAAAGTGTCTTATACATGGGGGTGTTTTATACACAGAAAAATAGGTACTTCTATAGTTACATTGATCTTTTAAAAAGCAGAATGATAAGTCCCCTGCATCCAAACCTAGGAAGGAGGTTGGCTAGAAACATCAATTTAACCCCCCCCCAAAAAAACTCCAAGTTAAAGGGGGGAAAAATCTGTCTCTCTGAGTGTTTGCGTGGAGAATAAAAGAGCCAGTGTCTTTTTGCAGGTGGCAGCTAAAGGTAGGGAGCGCATCACCTGGACGAAAGTGAAGCTGGGAGCCAGCGCGGCCTGCCACAGGCGAGGCGAGAGGAGTGTTAAAAACAAGCCCAAGTAAGTAGAGCTGGCATAAAATCCATGCGGTACATTGAACTGTAATGATTCTGACAATAAAGCAAGCCAATAAATATTATGAAATGAAAACAGCCCAGCGGGAGCGTGGTATCGATTGGCTGGGGCAGGAGTTGACGCTGCCGCAGCCCGGCTGTGCAAAAAAACCCAACAAAGAAAGCAAAGGCCAAATTCTCTCTTTCTTTGGTTTCATCTCCTGCTTTTTGAACAGCCGCCTGGAAATGAGTGGCGGCCAGAAAGGAGGCTGGCGGAGGAAGAGGATGCTCAGCTGTCGGACCGAAGGGCATCTGGAGAAAAAGGAAGCGCAGGAGAACCGGCTGGTTGTAATGGATTGTGGCTCTACCCTCTTATCTGTGAGCTTTCAAGCTGCTTTCTAATTCAGCGGGGTTTTCATATTATGATTTGTTTCCCTGTGTTTTAACAATATCCCTTCTTTTTTTTCTCTTGTTGTCTCGGCCCCCTTCTTAAAAAAAAACCCTTGTTATGCACGGCCACGATCCTCCAGTTTGGGAGGAAGCGGGGATAGGAGTGGTCGACACAGAGGCCGAAACTCACCACCTCATGGCCCGGGTTTATGGCCTTTTTGCCCTATGGGGGGGGGCGGTGGACGATAGGCCACTGGGGCTGGCGGGATGGTGGGGAGGACCACCCAAGGGGCAGCCGGGGGTTGCTGGTGGTCGAACGACAGCTAGACAGCTACCCAACGTGGGTCCGAATCTAAGTGTTAGTATACCTTGGACCCCTTTCTGGTTGGGAGCAGAGTTAGGTAAATCATCCTCCATCTGCTGAAGCAGTAGAACAGGGGTGGGCAATTAATTTCTATGGGGGGGGCACATGAAAAATCTGAACTGTGTTCGGGGCCGAACCAACTTTACTTAAAAATAAAATGAAACAGTGATGTTATGATTGTTTTTATTTTAAACTTGTTAATCTTCACAAATACGAAAGAGTTTTTTTGCGGTATGTTAAAGATAAGCAACTGATGAACTTTAGACAAAAAGCCATAAATGGTTTTGATGTTCAAAACTGTCTGCGGGATGGAAAGGAGCGGCTCGTGGGCCGTATGTGGCCCTCGGGCCGCACTTTGCCCAGGTCTGCAGTAGAACAACCTTTGCAATGGGGCACCATTCACTGCTTTTCACAACAGGGCAAAATTCACGGCTTTCCTCCACTTCCCATTTAAAACCAAAACCTAGCCTTGATAGATGAAACCGGAGGTCTATGTACACCACCATTCTGTTTCCAGGACATCGGGAGGAAGCTGCCTATATCAGCTGAGACCACTCATCTGCCTAGTCCAAAATGTTGCAGTTGTTGTGCATTGCTTCTGAGTTTTGGCAACGCTATCCATGACCCACCTCCAGAACGTCCTCTCTTCAACAGCCCTGCACAGCTCTTGCAAACTCAAATCTGTGGCTTCATTTAGGGGGTCAATCCATCTCATATCTGGTCTTCCACTTTTCCTCGTGCCTCCCATCTTTCCAGCATTGCGGTCTTTTCCAGGAATCCTGCCTTCTCGTGATGCGCCTTGGTTTTTGGCATTTTTGCCCCCAGAGATAGTTCAGGCTTGATTTGATCTAGGACCCACGGACTCCCCTTATTTAAGGCAGATCTGTAGGATTCCAAACAGAGGAGTCTTTCTCACAACATCATCATCATCATCATCATCATCATCATCATCATCATCATCATCATCATCATCATCATCATCATCACACATTTCCCTTGAGAAAGAACCACACACTCCATAAGTTCAGACCTGATAGGTTGAACCCAAAGCCTTCCACACTCTGAGATGTGTCTCAATGTCACAACACAACTTTTGCGTTTAAATCTAGATCGAGTGCACGGGCTCTGACATTCAGTTACATCCCCGCTCCCCATGGCAGCAAGATCCTTGTAACACAGGACCCCCCTGGGACTGCCTCTCTCTCTTTCTCTCACTCTCTTAGGAACACGAAGGTGATCCTGTCCCCAGGTGGGTTCCCAGCTGGTGAGGGTGGCTCCTCATGTCTAAGAGGTTCAAAACCTGTACAAGTGGTCTTGTTTGGCTGAGATTCCTACAGTATCCTCTCTGTGTTTCATGAAATTTAGACAAGAGACCAACTGGAATCGGCCTCCTCAGCCACACTAGATGCTCTTCCAAGACCTCTATTCAGAGCACGCGACCATCGTCTCTCGGGACTGAAGGAGGACTACTAGATTCTTTGCTCAATTTGATTTGTTAAATCGGTATCACAGCTTTCCATCACATGGGACACAAGGTAGTCTTCAATAACTGCTGGACAGCTCCGTGGTTGAGGTCTGGCTGAGGAGCCAGAGGTTCAGAGTTCGATTCCCTTCTAGGCCTCCTTGACAAGGGTTGGGTTCCATGATCCATGGGGTTTCTACCAGCTCTCCAGTTCTATGTTCGTTACCACCATCACAATGGGCTTACACCACAGCAAAGCCCCTCTTGTGCAATATCCAGCAAATACTGGTTGCACTATCCTTCCTTCCTTCCTTCCTTCCTTCCTTCCTTCCTTCCTTCCTTCCTTCCTTCCTTCCTTCCTTCCATCCATTCATCATGAGCTCCTTCCTTCAACCTCAGCTCCTTCATTCCTTCATTCGTTCATTCGTTCGTTCGTTCCTTCCTTCCTTCCTTCCTTCCTGACAGAGTCTCAGTTTCACCCTGTTGCAAGTTGCCTGACCTGCTGCAGCCCAAGAGCTGAATTCCATTTCAGAAATATCCTCAGAGGTTAAAATCCAAGTCCACCTGGATTTTCTTTGTGCCCTTTACCCCTAAGGACTTGGTATAGAATCAGTGTTGATTTTCCTGCCGGTCCCAGCTTGCCCTGGTCACTCCTGTAATGCAAAATATTTGATGTTCTGTGAAACTTTGCACACACACACACACACACACACACACACACACACACACACACACACACACACACACACAGAGAGAGAGAGAGAGAGAGAGAGAGAGAGAGAGAGAGAGAGAGAGAGAGAGAGAGAGAGAGAGAGAGAGAGAAGACCTATGAGCTGAAGCTGAAATGCAAGGTCTCAGAGAACTTCCAGGTTGAAGGGTTCTGCTTTTCCCCACAGGACTTGTCCCTCGGCAACTTTTACAGCCTCATCTCCTTCTGCCCTTCTTCCTGCCCAGCGGTCTCTCGCCCTCCTGGCCAAGAAGCCACATCTCAACATCTCCTCTTTGTTTTCTAAGCCACCTTCTGTGCTTATGTGTGGGACCAGGAGCCTCTCCGGTGAACCACTTCGCCTCTCTGCAGATTGATTTTTTTGTGCTACAGCAAACTGGCGGGTGATGAATAATGTCGCCCAGGGTGGAAGCAATGAAGGGGAAGAAAAATGCTCTTAGGAAATGCCAGCAGGGGAGACTTGGGGGCCTCTGAGGTGCTGGTTCCACACTTCCAAATGGTGTCAGCCTCTGTCAATCTCCTGGTCGTCTCTTTGATGGAGCAAGAATTATTGGTCAGCTCTGGTGGTGCAGAACCTTGACAAGGGTGGGGTTGGTTTTCCCGTGAGAGTTCATTGCCCTTTAAACAGAATGAAGTTGTACTCTTTTATTTCTATTTTTACTGAGCTGTTTTTGCTCTTTTCTCCCCCCCCTTTGAAAACCGTATGGATTATCCCATATACAGAGATGCCCACAAAGCCTGGAATTCTTGTTTGCTCGGCCTTTTTATTTGCCCTTTAGAAGAATTCAAGAATTTCTTCTGTGAAACACTCCTAGGAGTTAAATTGCTGCCATTGCACTTCTGCGGTGAAAAAGCTATTTGTATGCTTTTTGGCCCGAATTCAGGGTGCTGGGATGTGACCTCTACACCCAAAGGCAATCTGCCTTTTGCCCACCTGGCTATAGACTGGATAGCTCTGATGCAGCATCCATGGTTTAATGATGTTTGAATCGTTCTAAGTAGAGATGGGCACAAAGCGAAAAAAAGCACGAATTGGAGTGGTTCGTGGTTCGTGGTTGCCCAAGAACTACGAACCACCACCCATGAACCCCAGAAAAATGAACTGGTTTGTGGTTCGTTCTTCTGGTTCATGCTTGTGGGGAGGGGGACCTAACACCTTCATATCCTCTGCCACCCGGCCACCCCCTTCCCACTGCCCCCACCGCCTCCCTGCCCAGTCCTGCCTCCTTCTCCTCCTCATCCCGTGATGCCAATATCAGAGAGAGTGGCCTGGTTGCCCCTTCTAGGATCTGGGGTTGCGGTTTCTGTGCATGAACCTGCTGATCAACCCCAATCTCTGCTCATGCGCCCACCTATCAATTGACAGGTATGCGCATGCCCAGCTCCTAGAAGGGAAGCTGGTCCACTGTCTCTGAAGATGGTGGCAGCAGAGGAGGAAGAGGAGCAGCAGAAAGGGGAGGCAGGGCATCTGTTTTGATGAAGCAAAACAAAGCACCAAACCGGGGGAAAAATTCGACACTTCATTTCGTTTCAGCAAAATGGTTTGCACAAACCGAACCACAAATCAGCCTGATTTCCCCCCCCCCCGGTTTTTCATTTAGTTCCTGCCCATCTCTTGTTTTAAGTTGTGCACTGAATTCAGATGAATCCCAAATTAATCACTGAACTTGGTCCGATTCTAAATGATTTGTATGAGACCTGGGTAGAAGTGGGGGGGGGGAGATCCACTTCTGGACTGAAGTGCATTGAATTTACAGAGCAGGTTGTCCAAGTGGCACCTTTCAAAAACTGCTTACACAAAATCAGGATCTATTCAAAAGGCCTGAATCAGCTCTGTACCAAATCCTGTGACTTGTAAACCACCCTATTGTAAGTAGTGTTATTTAAAATTATTTTCCAAGATGGCTGTTAGGTGGTTTGCAATATCTTGATTTTGTCTGCGACCCCAAGTTACACCGTCATAGTCTAGCGAAGGTTTTTAAATAGAATGTATTTTTCCCCCTCTCCATCTCAACCCACTTTGAGACCATAAAAACATATTTAGTGGGGATGGGAGAGAGATTCTTTTCAGAGCACACTGACAAGGACCTTTAAAACCCTCGTTGATATTCAGTTTCCCTCCCTGAAACACTGCTCTGTAAACCGTGATAATGATTGGTGGCTAAATTAATTCCAGGCTATAGATAACAAGCAGGAACAATATGACAATAAGTATCTCCAGTCACCAATGGGGCTTGTGAGTTGGCAGTAGTAGATAGTAAGGAAATAAATCTTGGCATTTCAGCAAAAACAACACAGTATTTTACGTTTTATAATGGTCTATGAAACTTTGGCTGATATTGAGTCAATTGAGATGAGTGTTAAACGTGTGTAAATTTTATCTTCTCTCTCTCTCCCTGGATTCTTTTTCTGTAATTTTTCTTCTCCAGAATGGCAACTTTCAGGTCTTCTGCAGAGTGTCCAGGAAAAATAAAAATGTCATTGTTTACAGAATAGTTCTTCTTGGAGGGGAACTGAATATCAATAGGGGTCTTAAAGGTCATTGCTAAGTCAACATGTGTCCAAACACAGTCTCCAATTTGGGGCTATGTACAAGTGTATAAATATTTGTCATGCGGTCCCACTCTTATGTCTTAGGAAGTGGACATGTCCACAAAAGCTCACATTAAAATATAATTGTTAGTTTTTAAGGTTCCGCCACGTTATTGTCTTCTTTATTTTCTTTATTTTTCTTTTACTTTTGCCTGATAGCTTCTGAATGGAGAATGATCCCTATACATTTTTGAGGGGAAGGCAGCCATCTACCAAATATCTAGACTTAGGTTTGATCAAACCTACCTTTGGTTAGATTCTGTGTTATCTCCATGTGTTTAAATTTTCCTTTTGTATTACCTAGCACACATGCAGTGAGGGAGCAGAGAGTCTCATTCAAACTGCAGTGGCCATTATTCAACCTCACGCTTAGTTCAGGACGCGAGAGCCTTTCTTTCCATTTTGATAAGAAAATACCAAATGTGTATTTCCTAAGTCATTTTGTATGCTGGAAGGCAGTTATCCTTTGGTCTTCATACTGCTTTTGATTGTAGGGTGCAGTCCTCTGGGAAAATAACATGTTCAAAAAGGGACTTGTAGAGAAAGGTATGTGCAAAAATGTATATGGATGAGACTTGCATGTACAAAATTGCAAAGGAGTAAGTAAATCATACCAAACGAAGCACTTTATACAAGCTGTCTCTATATTACTTGCAAAAAATAGGTGCATTTTAGGCGAAAAGTGCACACATAATTTTATATTATGACTGATGCATAAGAAAATACATATGAATTTCAAAAACTGAAAACTCGTATAGAAACAAGTTGGAGTAAATATTAAGGACTTAAAAGGGAGAAGGAGAGTAAGAAAAATTAAAAAATGACATCCATTCGTTCCTACAGTGGAAGGAGGTTTTGTGAGTGGAAATGCTCTTAGGTCCATTAATTCTCTACAGCAGTGGTCCTCAACCTTTTTGGGACAGTGGACCGGCTGAGCCTCCAAGGAAGGTAGCCCCCCCCAAGGTGCACACGTGTGTGTGCATGTTCTCAGGCGCATGCGTGAAGCGGTCGGGGAGCACCTGCCTGCTTGCGCTGGCATGAGCACTTCCCCACCCCTTCGCGCATGTGCAGGGGCACCTGCACGCCTGCCCATGTGCCCACCCCTTCATGTGGGCGCTTGGGCATTTGGGCACATGCGCAAAGGGGTGGGGAGCGCTGCGCTGGCACACACGCACATGTGCAAAGCAGCTGTGGGGAGAGGAGTGCGTGCAGGGGGTGGGAGGTCTGTCTTCACGGCCCCGTCCAGCTCAGGCCACGGACCGGCACCAGGCTGCGGACCGGGGGTTGATGACCTCTGCTCTACAGGGGGGCGACTGGTGAGTCTCGCAAACCGGCGTTTGGTGAAGATGCCTTTTTCTTAGTCTCCGAACAATCTTTTTGCAATAAAGCGACTGTTGCACAATATGTTCATGGATTACATGTAATGCGCCACTGCATTTTATGCTGCAGCATGGCACCAAACCAGGCACTTCCAGCCTGCCAGTGCAAAGCCAACTCAAATTTTCTTATGCTAGAGGAGCTACCCTCATGGATCATCCATGACAGCATAAAGCAACAAGATGAATGAGCCTAGACTGACCTAAGACAAATGGTGATGTTCTCCAGCAAAACAACAGGATATAGAAAGAGTAAGCAGAGTGACTGTTCCGGTGCTGCTTTGTTAAACGGCAGCTCTGGATTTTACCTTCATTCTCAAGGACTGGCGTGGGAGAGGAATCCAGTAACGGCAACGGGTTCTGGGCCAGCTTCCCAGCCAACCGTCTTCAGCACTTCAAAGGGGGAGCAAAATGGGCTTGAAGTTCTGGAGGTGTCCGTGTGTGAACTTTAAAACAAAGTTACATTTCTTCCCCAAGCTAGAGGTCTAAATGTAGCATCATAGAGTAATGGAGTTGGAAGGGGCCTGGAAGGCCATCGAGTCTGACCCCCTGCTCAAGGCAGGAATCCAAATCCAAGCAGATCAGACATGGGGTGGTCCAATTTTTCTCTTGAGTGTCTCCACTATTGAAGGACTAAACACTTCCTGAGGTCATGAGTTCCGTTGTCCTACTGCTCTAGCAAGTAAGAAGCTTTTTTCCTCATAGCCTAAATCTGGCTACCTGTTCCTTGAGCCCATTGTTACATGTCCTGCCCTCTGAGATGACTGAGAACAAATCCTGCCCGTCCTCTGTAGGACAGCCTTTCAGGTCTTTGCAAAGTCTTTGTCCTATCTCTCCTAAGTCTTCTCTTTCCAAAGCTTGTTGTTGCTTAGTCATTAAGTCATGTCCAACTCTTCGTGACCCCATGGACCAGAGCACGCCAGGCCCTCCTATCTTCCACTGCCTCCCAGAGTTGGGTCAAATTCATGTTGGTCGCTACAATGACCCTGTCCAACCATCTCATCCTCTGTCATCCCCTTGTCCTCTTTCCTTCACGCTTTCCCAACATCAGGGGCTTTTCCAGGGAATCTTCTCTTCTCATGAGATGGCCAAAGTATTGGAGCCTCAGCTTCAGGATCTGTCCTTCCAGTGAGCACTCAGGGTTGATTTCCTTCAAAATGGATAGGTTTGTTCTCCTTGCAGTCCAGGGGACTCTCAAGAGCCTCCTCCAGCACCACAATTCAAAAGCATCCATTCTTCGTTGGTCAGCCTTCTTTATGGTCCAGCTCTCACTTCCATACATCGCTAGTGGAAAAACCATAGCTTTGACTATGCTGACCTTTGTCGGCATGGTGATGTCTCTGCTTTTTAAGATGCTGTCTAGGTTTGTCATCGCCATTCCCAAGGCTAAACATGCCCATTTCTTTCAGTCATCTCTGGGTCTCAAATGTGTAATACTTCCCTGAACCCTGTCTGCCTCTTCTTCCTACCTTTTCTTCACATTGCATTGCAAGACTTTGTTTTTAGTTCATGTAGTGAATTGGGTGCAATCATTTTAATGTCTCTTTCCTAAAATCGGCCTTTTCCACACACAGGCTAAAGCCTATTTCCATTTTCTGTGCCTATTTGGCCATTTAAATTCCAATCTGTGTGCATTGTTTCCTCCTGTTTCCGCTGTGAGCTTCCAAATAAATGAACGTTCATGTTAAACAGGGTGCTCTCGTCTGGATTGCCCAGACCCAATGAAACTCCTCCTTTCCCCTGCCCTAAGTGGCATCGTGGCCAGGATGAACAGCCCATCTTCAAAAAGGTCTCACAGAAATGATGCGACAGGATTGATTGAGCATCGTTTCCCACACTTCTTCCTTGGGAGGAAAAGTCCAGCTGCCACAGCCGTTCCGGACACATTTGCAGAATAAAACAGGACAAACTTGTGGGACTCCTCACCAGGAAAGAGTAAAGTAAAACGGGCTGCTTATATATTTATTTTCTTTTATTTATTTATTTGGCTTTTATACTGCCTATCTCGACCACCTCTATAGCTCCATAATGCTTAAAACAGTCTCTGGGTGATTTACAGTTTAATTGTGCAGGATACACATGGTCTTCTCAGCATGCTGGGTGCTCAATTTACCCAAACTCGGAAGGATGGAAGGCTGAGTCAACATCCAGCCAGCTTTCTGAGTTCGTTGCAATGGAACGCAGGTCACGAGCAGAGTCTTGAGTGCAGGACTGCAGTTTAAGAACTGCGTCATGAAGCAATGTGTAGCCTGCATAATTAACTTGTAAACTGCCCAGAGAGTGCTTGAAGCGCTATGGGGCGGTATATACGCAGCACGCTTTGCTTTGCTTTGCTTAACCCTCACCTCACACAAAAGTGCATCAACCTTGACCCACACCCTCAAAAGCCACTCATATTCTCTGCCGCCTCCTCTTTCTCCTCCCCCTTTGAGTGGGAAGAATGGCTCAGAGAAAGTGGGGCTGCCTAGGTCTCTCACATACAAGGGCCTGCCAATCCTCAAGTCTGAGGACCAAGGAAAAAGGGACAGTGGACAGAGACAAAGGGAATGGTTAGCAGAAGTCCAGCCAACCTTCTCCTAGTAAATCGGCAGCCCTTCCTCTTGCTCTTCTTGGGCAAAAACTGGCCTGGCCACTCCCAGGACATCTCCTCCATCACAGGTTACAAAGCCAAACCACACTCTCTTGCCATTTAAGACCATGCAGTGACGTTGATGGTGAGCCATCAACTGGATTTCAACTTATGGGTGCCTGCTGTCTTCTGCTGGGACCGGGCAGCTTGGCTTTTCTGCTAGGAGGCACAGTGGGGACCCGAACGCCAAGCCTCTAGATCCCAGGGAACAGGGACTGTCCATCTGCATCCAGAACCAGGAGGAGCTTCTTGTAGGCATGGAAAGATTTCTTTGGCTGGATTGTTTTTCACGTCTCTGAGTCCTGCTTGCCTTTTATTCTCATCCTTCCCATTGGGATGCAAGATTCTGCTCTCCTCGTGGGCTGATGTGCTCGGAATGGGATCTGAGAGGTTTTCCGTGTCACAAGCAGCCATGGGACTGGTCTCCTCTCCTCATCAGGTGTACGTACCTTGCTTTGGAGGTTATGAACAAAACCTGATTCTAGCAGGCTGTCTGAGAAACAGGGAGCCTCATCCATCGGTGTTACCCTCTTCACAGAATTACCAACTTATTTGCTCCCATGATTGAAAAGCTGGTAATAAAAGAAATGTGTAAAAGTGATTGTATGGAGCATAAAACCCAATGTCCAGGAACATGGATTGTTGCCTCAATTGCTGCAGCTCTGTAGGCAGATATACTTCTCTCTCTCTCTCTCTCTCTCTGAGCAAAAGAGTGATTGCAGATTACCAAACCCGTGTTTTGGGATTGCAGGGGGCCTCTTTCTTTAGTCGCTGGTCTGAAATTGCTCCGGCAAAAAGCTGGGTCAGAGAAAGAGAGGAGCAGAGAGCCCAAAGGAGCCCCAACGGCACAGAACAACAACAGCCACATGGAAAGGAAGCCTCAGTAGTGTGCAACAGCCAGCGGGTCTTGCCAGCTGCCAGGCTCTGGAGGCTGCTACAGATGGGCCACTTCGGAGATTGGTACCTGTGAAGTCCGCCCGGCAGGCAATCAAGCAACACACCAGCTGCTTGCTCAGCATCCCAGCCAGCCACCTGCCTCGTACATACAACAGGTTTATAAAGCAGAACTCTGAAATGGCTTGGAAACTGCCAACCAGCAGGCCGGAGCTGGCGTGATGGCCTGGGCAGAAGGGGTGAGGCGGCCTCTGGAACGCTGATCTGTTCATAGACGTAGAAATGGTCTCTTGCAAAGATCTCAGTTGCTGAGCATTGCAATCCTCTGCCTTTTCTGCACATCTTAGATCAAGGCCACGCGGACCCCATGGCCAACCCAAGTTGAGGGAGGGGGAAGAATGTTCTTCCTTCCTTCCTTCCTTTTCATCCTCTTCTTAGAGCTGTAGAGCTGGAAGGAACCCGATGGATCATTGAGCCAAGCCCATGTCAAGGAGGCACAGCGGGCGATGAAATCTGGGATGAAAAGAACCAGAGGGGGTCAAAACAAGGCAGAAAAGGAACTGGTCAGTCTGCCCACTTTTTATATTTGATTTTACTGATTGAGGTGTGTCTTGTTGGAGGTGAGTAGATGCAACGCCACTTACACTGGAGAAGCTGCACGTCTTCATATAAGGAGGAGAAGCTGGAAAGGGTTCCTAGACTGGCTTTTACATGCTCTGACTTCTGTTTGCCTTCCTTCTTCTTGGTCTTGGTCTCCAGTGATGCACCCTTGCATTGCTGCCCTTCATTGCTGCCCTTCCGAGTCTCAGGCTTCTGGTTTCTTGGCCGCTGTCTCCATTTGGATTGATTATTAAACCAAGGTAGAAAAAAAAAATCTTTCATTATTTCAATTTCTTCATGATTAGCATCAAAGTCACACATGCAGTTCTTCTGTAGTCACCATGAGTTCTGTCTTCCCTACGTTCAACTGCTGTGCCGCTTTGGCACTTTCTTCTTTCACTTTCCTCAAAGTTGTTTCAAGTCCTTGCTGCTTTCTGCCAGTAAAATGGTGTCATCCACACATCTTAAATAGCTGATGTTTCTTCCACCAATTTCCACTTGTCCTTCGTGTGAATCTAGTCCTGCTTTCCATATGATATGTTCTCCATACAGACTGAACAGATAAGGGGAAAAATGCACCCTTGTCTGATACCTATGCCTCTAGGAATCCATCCTGTCTCTCTGTATTCTATACTAACAGTAGCTTCTGGTCCACAATACAAGTTACACATCAAGGCTATTAAGGGCTGAGGCACACCCGTTCCTTTCAGAACAACCCACAGCTTCTCATGATCCATACAGTCAAAGGCTTTGCTGTCGTCTATAAAGCCCACACGGACCTTCTTCTGAAATTCTTTGGTGTGCTCCAGTAGCCAGCGGATATTTGCAATACGATCTCAAGTGCCTCTTCCTTTTCAAAATCCAGCTTGAGCATCAGGTGTTTCTCACTCCATATAGGGTGAAAGCCTTTGTTGAAACACCTTGAGTGTCACTTTGCTTAGAAAAGAAATAAAAGCAATGGTCCTAGAGTTACTGCACTCCTTGACATCTTCGTCCCTGTCTCCTTTCCTTCCCTCGGCGAGCTAGGCAGGCAGGCTGGGGAAGATGGTATAAGTGTGGTGGTTCAAATAGCCATAAAAGAAGGCAAAGGAGTCAGGGAGGAGGAAAGGCGAGGTGATAACAAGAAGCCAACAAGTAGGTGCAAAGGCACACAGCAGCCCACACAGGGACAAGCACAATAGGAAAGGGGGCATGCTGAGTTTCACGTGACTGATGTGATAAACACCACCCTTTCTGATTAAGAAGTGTGGGTATGATTTCCTTCCAAGGGCAGAAGTGTGCTCTGCTAACCACTCTGACTTTCATGCACTAAATCCACAAGTTAATCCAGCGCTTGCTTGCTACTGCTTCTTCTGCAAACATTTCTAACTCGCCCTGTTTCAAAAGACCTCAGGGCAGGGCACTATCCATGAAATCATCTGAAAGAATCCAGAGCCCTCGTATTTGCACACTTATAGCCCTCCCTGTCCCTGATGTCCTGCTGCCAGCAAACAAAGACATTTTTTTTTATTGAAACAGACCTTTGCCCATGGACCGGGGCTTCTTAACAGCAGGTGTCCTTTGGCTGTTGCTGTTCTCTTTAAATAGTTTAAAACTAGTTTTAATTGCTGTTTAACTGTATTCACTGTGTACCTGTTTTCATATGGTAATCTAATGTAATACCATGCCGTATTAAATTTATATTGCAATTCAATAGCTGAAATCCTATTGCTCTTGACATTGAGTAATGCTATGCTTGCAGAAGTTCATGAAAAGTTACACTCACACAGTCTGTGTGTCTGATTGCATAATTAATTGGGCTGATGTGCCCATGGAAGGACTTCCTGGATATGACTTCTGCCTTGGTCCAAGTTTTCCAGCAGCTTGTCTAACTTCAAGTTACACAGATACAGTATATCTCTGCAATGGGCTTTGGGCCACTGTGTTTTGCTAGTTGACCTAGTCATTTTAAGCAGCCTTAGGTCATGGAAAGGGGAACAAGTGGATGAAAATGAAACAAACAGAAACTAATCGGCAGAGGGTTAATTCCATGTATTCATCTGTGTTTATTCTGTAGAATCATGGCTGCAACTTCTGTTTTTCCCAATAGACACCTTTAACAGTGACATAGCAAGCCGCTACAAGATGGTCTTTTCCACGCTCAGAACAGCTATACGTATATTGATTGATTTATCCGTTCAAAATATTTTAACCCCTTTTTCCTTTAAAATGATCCAAGGCGGCTTACAACAATTAAAAGACAGCATTAAGATTAGCAACAATGAATATGTAATACTAAAAGGGTCAATGAGTACAAGAGCAAAAAACATAAGTAGCACCAAAATATATTCAAAGCAACAAGGCACAACAATCCATGTGAAAAAAACTCCACTCAGGCAGCCAGTCACTCACTCAGGGAAAGCTTGCATGAAGAGAAAGGTCTTCTTCTGCTTGCAGAAAGACAGCACATATAGAATTTTGCTAGTACAGATGAAAGGAAAGTTGTTAAGTTTTATTCTGAGTAACAATAATAATGTGTCCTCAAGTCAACTCGGAGTTATGGTGACCCTTTCCAGCGTTTTCCCTTTCCCCTAGGAAGCTGGGCTGAGGGCGAAGGCCAGGTCTGTTTGCATGGATGCCTTGCTGAGTTTTTTTTTCCTGGGCTTTCTTTTTGTCTCCTGACCACATGGCCTGGGGGTGGGGCCTAGGGGTGGGACTTCCTGATTTAAAAGTGCATGTCCCAGGACCGCACGCCTAATGGCGCGCGAAATTCTCAAATTTTATATATGGCCTTAATATGGTAAATAGGAAAGGCAATTAGATTTGCATAAGCCTGGGAGTCAGGAAAGTTTTAAGGATCAGATCATACTTTTGCACTATTAAAGAGCAGGCCGGGTAGGTGGGGCTCGTCAGCCATGGAAGGCAGCCCATCTAGGAGAAGGAAAACTCCAATTTCAAACCTCCACTGCCTTGTGGCTACATCCACTCATGGAAAAGGCTTCAGGAGTCAACCTAGAGGCAAAATCCGGAGCTGGAGTCCCGAAGGCAGCATGTGTCGTTCTGCCAACTCCTGCGACATTGCTGGAACCAGTTGTATTGGCTCTTGCCTTTCCATTGGACCATTTCAGCAATGTGGAGGGGGGGATCTGCTGCTTGGGTAACAGCCTACCCTCCATATTACCTTACCTGGGCTTCATACTCTGGAGAGGACACTCCTCGATTCAGAGCATGTTACCATAGTCTCTCGAGACTGAAGGATGCCTATGCTTATGCCAGGGTTTTGCAGGTAGAGGGCACTCAGAGGTGCATTACCATTTCCTTCCTCTAGGGGCACCTTGGGACTGTGTGCAGCTGGCCCAAGGCTGCACAGGATGGCTCTTCTCCTGGGAGGCACTGTGGGGGGAATCGAACTCCCAACCCTCTAGCTCCACAGCCAAATACCTAAACCACTGAGCTATCCAGTCTAATTTAAGTAACGTAAAGGTAAAGGTTCCCCTTGACATTTAGTCCAGTCGTGTTTGACTCTAGGGGGCGGTGCTCATCCCCGTCTCAAAGCCGTAGAGCCAGCGTTTTGTCCGTAGACAGTTTCCGTGGTCACATTGCCAGCGCGACTAGACATGGAACGCCGTGACCTTCCCACCGAGATGGTACCTATTTATCTACTTGCATTTTGCATGCTTTTGAACCGCTAGATTGGTGGGAGCTGGGAAAAGTGACGGGGGCTCACTCCATCCTGTGGATTCGATCTTCCGAACCTAGTAAAATTTGAAAAAAAGTATCAATAATTAGAATGGAAAGAACTGGATTTTTTTTTAAAAAAATCAATAACACTCCTGGGAGAAAGCAAAACCAAGAGATGTATCCAAAACCACACAAGTTAAAGTCTTCCCAATTTCAGATTTTAAAACATCAAGGCTAAAAACTCAGGCCTTAACAACCAGGTTGTTTCAGGCAGTGGCATATCATTCAGTTCATTTTGCGGTGATTTGAAAAAGTTGTCTTCACAGAAATCTCCCACCTCTATGGGTTTAAAACTGCGACTGCCTCCAGCTCAGCAGCGCATTTTTCCCTGAGATGCTGGGCCAAAGCGGGAGATGATGAGGCGGGCCTTTGTGATGTCACAGAGGCAGGGCAGGGCTAGGGTTGGGAGGAGAGCCAGACCTGTTTCTAGACCTTTCGATTTGAGAAAAAGGCCCAAAGGGAAGGCAGGTGTAATGGGCCCCGAATCCTGGGGCAACCTGGCTAGCCAGGATCAGAGGTCACCTAGGCCACGGCCCTCCATTTTTGGCTGCCCAGCGGCTCCACGGGTTGCTCCTGTTCCTGTGAAAGACTGCACCCTGCCCGACCTTTGTGGCGGCTCCATATTGCCTATGTATTTTGTACACAGGTATGTGTTGGTTTGCCTGAGGTGTGACTAGGTTTTGAAAAATCTTTTTCCCCTCTGCTGTCAGGGTTTTTGCTTATTTGGATAACAGATCCATCTGCATTGCTTCAGGCAGTGTTGTCACTTGAACCAATGTCGAAAAGTGTGTGCAACATTGCTGGTGATCGGCATGATTGTGCAGTAGCTGGTGGAGGCAATGTAAAAAAAAACACTGGGAAGGCTTTCACTAGACCAGTTTTCTGAACCTGGGGATCGCAACCCTCAAGGGGGCCACAAAGTGATTGGGGGGGTGTCGTGTGTCACCACAAAGAGAGTATGGCTCATTACGAACCTGATGACACATACCAAGATCCAGGTCTATAGAGCCTGTGTCCTGAGCACGCTCCTGTACTGCAGTGAGTCCTGGAGCCTTTGTGCATGCAAGGAGAGGAAGCTGAACACCTTCCATATGCACTGTCTCTGACGTGTTTTTGGTATTACCTGGCAGGACAAAGTTCCAAATAGAGTAGTCCTAGAATGAGCTGGAATTTTTAGCATATATACATTACTGAAATAGTGACGTCTGTTGTGAGAATGGTTGATGGTCAGATTCCAAAAGATCTCCTGTATGGAGAATTAATGCATGAAATCATCCCTGAGGGAGACCACAGCTGTGATACAAGGAGATCTGCAAGCAGGATCTGAAGGCCTTAGGAATGGACCTCAACAGATGGGAAACCTTGACCTCTGAGCGCTCAGCCTGGAGGAGGTGGTGCATCACGGCCTCTCCCATTTTGAATAAGAGACCCTTGTCCAGCAGGCCGAGGCAAAGAGGCAGTCCTGAAGAAGGGAGGGAGGGGGGAAGGGAGGGGAAGGAGGGGAGGGGAAGGGAGGGAAGAGGAGAGAAGGAGAAGAGAAAATTGCCACTTGGCCCTTCCCACTTATTAAAGTATTTATTCTGTAGCTGTGCCTCCTGCAAATCAGGAGGGAGACAGGAGAGCTACCTTAACAAGCTGCAAACAATACTGTTGAAATGATTTCCTCCTCTCTCCCTATGTACCCAGTTTATAGGACTTTGCCTGGGGAATTTCACAGTGGGTCAATCTGCATTTTTTCTCGCCATTTAGTCCCATCCAAAGTAGTGTGACTTCTTTTTAGAAACAACCCTGCTGGCCTGCAAGGGATCAATTCTACACCTTTTTATGCCTCCTTACCTCCTGCCCTTGGACAGGTGTTGTGTGAGAGGGCCTCGGCTCCCCTGGGGGACTTGACACCATAAGGTTTTTCTTTCAGGATTGGCAAGATGAGGGGTGTTAATTTTAGACTGAAGAGCCAGGTCCTGCTGTGTTCTCCGTTCGGCAGTCCAGCAGCCACAGATGGAACGATTTCTATCTCCTCCAATTCTAGGGCTTGGATGTTGCATAATTCTGGGGCCGTGACACCTGCCGTTTCCTCAAGAAATCTTGGAAGAAACGGAGAAGACCGCTCCAAATCAAGAGAACTAACTAGATCTCTAGCTGCCACCCAGATTCCCCTGCAGGCAAAACTCCCACTCAAAATGTGTAAATTCATAAAATGAAAGAAAAGTCCGAAAGAGCTGGGAGGCTTACAGAATTGCCTTCAGAGCCGCTGCAGTTCATTCATCCAGGAAATTCTCTGTTTTTATTCCCTCTTTTTTTCTTCCACGAGGCATCAGAAAACCTTTTGCCCTCCCTCCCCCGTACCTCTTAATTTGTCATCATAAAATGTAATCCTTTTGCACTGACACCTTCTGTAATCATACGAATTTTTACAATCATTTTCCCCCTCCCTCCTGCCAGGGATTATTGAATATCTGTTCCCCTGAGGCTTCTGTGTGCTTTCTCAAAGCAACAGCAAAGAGGAAAAAGCAGAAATGTCTAACTTTTCACACAGCACCTCTCCAAATAAAACAAGGATGCAGTGCGGCTGTGAATCATAGGGTCAGGCATGAAAACATAAAGGAGCAGCTGATCAAGGCATGACAGAACAAATGACATTGGCCAGAATTCAAGTCGTTAATTGGATTTTTTTTTTTTTTTACAGAAACCTACTGCTAAGAATGAGAAAAACAGAATTTCAAACTGCAGCTGTAGCAGTCGTAATCCTCCTCCTCTTGGAACGGCAGAGCTGGAAGGGACCCTATGGGGTCATCAAGTCCAGCCCCTGTCTAGGGAGGCCCAGATGGGGAATCGAACTTCCAGCCTCCGGCTCTGCAGCCCGATGCTTCAAACCGCTGAGCTGTCCGGCAATCCCAACTGATCTGTTACTGCTAGGATCTCATAGAGACTAATCTCATCCTGTTTCCTTACCACTGATGGCGAGTGCTCAGCAGATGCCGGATGGTAAAGAGCTGCCATTATCATGAACCAGACCTTGGTCCATCTGCCTGGCCGAGTCTGATGAGCAGCCAGGGAGGTTGGCAAGTCTTTGTGACCAAGCTCCGAGTTCGAGTCCCCCAGCAGAAAGTGAGGGGTGGGTGAGTTCTGAGTCACATGTCAAGTCAAAGACATTCGGGGAAAAGCTGAATCGAGTCACCAGTGCGGCGTGACTCCGACTTGACAGCAGGTCCCATGACTCAGGTCCCCATTCTGGTTAGCAGCCACGTCTGCTCTCCGAGGTTTCTGGGAGGTTGTTTCTTAGCCCTCCCTGGCAGTCCGTGATATTCCCCTCCAAGCCCCGAGAAGTCCCCGCTTTGCTTAGCGCCTGAAACCAGGCAAGATCCATGTGTTCCAGCCACAGAGCGACTGTCATCTTGAACGTGCCCACTCCTTCCACATTGCTCCTTCCTTCTCAGTTCCCTTAAATCAGTAGGGAAGAGACGAATCATCAGAGCCCTTCCCCACCGCGGTCCCTTGGACCCATTTGACATTCCACAACCCCCAGGATGAGCTTTTCGGACCCCTTGGAAAGTTTCTTCTTAAACAGTCCCTGGATAAATCTTCTGGCTCTGGTCTATGAAACTGGTGTCAAGGGAAGAAAGGAAGGACTGATGATGGATGGATGGATGGATGGATGGATGGATGGATGGATGGATGGATGGATGGATGGATGGATGGATGGAAGGAAGGAAGGAAGGAAGGAAGGAAGGAAGGAAGGAAGGAAGGAAGGAAGGAAGGAAGGAAGGAAGGAAGGAAGATGGTGATGTAAGGAAAGCTTTTGGCAGGGCTTCCTGCCTTAGGAAAAGTAGCTTCATCCTTCCACGAATACACAAGTGGGGAGCAGACAAACTGCAAGAGAGGGACCTGGGATCTCCCACATCATTTATACCGACTAATAACACAGCATGGGTCATAAACAACCCGATGATGATCCTCCAAGGTTTATCGAAAAGCTGGGGTCCTTTGCTGTCTTTCCACAGGGGGATGAAAGACTGCCACACAGAGCATGATGATTGTCACCTGCTTGGGCCCTAGCTCTGAGCGCTTAGCTTTTATTATAGGGAGGCAGAGGAGGGGTTCACCAAAGGGTCCCTGGCACGGTGGCAGACGCTCCTGCAAATTTCTTTTCCTTTTTCGGCTGCCCAGATCAGATGCGGGCCTGTGGCTACCAGCCATGCTTCAGCCTCCAACGGGTGCCCGGCAGGTGGGCTTGCCATCCAACCAGCTACCAGATCCTCCCCCAGCATCGGCAGGGGAGGAAATGGCCCGGCGTGAACCGGCGAGTGCTGCCAACAGAGCCAGATGCTCCGATTCATGAGGCAGTCCCTACAGAAGGCAGACTCATTAAAGCAGGAAATGGCTGCAGTTACGGCAGAAAGAAGAACGGCGTGCATCATGCTGATCAGCCACCCGGTTCCCAGCCTGGGTGCCAAGGCCTCATCCCAGGGCAACAAGACCTGGCGCCACATACAAATGTTCCCGTTGTTCCTTTTATGATGAAAGTCAGGAGAGCAATGCCTTGGCAAAGCCCTCCTCCCCACCTGCTTTGTTACCAGGTTGTTTGATGCAGACTCCTGCCTGACTTCGCTGTGCCAGGGGCACTTGATTGCGGGGATGCGCCGTTCATAATGACAACCACCTTTACAAGCAAGCCTTGCCTGATGAAGGTGTCGGGTGTTTGTGGGACCCGTCCCATCTTAGAACCATGGCCTTAAGGAGGCACAGGGGGGGAATCGAACTCCCAACCTCTGTAATCAGATACCAAAGACACTGAGCTATCCTTCCACACTTTCTTAGAGGAAACTTTCCCTCTTCTCTGGTCACTCCCTGTATCCTGAAGGCAAAGTCTTTGAAATATTCTTTCTGGATTGGAAAGCCTGCTTGCTCAAAGACCAGATTACCAGAGGAGTAGAAGAACACCCACCAGCCCCGATGGGACTATTATGGGCGATGCTGCAGGGGCCACACACAGTTTGTAGACGAGAACCCTGGCTCGGCATCTTGGGCTCCTGCATCACTCCACACCTCAGAGAACCTCTGACCCACAGAACAATATTCTCCTTTGTGCTTCAGGAGCTGGCCTGCCACTACAAATCACAAGAGGCGAGAAACCAGGATGTGTGAGGCTGGGATTCTCACCTATAGGTAAACTGTGAGACAAAGATTGCACTATTTTTTTTTAAAAAAATTGGAAGATATCTTTAATTTGCACAAACTGGCTCTGTGCAAGCCGGGCACCCTTTCCCTTTGAGCAGAAAAAAAAGCACATGCGGTTTTGTCCACGAAAACACGCTGGAGTAAGCAAAGAGAGCTGGACGATCGTTTATTCAACTTATCCCCCACCTGTCTCGTGGCAAGCCACTACTCTGTGCAGCCATAAAAGGAGTAAACAGAGATCGACAATAGACAGCATTAAAATAATAAAGGAATGGACCCACCCCTGAACCCAGTTATTTGTTTAAAAAAGCCCCACATAACTCCCCAGAGGGCAGAACTAGGAGCGACTGTTAAGGACGAGCAATGTACAATACAAGTGAGTTGCATGGTTTGAACAGAAACATTTGTGCTAAACCTGCATGGAAAGTAGTTACTCTCTTCTCTTGGTGGGAGAACCCTAAAAGACCTCCCGCTTTCATGGGGGGGGGGGGAAGAACAGTACTTTGGTGGTTCCACACATTCATGCACAAGTACAAAACGAGGGAGGATTTGTCACCTCTGACAGTAGAGACCGTCTGTGGGGTAGCAGCTGGAACCCAAAATCCTTCCACCCCCAAGTAGTGCAAAGAAACTGCATTTTGGATCCCAGCAGGATCGCACCCTCCTGGCCTTGCGGGGTCTCTCCATGGTCGTGGAACAGATTAGATTCGACAATGTAAAACAAGACTCGCACCCACCCTGAAGAGGCTGAAAGAAAGACAGAATTATAGAATCATGAAGCTGAAAGGGGCTGATGAGGCCATCAAGTCCACCCCCCCACCCCCGCTCAAGGCAGGAATAAAAATCAAAGGGTATCTGCCAGGTGGTTGTCTAAGTTTCTCTTAGTGCTCACCACCTCCCAAGGACATTGGTTCCATTGTTGTACTACTCTAACAGATAATAAGTGTTTCCTGATCTTCAACTGAAATCTGGCTTCCTGTAGCTTGAGCCCATCGTTGCATGTCCTGCAATTGGGGATGATGGAGAACGGATCCTGCTCTGGAGGAATACCTTTCAAGTATTTGAAAAGTGCTCTCCTAGCACCCCTCACTCTTCTTTTCCCGTGGCTAAACATGTCCAATTCTTTCAGTCTTTCCTCCAAGGGCTTGGTTTCCAGCCCCCTGATCCTCCTTGTTGCCCTCCTCTGAATTTGCTCCAGTTTGTTGGCCTCCTTCTTCAAATGCAGTGTCCAGAGTTGGACACAAGACTCAAGACGAGGCCTAACCAGTGCCGAATGGAGGGGAACGAATGCCTCGCAGGATTTGGAGGCTCCGGCTTCTGTTACTGCAGCCAAAAATAGATTCTGCTAAATATATTCAAGAAATGAATTCCCCAACCCCAATAGGAAAAGGATTACAGTAGAATGAATCTCTCTCTCTCTCTCTCTCTCTCTCTCTCTCTCTCTCTCTCTCTCTGTCAGTCTACACTCAGCCATTCAAAAACACTCTTTCGGTACCCACTGTGTATGTTTTTTAGAAATGATGAGCTCTGCCTTTCAATGTGCAGTCCTATTCTGCCCATGACAAGCCTCTCAAGACGCTCTCACTTTTTCTGACTCGGACGGCTGACGGGAAGGAAAGGTTGCCGTTCAAACTCAAATTGAAGACCAATTCAGCTTTTCTGGGCAAGTTTTAAAGCAGCAGCAGCAGCAAAGGCTGGCCATTTATTTCCTGAAGGTGCTGCGCTGGGCCTCCGACGGGATGATTCCCTGGTTTTCATCCCTTTCCGACTCAATGGCATCACAGCATTTTTTCCTCCCTTGCGGTTCTATTATTTTGAGTGATGTCTGGGCTGCCTGCCAGTGGGCAGAGTTGTTTTGAGAGATTCCTCCAGTGCCTTCCTTAACCATGACCGCTTGTGGCAGGTAACGGAGGAGGCCGACTTTCAACTTGAATTCTGCTTCTTCTTCTTCTTTTCTCTCTCTTTCTCAGGCGGCCCATTAGGATTCACAACAACCCAGTGAGCCTGGAGGGAATCAATCTCTCTCTCAAAACGGAAAGGAGAAAAGGGGGGGGGGAGAATCTAAAATTGGGCTCCAAAGCTTCATCTTTACTGATCCAGCAAGGAAAGGGCAGCACGGGTTGGAAGGATGATGGCAGTAACAAACAAGCATCTTCCTTTCCATGAGCTGGATTCTAGTTTCGCTCACCCTGGGCTGGAAGGTGGGAGGAGGCCAAGAGGCAGCAGGAAAGAATCCAAAATAGCTTAAACTTTAAAAAGAACACATGATTGTTGCTTTGTGCTGTCAAGTTGCTTCCAACGTCGGGTGACCCTATACATAAGCGATCCCCAACATGTCCTTTCCTCAATCGCCCTGCTCAGCTCTTGTAAACGCAAGACTGTGGTTTGCTTTAGAGAATCCACCCATCTCACATTGTGTCTTCCTCTTTTCCTGCTAACGTCCACCTTTCCCAGCATTAGTGTCTTTTCCAGAGAATCCTTCCTTCTCATGATGTGCCCAAAATAGGACACATAATGAGTAAAGAACCCATTACAAATGATAAAGTTCCCTCCATTGAATAACTTTGGGGAGAAACAGCAAATGACACTGTAAGTAAAGCACATTTCAAAAGCAACACAAAGAGTGGGGACAATGTTACTTTATTAGTGTAAGGTGTAACACTAGCTAATTACTTTTCTGTATAATGTGTAATAGGTTTAGTTACTTTTTATATATTTAAAGGCAATTTCTCCTTTTCGATTTTACGAAATGGGATGTTTTCCCATTCATGAATGCTTGAGTACTATAATATTCGATGATTCTTAATGCCATACGTTGTATCTGTTTTTGTATGTTTTTATCTCCAACGGTTTTAATTTGACCCGCCAGGATATTCCTGCAGCATCACTAGGTGGTTGTGAAATGGTTGACTCCTTGCACGGCTGTCCGTTTGTGGGGCTCCTCCGATTCTCTGGGACAAGCACTCGCGCACTGAGTCCCATAATTTAGTCGTGGCCCGGAAGGCAAACCATGAAGCCAAAACGGATGCACCACGGACCTTCCGCGGGCGGTCTGTCCGGACAGGATTCTGGCCACTGTGAGATAGATGTTTGGGGTTGCCTGTGTCTGGGAGAAGGGTTAGGGTACAAATCAAGGAAATGAAGAAATCAAAAGAAAAGCAGTTTTTGTAGGGGGTTTCAGGTGTAATTCCAGTCTGTGATCAATCCTGATTTTCTGCCACAAGCTTAGCCCAGTCTCTGGTCACCCGCACATTTGCTGGCAGCAAGATGAAAACTTCGGAACCCCAGATGCAAAAAAATCGTTTCCACCTGGACAGGGGCTCACCTGCCAGTTTAAATGTTCCTATATGCCAATAAAAATAAAATAAAACCTCCACATAGCCGAGAAGCATGAATGTCAGACAAGTGGAAGCCTAGACGAAAGCCATGAGCTGCTTGATTTCTATATTCAGAGAGTCCCTGGGAGGAAGGCACAGTGTGATTCGAGTCTTTTTGCCCTCTTGGTGAAACCCTGTCCCCACTTTGGCATGGCGCCTGATGGGCAGTTAGGCACAGTGGCCAGTGGCCAACCCAGGCTCCTCATCACGCCCTGGCACTGAGGTCAGCAAAGGTACCCCTCTCCCCCTCCACCCCCCCACTCCCGATCCAGGGGGCCAGACCAGGAAGCAACAGAAGGCAGGGGTGGGCAATGTGCAGAGCCCTCGAGCGGTTGATCTCAGCCACAGCTACCAGCACCTCCTCCCCACCGGCTGATCTAGCAAAGGCTCACGGGCGTTCCGGTGTAACAATGTTGGGGGGGGTCCAGTTCACTGAGACACACACGCACACGCACACACGCACACACACACACACACACACACACACACACCAGTTCCTGCTTTAATGATTGCCTAGAAGGTTTAAGATGGGGTGTGTTTTATGGGCTGAGAAATGTTGCCTTGTTTGGCCTGAAGCTCCCACAATGGCTAGGATGGGGGTTTGGGAGCGGGGCTGATGACTAAAAAAGGTCACTTTACTAAACTCAGAGGATTCCTCCCACTTTTGGCCTTTCGTTAGATGTTGGAGACCACTGTGGGTGCTTAACTCACCTGCTGCTTTAAACCTTCTCTTTGAACCTCGCCGTCAGTACCTCTCCTAACCCCTGCTTAGAGACAGATCAGCTTAGCCTGCCACTGAGGAAGGATCTGGCTTTGTTCTGTTCTTCCCAATTGTTCAAGAAAAGCAACTCTGGCTCTATTCCGTTTTCCTTGATTTCTGTGCTGGGCCTCTCTTCTCTCTGTAAGACACTATGACCCCATCCTACACAGCGTTGTCTCCCCGCTTGCACATCAAATTATACCTTGCAGAGAAACCATCATTAGAAGATGGAATTCTTTGGCTGCTGAAAGCATCTGATTGTCACAGCAAGAGCTTTTCACACATCCCGTAGCTTGCAAATTCACTTGCTTTGTTTTTGTGATTGGTCATCAGGAGGTAAGTCCAAAGCATCTTCCTCAGTCACATTACTGGAACCCTACTGGTTTTCAGCTCCTAGTGAAGTTAATCCAAGGCCTTTAGTTTTAGATGCTTCTTGTGGTCCCCCAGCCTGCATCTTTTCCTCAATCCAGTGATGCAGCCTGCCCGTTAGCACGATGCCAAGACGGATCATTAACCACCCTCTCCTTCCTCCCCAGGCAGAGCGGTGCAAGGGACGAAGGCATGGCTCCGGATCGGTTCTCTGGGAGGGTGCCAGTAGCAAACCGGGTGCTCCAGCACCGACTGCATGGAACATGATCTCGGTCTAAGTGGGCATGTTGAAGCGCCAGGCTCTGCAGTACAGCTGGCATTCTCTTGGCAGGCTTTCCCCTTCCCCACCCACCCCCCTTTTTTTTTTTTTGGAAATGAGGACATTACATGACAGTTAACAAGCTTGTCTCTGAAGGAGCCTCTGGGGAAGTGGAAGACGACAAGATAACCCCATTTAGGCGGGGAATTTTTAATGCTCCTGCCCATGTTCTTGGCTTCCGAGGCACAGCCCAAGGGCCTGCTGGAGTTGCTTTTGGGTGGGTGGGTGGGGGCTGGAGGGAGAGCCACGTGCCAAGGATTGTACGATCATAGACCTGGGGTGAGGATGCGTGGGCTGCCGCTCCCATCATCCCACTTCACGTGCAATGCTGGCTAGGGAACGGACGTCTCACTGTGTCTGCAGGGCCAGATGTTACCCCCTTCTGATGCCGACCGAGGCAGATCCATTCCTTGACTTCATAAATGGGAAGAGTCACGACTGCTTCTCATCATCTTTAAGGATGTTGGAAAGTCTTCAGGACTGAGTCCCAAGCCTGAGTCTTTGGGACCGGGTCCCGAGTCCTGAGTCCCAAACCAGAGTCACTTGGGTCTCCCCCTCCCCTACCCCAGGGAAGGGCAAATGGGTTGAGGCCACGGGCCTGGAAAAGGAGCCGGGTGGGTGCACGGGCATGCACAGAGAGAGAGAGACAGCAGGCTGGCTTCCCTTCCCGGAGCCAGTCCCTGCCTCTGCGTGTGCCTCTCAGCCAGGCAGTGGATGCGTGGGTGGAGGGAGCTGCCTCCAAAGATGGGAGCAGCGGGGGGGGGGGTGTTGGCCATTAGGGAGACCGAGAGGGTCTCAGCCACACAACTTGGGCACATGGTCCGTGAGTGTCCCCCCCCCAAAAAAACCACCCCAAGTCTCTTCCAAGTCTAGATGCCGGTGCAACTTAACGTTGGACTGGAGAGCAAGTTGCAACTCACAACTCTTCGTCCTTGACCATCTTAGAATGGCCGAGCTGAAAAGGGGCCCCTCAGGATCCTGGAGTCCAGCCAGGATCCTTTTGTAATTAACCATGAAAGAGAGTCAGGGAACTGCACATGAAAAATTCAAAAAACAAAAAACCACCAAGAGAGGCACCGCCCAAAAGAAGCCAACATGAAAGAAACACAAACGTTCTCTCTCTCTCTCTCTCTGCGTACAAACCTGCTTGTGCTCTGTCACCCTGAACGCACTGGATCCCGTCTGATTTCAGAAGCTTAGCAGGATCAGGCCTGATGAGCGGTTGGGTGATAGGTGACCCCGAAAATCAGGAATCTCCCAGAAGGGCGAGGAGAAGAATCCTGGCTGAAACCTTGGAGAACGGCTGGACACGACGGGGGAAGACGGTCACCTAACGTCTGGCTCCGTGTAAAGCGCCTCCCTATTTTCCTACATCAGTTGTGGTTGAACCTAATAACCTTTGAGCTAGAAACCTCTGGATCATCTTGTCCAGCCCCTCTCAAGGAGGTGCAGTGGAGATTTGAACTCCAAACCTCTAGATCCACAGCCAGATGCCTAAGACACTGAGCAATTATTAGATCAGTGATGAGAGAAAAATGCAGATTTTTACAAACTGTCCCATTACAGAAGAGAGTCACACCTGTTTGAATCGATGGGGAGGCTACCTGGGAGTCTATCGTCAAGATCAAGCAATGCATTTTACAACAAAACCTTGGCCCCCGAGGAGGCTCCACTATCAAAGAACAGCCACTGAACAAACATAGTTTCATAGCCACCTTGCGAACAGGCCAACATACAGCTAGGACCAAGTAGTATGTAGATGATGTTGCATTGCTTTGAATTTCTTGTAAAATTTCCTCTCATTATGCAATAGAAGTATCAAGATCCATAGAGGAGAATAGCTAAAAGTTCCCCCGAGTATTTATTTATTTTATTTATTTATTTATTTATTTGATTTGTATCCCGCCCATCTGGTAGGTCAGTACCACTCTGAGCGGCTAACATAAAATATACAATTATAACAGCATAAATCCAAAAATATCAAATGTCAATTAACAAAACATGATAAATCATAAATAATAAGTAAAAAAGAAGAGAAAAGTAAATTAAATTAAATTAAACGCTGGCAGGAGGGAAGGCCTTGACATAAAGCCATGTTTTTAATTGAGTTTTAAATGTACCCAGCGAAGGGGCCGCGCGAATCTCAGGAGGGAGATTGTTCCAAAGGCGAGGAGCCACCGCCGAGAAGGCCCGGTTTCTTGTCTTCTCTCTCCGGGCCTCCCTCGGCGTCAGGCCCCTCAGCCTCACCTCCAGGCTCGCGCGGGTGGTTCGGGTAGAACTTGGTGGGTGAAGGCGTTCCGCCAAGTATCGAGGTCCCAAACCGTTTAGGGCCTTATAAGTGAGCATTAAAACTTTGAAGTCGATACGGAAACAAATGGGCAGCCAATGCAGTCTAGCCAGAATGGGAGAAATATGATGGTATTTTCTCCCTCCGGTAAGAAGTCTGGCTGCTGCATTCTGCACCATCTGAAGTTTCCGTATCAGCCTCAAAGGTAGCCCCACGTAGAGCGCGTTGCAGTGATCTAATCTTGAGATTACGAGCGCGTGTACTAAGGTAGTGAGGGCCCCCGTGTCGAGATAGAGCCGCAGCCGGGCAATCCGCCAGAGGTGGAAATAGGCGGAGCGGACGACCGACGTCACCTGTGTTTCCATGGTGAGCGTCGGGTCCAAGTGTATGCCCAAGCTGCGGACCCCGCTCGCCGGGGCCAAGGTCGCCCCCCCAAAGGAGAGAGGGCCAACCAGGCCACCAACCACGGGGGGCCCCACCCTCAGGACTTCCGTCTTGTCCGGGTTCAGCCGCAAACCATTTTCCTGCATCCATTCCAGTATAGTCTCCAGGCAGCGCTGAAGGGTCAGGACGGCATCACCTGCAGTTGGCAAAAAGGAGATATAGAGCTGAGTGTCATCAGCGTACTGGTGACACATCGCTCCACACCTCCTGATGACCCCCGCTAGCGGCCTCATATAGATGTTAAATAGCATTGGGGAGATAATCGAACCCTGTGGAACCCCACAATTGGAGCTCCACGGGGCCGAGAGCCTCTCCCCAAGCTGAACTCTCTGGGGACGGT
This sequence comes from Pogona vitticeps, assembly GCF_051106095.1. Lineage (NCBI taxonomy): Eukaryota > Metazoa > Chordata > Lepidosauria > Squamata > Agamidae > Pogona > Pogona vitticeps. Next base: position 311,268,040 of record NC_135784.1, read on the forward strand.
CCTCCAGGAAGGAACGGAGCCAGGCTAACGCCAGGCCACCGATTCCCAACTCAGAGAGTCTCCCCAGGAGGATACCGTGGTCGACGGTATCAAAGGCCGCCGAAATATCGAGGAGGACCAACAGAGACAATTTGCCCCTGTCGGCCTCCCTCAGCAGCTCATCATACAGGGCGACCAATGCCGTCTCTGTCCCGTGGCGCGGCCTGAAGCCCGACTGGAATGGGTCCAGTGCATCTGTTTCATCCAAGAGCGCCTGAAGCTGGTCTGCCACCACCCTCTCCACCACTTTGCTCATGAAAGAAATATTGGCGACTGGCCTGTAATTGCCAATTTCGTCCGCCGCCAAACTAGATTTCTTTCGTATGGGCCTAATGAGTGTCTCCTTGAGGGCAGATGGAAATCTGCCCTCAAGGAAAGACCCATTTATTATAGCTGCGGCCCATCCTCTCTTTCTCATTAACTGGCACTTAAAGTCTCAGTAACTCACTCTGAGATATTTATAGGAGAAAGAATTTTAAAAACAGTCCTTTACAGTTGTTTCAGGTTACAGGCCTATGTATGCCTTCTTTACTGCACACAAACTAGCAATCAACCAAGCAGATCAACAGCAACCAACAGCTGCTGCCAATTGAGGAAAGAGAGGGACAGAACACCCAGCAGAGAAGTGAGGCTTTCTTTGAATTTCAAAAGCTTGAAGGAATTATGTTGTGCGCCGCTTAACGATTGCCTCGCTTAATGAGGAAATCGCTTTACGATGAGTTTTTTGCAATCGCAATTGCTATCGCAAAACGATGGGGGAATAGGGGAATTTCACTTAGGGATGATCGGTTCCCTGCTTCGGGAACTGATTTTCGCTTTATGACAATCAAAAACAGCTGATCGTCGGGTTTCAAAATGGCCACCGGCTGAAGAAAATGGACCCCCGCTGTGCATAGGGACGGATTCCACGCTGCACAGGCATGGAAAATGGCTGCCCCTATGGAGGATCTTCGCTGGACGGTGAGTTTTCAGCCCATTGGAATGCATTAACCAGGTTTTAAAGCGTTTCAATGGGCTTTTTTATTTCTTTTGACAATGTTTTCACTCTACAGCTATTTCGCTGTAACGAATTAACATTGTCAAGCGAGGCACCACTGTATTAGGAACTATTAGTGCTGGACAGATAATCACCCTTATCCTAGAAAAGTCCCTCTTAGTCATTCAAACTACAGACAGCAGATGAGATTCCCAAATAAGACTCCAACCGATTCTCTGAGTAAATAGTATCTTAGAAACTAGCTTACAGATGGCATTTGCTTGCAAAAGTCATCGTTTCCCCCTGTCTGGGCCTGACACTGAGAGAAAGTAGCCAGCAAGGAGCTCTTCTCTGGGAGAGGGTGAGCCTCCTCAAAGCCAGGCCCGCCAGATGTGAGGCCAGAGACACTTCAGGGGTTCAGGAGGGGCGAACAAGACATGTTGGCCAAGGAAGACAGCTTACTAGTAGAACTGAACTCCTCCTGTCGCCCAAGCCTGCATTCACCTCCTTCCATGATATATTGGTGAATTGCAGAAGCAAGGGAATTTTTTTTTTCCTCCTTCTGATAGGAATAACAGCGTTGGAAAGGCGAGACCTGCCAGGACTGTGGCCAGGAGAAGGGGGGGGGGGGGAGAGAGAGAGAGAGAGAGAGAGAGAGAGAGAGAGAGGAGTAGAGTGTTCCTTGTCGGAGGGAGCTATTTGCATAACAAGCAGGCAGATCAATTGCATGCATGCATAATTTGCTCCTTTCTCCCGTTTCCTGGACTATGTGCTGCCTTTTTGTTTGTAACCTCCAGTCGGTAATGGAAGCAATTTTTGTGTGTGTGCGTGCCAGCAATGACCAAATAAGCAAAGCCTCAAATCTGAAATGTGGACTCACTCTGTGGCGTCCTCCATGTTCTGCCGGGCCTTCGTAGGAACAGTAGCAAGACCTTTCAAGCCTGGGAAGGACCCCAGCTTCCTGTCGCCTGTCCCCTGCCTCTTCCCACCCTTACGGGCTGCGCAGGTCTCAGGCAAAGCAAGTGTAAAATGTGTCAGTCCTGTTGGTCTTTGCAACATATGGGGAGAAAGGGTGTGAACGAACAGGGATGGGGACACGAGTTGCAGGACTTGCTGTTGAGTTGGACTTAAGTTGCACTGATGACTCAACTCAAACTTGACTTGGGTTCCCCCCCCTCCCCCAGGACACGGACTCAACTCGCGGCTCAGAACCCACCCACCCTCTCCCTTTTGTCTGGGGGGAGAAAGGCTTGTTTTTTAAATAGGAACTCTTGGAACTTGGGACTTGAGACCCAAGACTTAAAGTCAGACTTGGTACCAAAGACCAGGACTTGGACTTGGGATTCAGATGCAAAGACTTGTCAACAACCCTGAATATGAATGAATTTGTTGACTGAGCTAGTAAGAGTATGGCTCTGTAATTCACTCTGGATATTTGGTACAAATGTAAAAACCATAGGTTGCCACAACATATCAACATATCAACAATAACACAAAATAGATATGATGCATAAATATAGAATGAGATGACTACAACCAGAGGTTGTTTGAAATTTCCATGTATCGTACGGGAAGGTGGAACAGAGAGGCGGTGGGTTTTGCATGGCCTTGGCTAAGTCATGTTCTCATATTAATTCCCTATCTGTAAAATTAGAATGAAAAGGCCTCTGAAGGAACAATGCCGTGTGCAGACGGCATGCGCCCAAGGCTGCGGAAGAAGGAGGATACGGTGGCAAATGTGAGGGGCCCTTCCAGATTGTAAATTCAGCTCGCTCGCACCTTTGGGCCATCCTGGCATGGAGAGTTTTAAAAGGAGAGATTCGCCAGCAGTCTCTCCCCAATGCCCGCCCTGCAATTTTGCCGTCTCCCTCGTTGCCCTCTTTGCAATGTGGTGTTGGTTGAAAAGCTGAGCGATGGGGTTTTCAGTAGGCGAACAACAAGAAATCAACCCCGTGTAGCAGCCGGATCTTCTGCCTTGTGGAAGCAGAAGGGCTCGCGAGCCTGTGGCCAGGAGAAGTGGCGCAAAAGCCCACCTCCGTGCTACTTGTGAGAGCCCGTTTCATGCTCGGAATAAGATAGGCCCCAATGCTGTGCCGGAAGGAAGGAATCGGTCTTGCATCCTGTCAGATTGTCAGTGTTGGCAACCCAACTGGGAACGGACTGGGAGGCACAGATAAAACTGATAGCTGCTTCCTGGCTGATGAGCCAACCATCCCTGGTGCCTTTTTCTTTCCCTTCCCTGGAGCAAAAGGCAGGTAGGTGGGGATACAATTTGCCATTGTCAATTAAAGGGGATTTGGCTTAGCAGGGGATTTGCATGCCAATGAAGGGCAACCGCCAGGTCTTCTGACTCCTGAAGTGGCTGTTTTGGGAGGGAGGGGTGGGTGCACCGTTCTTCCTCATGTCAATCTGAGCTCTCGGTTCTGCCCTGGGGATTGAATGAGTCAGGGGAGGCTGCAGTTCACAGACACAGGTGGGTGATCTGTCAAAACTACATCAATGCTGCACATGCGCACACAGGCGCACACAGAGAGATACATGGCTAGAGGTCAACAAAGTGGTCCCAGTCCTTCCTGGAGGGAGGGTCAATCCCAGGCGGTACAGCTTGGGGAGGCAGTGTCCACCTCTTGGGACCTCCATTACATCTCCCCAATGTTTTTTGCATCTTAAAAAGCAGAGACATGCTCCTAACAGTCCTGAGGATAAGAATTGTAACACCCAAGAAGACCAAAAAAAGCAGCACTAGGAACCGAGCCTTCTCTGTTCTGGCCTCTTCCCTCTGGAACAAGCTTCTGACAGAGGTTCAACCAGGCGACATTTGCCTCAGGTTTTGGAAAGGTGGCAAGATGGATTGATAGAAAGCTGCCTTCTGTAAATATAAATATTGTCCTGTGATGTTCAAATGGGTTTTAATTCATGCATTTTAATTTAAAGATAGTAGTAATGATGAGAGACAACGTTTATTGTATTTTATTTTTGCGTGTATTATTTGGCATTTTAGTATATGATTTTATTCTGTATTGTGAGCTGCCTAGAGAGTGGCAACAATAATGGGGTGGGACAGAAGTGGAAATAGATGATCATGTATCAGAAAAATGGTGGTTCGTTTTGATTAGTGATTTGTCAAGGTCAATGAATCATGAATTGTGAATTTATGAATCAACAAATTGATTTGTCAGTTAGGTTTTTTTAAAATTCAAAACCAATAAACTCTCCCCCCCCCCCCAGCGCCTAGAGATGCCAAGCTTGTAGGGAAGCTTCCCATGACTTTCCTCTACAAACCTGGCAAATTTGGTGAAGTTTGGGTTTCAGATGTCTGAGTTATATACCCACAAAGAGGGCTTCCCAGGAATGTCCCTCCCAGGCACCTAGAGACACCAAAATCGCAAAGAAGCTTCTACTGACTTCCCCCTTTCAATCCCTCCAAGTGTGGTGTAGACTGGGTTTCAGACATCCAAAGTATACACCCACAAAGTGGGTCCTTGCTCAAGTAAGAGGTTTGGTGATTCTGTTCAAATTTGTTTCTGATTTTCCTTTTGTGCATACAAATCTTCTGTCCCATTTTATGCAAATAGATGTCCTCTTTGGTCTTCTTTCTGGGAAATAGATGGAAGTATACCTGACGCTCCATTGATACCACTGGCATTTTGCCCACCATCCATATGACGTTTCCCACGGTCTCAGTTAGCAGAGTGGCCGCGATATTCCATTCCTGTTTTGTCCATGCTGAAGGCATGGTTCGCTTTCCTCTCTGCAGATGGTGTTTAGCACGGTGGTGATTCCTGGTGGACCTTCTCGTTTCCACACTTAGAGCCTCTCCGTCAGAAGCTTTCAGTTAGTTTTCAGTTTGCTACGAAACACACAAAAAAGTAGCTACAGAAGAGAAGAGCCAGCAAGGAAGTGGATTAAAAAAAAAAAGAAAAGAAAATGTAGTTTAAAGGATTTCAAGATTTCCTAAAGAGAAGCAATTTTTTTTAGAGAAACGGCTTTTCAAAACGGCAGTTTAGACATGAATCTGAGTAAACCCTGTTCTTCTTTACAACCCACTGGGAACCAGCAGAAGGAAAAGGGGTTCCATTTTTACCCCATATGGAACAGCTCTATATGAATTCCCTTAGCTTCACTCTAGGCTTTTCTGTGAGTACTTATGGCATTGATTTTTATCTTTCGTTGCTGCTTTTATACTGTGTTAGATTTTACGCTTCATTTGGCATTCTGGTTTTGTGGTTTTATATTTGCATTTCTTAGGTTTATATTTTATTATAAGTCTCACCAAGAACATGTATTAAGGGGCATGTAAACACTGTTTGTATGCAAATTACAAATAAATGCATTGCAGTAGATTTGCAAACTTACACCTCCCCAGTCTCTGATAGAGACCTTGGAAAGTTACTTTACAAAATTAATTAACAACATTAATAGTTTCCATTCCCCAAAGGTAGTGAATTCTGTGGTTGCTGTAGTTGTAAAAAAAAGTACTCATTCCATCCTGTTTCTCAAGAGAAACTGAACTAGTTGCTACAGATTACTTTTGGGGAGGGAGGGGGAATCTAAATGTCCCATGATACAAAATCTCTCTGCGTCTGTCCACCAAATTGTCACATGGACTTCACAACATGGTAATGTCTGAGCTGGTATCTGAAACATATCCTGTCCCTTCTCCAGTGTTTAGGGAGAATACCATTCCACCATGAGTAAAGTACTGAGAAGTTGTATTCTCGAGGGCTTTCACGGCTGGGATCCGATGGTGGCTGTGGGTTTTTTCGGGCTCTTTGGCCGTGTTCTGAAGGTTGTTCTTCCTAACGTTTCGCCAGTCTCTGTGGCCGGCATCTTCAGAGGACTGGAGTGGGAACTCTGTCCATGCTCTGTTGCTGTTTGTTGGATAGCTGAGTATACAGAGCACAGACAGAGTTCCTACTCCAGTCCTCTGAAGATGCCGGCCACAGAGACTGGCGAAACGTCAGGAAGAACAACCTTCAAAACACGGCCAAAGAGCCCGAAAAACCCACAACAATTTCCGAGAAATTCCTGTACAAAAGGAGTGAATTTAACAAAATTAAGCTTTTGTTGTGTTGCAGTTGTGATTAAAGGTAAACATGCATTTGCAAGAGGAAATGAGGTTAATTACAAGCCCCTTGCTATTGGCAAGTACTATACTTCCAAGCTTTGCTCAAATATTGTATTCCTACACAAGGTGCTTGAGTTTGTGGTACATTCCAAAGCCAGTTGTTTCTGGGGTGGGGAACGACCGGCATTCTGTTGGTCCCTATCAATCTGCTTCCAGGCTTGGCAACAGAACAGGATCTATGCTTGACCATTTGAAAATGACTTTCCCTGAAATGGCAAATTCCTATGGAGTCTAGGAATTTGTGGTTCACTGACGTTCTTAGACTTCTCTGTTAGAAAGCTCTAGCGTTTTCCCCTGAATGAAAGGAGAGATTTGCAGGTCCGTTACCAAACTACAGATCCCAGGATTCCATGGGGGACATTAGAATGGTCTCCAGCTGCTGCAATAGTCCATTGTAGATACGCTCAACAACTGTTCTGGTCACCATAACAAATGACCTCCATTGGGAACCAAACAGATGGGCTGCATTTCTGTTGATTCTAGCAGACACACACCTCAGTCCTTTTTCTCTCTGTGTGTTGTGTGTGTGCACACGTGCATGTTTCTGTTAAGGCAACCGCAAAGACCTCAGCAGCCACCTTTTAAAGCCGCCATTTTGTTTTCCCAGATGGTGTGGAAAAGCATGGGGCCATTCTAGAAACCAGCATGGACACGATATGATATGGTGGACCCTCCTTTATGCCAAGTTTTCAAACACAGGTTGGGTTGCCCTTTGTCAAGGAGTGGCTTCACTGGGATTTTCTGTCATGGCAGGAGGTAGACTGGGTGATCCTGGTGGTCGCTTTCAACTCTGCCATGATTCCGAAATTCTAAACCTCTGTCTTAAGGAATGTCCTTCCCCCCCCCGATTCTTGGTTCCTCAATCAAGTAAGACCAGAAGAAGTTGGAAGAGCATGGGAAACCTCTGAAAGTCCAGGGGCCACCCCACCTCTGTCTCCCACAGGCTGGCCAGCCCCCCCCCCCAACAGCTTCTATAAGTAACCTGAAGACTATTTTAGGCCCATGTGGAGGAGGGTATAAGACTGTGTTAAAATGGATACTCACGCCCCCTTACAGCCCGCATAATTCCAACTGAGAATTCTGCCACCATCTTGTTTCTCACAGTGGCCATCCAGGTGGTTCTACAAAGCCCACCAGGAAGATGTGAAGGCAACAGCGTTCCCCTGCAACCTGTCTCCTGCCTCCTCTGGGAATTTGTCTATTTTCCTTCTCCGGAGCTTGGAAAAGTTGAATTTTGGATGATAAATCCCAGAATCCCTTGAACAAGGTGCCCCTTCTGGGATTCTGCTAGCTATAGCCCAGGAAGTAACTTTTCTAAGCTGTTCCCTAAGCTGTTCCCATCCCACCTAGTGGTCAGGGCCAGGCGCTGGCAGAAAGCATGTTCCACAGAGGCATCCTGTGTCATAAAAAGGATCTCTTCCTTTGTTTCCTCATTACGCAATAGTATTACAGTCAAAACACTCTGCTCACGGTCAGTGTTTAATCCCAGTGGATTCTGGCAGACAGCTCGAGGTTCGCTCAACCTTCCATCCTGGTGTGTGTGTGCAATGAGTGGCCTGTAGAATAAAATTGTAAACCACCCAAAGAGTGCTTTAAGCTCAGTGGGGTGGCATATAAGCGCCCTTTTTTTGCTTCTCTGAAAGAGCTTATATTCTGTCTTACACACAGTTGTCTGCCAATTCCCCCCTTGATTTCCTGAGATTGAGTAGCCAACAACTTCAGTGATTATTTCAAAGCAAAGTGGGTGAGCAGGGTGAACTCTGTGGTGAGTGGCGTATGTGCACGCAAACAAATATGTATTTGTGTGGGTGTGTCATTTCTCCGATCAATGGTTCCCCACAGAGAGATATTCGAGTAGAACTCATTTCTTGCCTAACTTCCCAAGTTTGTTTTTGAAATTAACGAGAGAGGTTTACTGTATAAACAGGGGAATAATGACTCCGACTGGGATACAAGCTGGGAATCACATCTTCCAACTGGGATCCTGAATGAAGTGGGGTTTTGGCCCAAGGGAAGGCATCGGAGTCTAGTAGAGACAGATGAGGGAGAGGAGAGGGAGGGGAGGAGAGAGGCCCTGCTGACAGAAAAGGCAATTAAGATCCAGAGAAACAAGAAAGCGAGAAGCCACGAGGTAACTGAGTAGAAAATTAAAATTATTCAGCTACAGAAAATGTATCTAATGACCTAAAGACAGGCAGACGGGTGGGAAGGAGTGCGGAATTGTAGCTGCCGGTGCAGGATGGCATGGGTGGGGGCTCCTGAATAAGAAAAAAGGAAGAAAAATGGATCGGGGAGAAGAGGGAGATGAGGGGGAGAGATCTCTCCTGGGCTCCTGCAACGTCAGCCTCATTCATGCTCAAGAAGGGAAGAAAATGAACACCATAAAGCCAGAAGGAGTTGAGTTGCAAGACTGCTCCGGCGTGGTTCTTTTGTCTTAATAACGGAAGGCATGTGGACTTTATAGGAAGATGGACGTAAAAACGGGGAAGCGATATAGCGCAACAGCCGCTTCCGTTCGTACTCTAGACATTTTCCTTTCAGTTTGGCCAAGGGATCCTCCTGGACATGGGAGGCTCGTGGGCAGTGTTGACATCAAAGCCCGGGGGAAGTTACTGTTTGGGCTGCAGCCCCCCCCCCCCCAATGTCTGAGCCAGTGGCTAAACTGTAGGGCAAAAAAGCAAAGGCTCAGTTACCATGGGGGCAGCGGGGGGGGGGGGAGAATCTGGCTTTGAATCAGGTTTTTCACGTCTGAAATCAGTTTTTTAAAATTGCAACTACACCACACACAGTGTTTTTGCCCTGAAGTGTGGTTTTTGGGGGCTGGAAGGTGAGGTATTTTCAAGGCTTGAAAAATGCACTTGTCCGCTCGTCTGTGATGAGTGAAAAATGCTGCTGGCTGAGTCACAGGTCCCTCCCTCCCTGCCTCCTTCCCCTCCGACTGTCTCTCTTTCTCCCTCTAATCCTGCAATCTGTTGAGAGTTTGGTACTGTATTTGTTTGACCATCCAACACAATCCTCCCCTCCCCCCTCCCATTGCAAAAGGAAAACTGCCCTCTTCTCATAAGAAGAGAGTTCGAGTGGCACATAGAGATATAGCTCTGCAGGAGAATGTAGAGTAGTGCCATGCTGGAGAATATGGAGGTTCCCTGCTCCCATTTCAACCAAACGAGGACACATCCTGGGGTGGGAGGGAACCGTGGCTCCTTAAGAGGTCGGGCGCTTTTGCTTTCAGTTTTATTTTTGCTGGAGACATTCAAAAGAAAGGCATTCAAAATACAAGCTTCATGACCCCACAGAAATTCAACTGGATTCATGATGATGCGGGAGCCCTCTGCAGGGCTCAGAGGTGGTCAGGTGGAGCCCAATGAAGTATCTGGGTCTATAGAGGCCTCTTTGGGTGCAAATAAAGCTCTCCCTGCCCCATCAGGCCCCTCCAAGAATGCTCTCCGGCAGGCAGAAGAATGGAGAACCCACAGACGGGCTAAGAGGCCTTAAGCGAACCCCTCAATGAGGTGGCCACATGTCCTCTTTAAGAGCGGCCACTCCTCCATGCCACGGCCAACCTGATTGAAAGATCAAGAACCACAAGGAGGTGGGAGATCAGGAACATTGTGGCTACCCTTCTGCAACTACTCATAGGACCAGAAGAGCAGAGGCTGCAGGCAAGCAGACTGCTCTACCCAAGTCAAGAGAGAGACATCTTTCAGTTATAAAAATCGTTTCTGATTTTGCAGCCATACCTTTGCCTTAGCGTGTGCTGTTTTTGTCAAATTGGTGTCTTCTTCTGACCTCCCCTTTGAGGATGCTGAATTAGCCACTGAACCTGCATCAAAGGGTGCAGAACTGTGACCGGAGGGGCTGATGAGCCACTGCTGTCCCTCCCCCCCCCAAGATCTGACGCAAAAGATGTGGGTGCACACGCCTATACCTGCACCCGCACCACGTTTATCCAGAAGTCACCACCAAACTCTAATTTCTAGATGTGTAAGCAAGAAAAAAAATATGTGCTAGCGTCTCAGTTGGCTTAATCTGGGAGCAAGCTCTTTGGGGTGGCCTAATCCTGCTTTTTTTCCCCTGCATCTCTTTTTGAGGACTGGCTCCGTGAAAGAAATAGAGTTTTATGGATGGCCAGAATTTGTTTGGAATTCCAAACAGCTAGTTCCTGTCTCCTTCAAGTCCTGAAATTATTTGTTTCATCCCCTCCTGGTTTTGAAATCTGTGCTTTGGGTCTAATTGTGGGTGTCTTGTCATGACAAATTGAAGTTCTGCCACAGGTCCTGACCTTCTGTTGGCCCTATCAATTCTGTACTATTAAATGCATCCAAATATGCTGATTCTGGCAATCATCTCAGCCAGTCAAAGCATCTTGACAGCAACATCCATCTGTTGCATTCTGATGCCAACAGCATCTTCAGTTGTGTTCTTGGTGGTTATTCATCCCTTTTGGAATTCTGTTCCTCTGGAGCAGCCAGAACCCAACTGGGTGCTGTCCGAATGTGTTGTTCCTCAACAACCATCATCCTCACCTAGTAGGGTCAAAGCCTATGCAGAACGGCAGCCATCATCCAACATGTCTGGAGGGCTGAGTTAGGAACAAATGAATTAATTTCATTTCATGGGCCCAATACCATGAAAATGGTGACTTAATAGATCCTCATTAGTTTAACATTTACTTACAACTTTAATCGATGTAATCATTTTAATGTATCTGTTTTCCAGGGCTCTGCTCAGCACTGAGGACAGGAAAAGAGTCTGGGCCACAGCTAGGAGGAGAAGTGGCTTACATTCCTATGTGGATGGGGAAATAAAGAATGCCGTTATTCAGTGGTGCACATAAATGTTCTGCACATCCTCAGAGGCACTCAAAACATTTCTGATCAAGACATCTCTACTTTTGATTTGCTGTCTGACCTTTATGACCACAGTTGGCTGGACTGCAGCGTGACCTTTGAATGGTGTCCTCTAACTGGAGTAAAAACATGACAGTTTATTAACTGTTTTGGGTCCAGGAAAACATCCCGTGGTGCTCAAAAATCTGAACAAACAACATAAACGTTGCCAGAGGCCGTGGAGAGGGACAGAGCGATACCGTTGAGTGACAAAGCTTAATTGAACAGGATTGCCATCCACACTTTAGGGCAGGTTTCTCCAACCTGGCCCTTCCCAGAGGTGGCAGAATCCAAATCCTGGTGGCTCCTTCCAGCCAGCAAACTGTGGGATTTGTAGCCCAGGGGATCTGAGAAGAGCCAAGGTGGAAAAAAAAACAATTTAATCCACAAAAGGAGCCAATTTGAGGAAGGAAACGACAACATGCGACTGGAGGAAGAGTATCAACCACAGCATCGTGAGCTGTTTTAACTTAGGGGTGAGATGGCTACCGGCATCACAGAGTGTAAACTAGAAATATTGTGGGCCGTGTGTGCCATCTGTTACACTCTAACAGGGCCGGGTGGCACAACTGGTTTTGTGCTCAGTCCTGTGTCGGTGTGCAAGACCGATGGCCAGGAAAGGAAAAGAAAAGAAAAGAGAGAGAAAGGGAGTAAAAGAGAAAGAAGGACAGAAAGAGAGAGAGAGAGAGCGAGAGAGAGAGAGAAAGAAAGAAAGAAAGAAAGAAAGAAAGAAAGAAAGAAAGAAAGAAAGAAAGAAAGAAAGAAAGAAAGAAAGAAAGAAAGAAAGAAAGAACGTGTTATTTTCATGGCACCCATGTCTCACCCATCCATTGCTCGTTTTCTTGCCCTGAGTACTCTAGTTTCGTAGGCCAGGCAGGAAGATGCTGGCTGATTCAAAACCACCTTGTGAGGTTCAAGGCTCTGCAGGGGACAGAACCCCATTCTCCCTAGCCATTAACCGACACAGAGGTAGAAGCCTTTCTTTTCTGGACTATTGGGGAGGCTAACTGGGAGATTCTGGGATCTGTAGTCTAAAAATGTAAGCCTTCTTGATTTGATTAGGCATCCTTCAGTCTCGAGAGACCATGGTAATGTGCTCTGAATCGAGGAGTGTCCTCTCCAGAGCACGAAGCCTGGGTAAAATAATATGGAGGATAGGCTGTTACCCAAGCAGGAAATCCCCCCTCTCCACTGAAATAGTCCAATGGAAAGGCAAAGGCCAATACAACTGGTTCCAGTAACATTGCAGGAGTTCCCAGAACGACACAAACTGCCTCCGGGACTCCAGCTCCGGATTTTGCCTCTAGGTTAACTCCTGAAGCCATTTCCATAAGTGGCTATAACCACAAGGCAGTGGAGGTTTGAAATCAGAGTTTTCCTTCCCCTAGATGGGCTGCCTTCCAAGGCTGACGAGCCTAGCTTTGATATTTGCCACGACACCAGACTGACCGCTACAGCTAGACAGAGGAGAAGGGATGGTCAACCCTCTTTTGACCATTCCTGCCCTTGCCGAGGGCGAGGTCAATAATGTCCATGAAGTCTGGACTCTCATCACTCCTGGGTCTCGGCATTATTGGGGTTGGCGAAAGCAACACAAGGATGAGCTGGGTGCCAGGTGCCAACAGAGACCACCCTAAAAGACAGTAAAGATACACAACGCCAATAACACGTTCAAAACACTAAGATACAACAATCTGTTTCAAAAACCCCACTCAGGTGACCCATTGCTAATGGAAAGCCTGCCTGAAGAGAAAGGTCTATTTGCCTGCTTGCAGGCAAGGACAGCCGAGACGAGGCCAGGCTGGCCTCCAGTGGGAGGGAGTTCCAGAGTCTCTGGGAGCAGCCACTGAGAAGGCCCTCTCCTGGGTTCCCCCCATCCGATGCACCTGTGAGGGGGGCAGGACTGAAGATCAAAGCCTCCCCGGATGACCTGAACCTCCGAGAAGTCCTGAAGGTGCTCCTTCTGGTGCCCCCTCTGCCTGTGCCTCTTTTGGGGCAGGGTGGGGTCTGGGTGCCCAGCGGGGTCTCCACAGTTGGGGTGAGCTGGAGGGTGGCACACCAGCTCCATGCCCTTGACCCTTAGCCTGCGGCCCGTCGGTCCATTCCCTGGTCTGGTGGGCAGTCCTCGCAGAGGGCTCCAATACAGCACCTCGGAGGCTTCTGCCCAGTCCTCTCCATCCGTCTTTATTGAAGGTGATGAGTTCCCCCTTCTTCTTCTTCCTGCTCTTCCTCCTCCTTGAGAGCCAGAGTCCCACCAACTTGGCTGAACCTCCAGCCACTCACTCTGGAGGGGCTCGCCCGTCACCACGTCCTTCCTCCCACTTGGGACCTCCCTCTCCCCTCTCGGTGCCCTCCGGATGCCCTGCCTCCATCGGGTCGGCCAGAGGAGGGGGGGTACAGGGCCAGGGCAGATGGCCTTCCAGGGATGACCAGAGCCTTCCCCTCACACTTTTTTTTTTTAATTTGTCAGTCAAAACTCACTTCCCATGTTTTCTCTTTTAAGAGAAAACAGAGGTGGACTCAGCCTCTTTTCTCCTGTGGGGGGGAAAAAAGCAGCTTGAAGTGCACCCTTGTTGTCATCAAAGGAAGAGCCTGTGGGAAAAATCACTCAACCCCTGTTCTCCGGCAGCTGCTATTCTGATAAAAAAAAAGGCTCAGAAAAAGCTGGGGGGTACAATTCCTAGAATGCCACAGCCGGCATGCAGGGACCAGTCCAATTTAAGAGCTCCCTCCTGGCTGGGCCAGGGTTGCAAATGGGAAATAGGGTGACACCACCAAGCCGAAGAATTGTGCTCTTGCAATGGGGCAGTATATAAATTAAATTAAATTAAATTAAATTAAAAAGATAGCAAATGCCTCGTTCTCATTGCAGTTAGAGATTTTGCATACCTTGGTTCAACCATCAATCCAAAGGGAGGCTGCAGCCAATAAGCTGAGCCTATTGGAGAGCTTCGTGTTGTAGTTCTCTGGCTGCAGAGTCAGAAAGTTTGATTCTCCCCGGACCTTCTAGACAAAGGCTGGCTTCAGTGATCCAGAGGGTCCCTTATAACTCTGCAGTTCCAAGATGATGATGATGATGATTATAGATCATTAAATGAGAAAAGCACTGAAACGTGGATGTTTCCCCAAAGCAAAAGCAAAGCAAATTGCTCATATACCACCACATTGCTCTCCATGGAGACCAAGCTCCTCCACGCTCTTGTATTTCCAATCACCATTTATGGGTGTGAAAACTGGGCAGTCAAGAAAGTGGAAGGGAAAGAAAATAGGTTTCTTTGAAAGGTGGTGCTGGAGGAGGGCTCTGAGGAGGTCCCGGACTGGCAGAAAGACAAACAAGTGGGTCCTCGATCAAATCAAGACGGAAGTCTCTCTGGAGGCCAAAATGATGAAACTTGAGGCTGTCCTATTTGGGGCACCTCGTGAGAAGGCAGGATTCTCTAGAAAAGACCATCATGCTGGAAGACAGCAGGAAAAAAGGAAGACCCAACGTGAGATGGGCTGACTCCCTAAAGGAAAGCACAGGGTTGAGATTGCAAGAGCTGGGCAAGGCTGTTGAGGACAGGATATTTGGGAGGTCACTCATTTATAGGATCACTATAAGTTGGAGGTCCAGTGAGAGTTGGACCATAAAGAAGGCTGACCACCGAAGAATGGATGCCTTTGAACGGTGGTGCTGGAGGAGACTCTTGAGAGTCCCCTGGACTGCAAAGAGAACAAACCTATCCATTCTGAAGGAAATCAACCCTGAGTGCTCACTGGAAGGACAGATCCTGAAGCTGAGGCTCCAATCCTTTGGCCATCTCATGAGAAGAGAAGACTCCCTGGATGTTGGGAAAGAGTGAAGGCAAGAGGAGAAGAGAACGACGAGATGGTTGGACAGGGTCATCGAAGCGATAAGCATGAATTTGACCCAACTCCGGGAGGCCGTGGAAGACAGGAGGGCCTGGTGTGCTCTGGTCCATGGGGTCATGAAGAGTCGGACACGACTAAACGACTGAACAACAACAGAAGTTGGAGGCAACTCGACACGATATAGCAACAAATGTAGGAGCTCAGTTCTCCAGAATCAGATTGTGTACCTTCCATTTTACAGCATTCAGTGTAATAGTTTTCTGGATGTCTCTCACTTTTTTTTTTTTTACATTTAAAAATTTGCTTTCTTTTGACCAAAGAAACTTAGGGCCTGGTTTGGCTGCAGGCTTAGAACCTTACTTAGACCTCCTGCATCCAAACTTAGTATAGTTAGGATGATGTCCGACTATCAGTAGGAGAGGAACGAAAAGGAGAAGATAAAAGTGTTCGCTGCAGAAATTCTGAGTTTCTGGCCACTTTAAGGCCATTGTAGCAGAAGCGGTGAAGAATGCACCTCAATGTCTCTTGATGCTCCCTTTCGCACACATGAAGGGACTGGCTGCAAGCCGCAACATGAACCTTGTTAATTTTTACAGCACCACAGGACTCGTGGTTGTGAGTGTTTTCTGCAGCAACCACAACATAAAAAGGTGAAATGCGATTAAAAAGGTGCTCTCACAAAGCAGGAGTTCATAGCTGAACATTATTTTCCGCCAGCGGACAGAAATACATGAGCTGATAACCATAAACACCACAGTGCAGAAACAATGGTTAACACAAGATCGGGTTTGGCCCCAAGCAGTTCTGTAAATAAGCAGATATTATCCCCAACTCCACCTGCGGTGAGTACATTCTCCTTACAAGGGAACGGAGTGTGTGAAAAGCATTCCCAGAAATCTCCTCCTGCTTAGGAGGATGGCAGGTGTGAAAGGATATCAATCCGTGGAAAGAGGGTTGCACCCATGATGAAGAAATTTGCCGCAGTGGAAAGGGGCTTCCTGTTGCAGAGTATGGAATTTCTGGTAAAGCCTCTAGGTGCCCGGGGGGGCGTTTTATAGCCCAACAAATTGACAAATCAAAAATTGCTAACAAAAATTCATTGGTTTGTATTCATAAGGGGGCACAAATACAAATTGACGAAT
This sequence comes from Pogona vitticeps, assembly GCF_051106095.1. NCBI lineage: Eukaryota > Metazoa > Chordata > Lepidosauria > Squamata > Agamidae > Pogona > Pogona vitticeps. The sequence continues at coordinate 311,284,066 of NC_135784.1, forward strand.
AAGTGGGTTTTTTTAAAAAAATGAATTTGGTGGTTTTGGTGGTGAAATCCACAAACACCAGCAGAACTTCAACAAAAAAGAGGAAAGTTTGAAACTCAACAAAACTTGGCTTCCAGCTCTGAAAAATACAGCGTGCAAAAGGTCATTGAACTCTACCCTGCCACAAGGACTGGGGATCATGACACACAAAAGACCAGCTAACGACACCCATCAATCACAGTGACAGATAATCTCTCCTCCTTATCACAACAATATACCCACGACAAAACACACTAATCACCCATCTCCTGAATAGGACAAAAGCGTATCTCACAGCCATAAGTGCTCCACTCCCAAGCCAACTACACCAGAGCACCGAGTGCTGTCCTCTGAAGATGCCGGCCACAGAGACTGGCGAAACGTTAGGAAGAACAACTTTCAGAACACGGGCAAATAGCCCAAAAAACCCACAACAACCATTAGATCCCGGCCATGAAAACCTTCGCGAATACATTGATTTGGTGGTTTGTTTTTTAATTTGTTCCCATCCCTAGTACAGTGACACACAGAAGATAATAGCTTCAAATTCCCCAAATAGTCCACTCTTTTCTCATTGACTGGCACTTACAGTCTCAATAATTCACTCTGTTGAACAGATCAACAACAAACAGACAACACCAACAGATTAGAAAACAATTAGCAGAGAGGCAGGTTTTTTGATTGAATTTAGAGGCAGGAGAAAATGAGTGGTTTGTGCTGGAGAGATGGACAATCACCTCAGCCCAGAAAGGTCCCTCCTGGTCACACAGACCACAGGCAGTGCCTGAGGTTGTAAAAACTCCAGCATTTTGGTTTTGTCTCCAGGTCTGCGTGCTGTTTCCTCCAGAAACAGGAGGAAGAGAAGAAGAGGAACATGATGACTCAGAAAGAGCAGCCGGTCTGACGCTACGCCTGGTCCGTGCACAGCCTGGTGGAAGATGGATAGCATTGTACTTTTAATTTTCACGCTGGAGTAAGACAAACAGATGAGGTTTTGGGGCAGTGCTTCCGATTAATCAGCATCTTGACAGGTGCAAAACTGGATGTTCCAAATCTCACCCGTGTGCCCAGTGAGTGTCCCTGGCACGTGCAATTCGAATCCTGCCCTCCAGAGTCCTCACCTGTCACTCTGTCACTCTGTCCACTATACTGGGAATCCAGCAACTCTGGGTAGCATTGATTGAACTCCTGCCAAGCCAGAAATGGGAAGAGAGAAGATCCAGACAGAAATGCTTGCCAATGATTTGAGGGGCGGAAAAGGGAGCCTCTAGCAATTCTGCCAGAATGCTGAGAGTAGTTGCTAGCCTGGATCTTAACGGAAACCAGTGCCGTTCCCTGAAAGATTTAGAAGACGGCTGCAGATTTCAGCCAGTGATGAGAGATCTTGCATGAGATCCAGAATTGCTGCCTTACGCTCAGCTTGGTAACTCTGCTATCTCTCTCCACCAGAGATGGGAACATGTGGTCGCTGGACTGCAGATCCCAGCATGCTTTGCCATTGGTTTTGCGGATCAGAGCTGATGAGAGTTGCAGTCTAGCCATTCCTTGGAGGCTATATCATGCCACCATGAGTTAACCCTCTACTGCAGTGGTTCTCATTCTTTACGGCCAAGTCGGGACTGGAATCCAGTTCTCCTGCAAACCCCACTCTGCCATATTGGCTCTCATTATGGAAACCAAAAGCTAAGGGTGTGATTGCTTTTTGGGCTTAGTTCACATTCTGGACCTCTTGTGGCCCTTCCGCCCATCCCTGATCCATGCCCAAGCTGGTCCTTTTTGGCCCAGCAGTAGGGCTACTCCTTTTAGAGGATGGGCTGCAGGGATTCTCCAACAGATGGAAGGTTCCACTTTAGGGGGAATTGATCCAGCAACGTGACCCTTTGCACTGCCATCAGATGTGATTAGAGATGGGGACAAATTTTAAAAATGGTGCTTCATCAGGGATTCATCACGAGTCAAAGAGGAGGAATGGACAAAGTGACGGAGCACCCAAATTTAGCAATGAATCTATAAATATTTCTCCATTTGTAGTTAAAACACAAGGTCCCACCAAACAGCTGATCCAGAGGACATGGATAAGCAGACTGACTGGCCGAGGGAAAGAGTTTCTGGTTCAGCAGCCAGCCTGCCGGTCAATGACCTGACCATCCGCTGAGAGTCAGGTCATTGACCAGCAGGCTGGCCACCCGAAGGCAAACCCCCTTTCGGTTTCACAGCCAGCCAGCAGGAAGGGATGAATAAAAATGGGCAAATATTCATCCTTTTATATTTGTCCAAGTCTCTGGACCTGATGAATATGAAGGGACAAGTATCCCACAGATCAGTGATATTTCATGAATATCGTGATTTGTTTTTTGTTTTTTTTAATTCCTCCTCATGTCTAGATCTGGTCTTTTCTCACTGTCTGATCACACCCAAAGTTGTGCTTGTATACTCCCAAATTCTGGTGGGCCACTGAATGTCTGCTTCCAGAAGCAGCTCAGTAGTAAAGTCTGCCATTTCCATTTCAACTTTGAACGTTAAAGGACCTCATAGGCATCCTTCAGTCTCGAGAGACCATGGTAACGTGCTCTGTATCGAGGAGTGTCCTCTCCAGAGCATGAAGCCTGGGTAAAGTAATATGGAGGATAGGCTGTTACCCAAGCAGCAGATCCCCCCTCTCCACGTCACTGAAATAGTCCAATGGAAAGGCAAAAGCCAATACAACTGGTTCCAGCAACATCGCAGGAGTTGGCAGAATGACACGAACTGCCTTCGGGACTCCAGCTCCGGATTTTGCCTCAAGGTTAACTCCTGAAGCCGTTTCCATGAGTGGATACAGCCACAGGGTAGCAGAGAGCTAAGCATCCATCAGAGGGCACGAGGCTCAGCTAGACAGAGCAGCTGCCTCATTTGCTAGAAGACAGCCCGCATCGCAATGCACAGGAGGTGAAGGGACAAGAAAGTTTTCGTTTTATCCCAAACTTTTTTACCACCTTGAATATGAACCGTCTTCCTCACCCGCTGCCTGCCCCAAGCCTAGGTGGAATAAATCTGTCCGTCCTGTACCATGTCATTTCTGCATCAGGAGTCGTTTGAAAAGGGATGATATTTAAAGGCGAGCAGCCTGAGAAATACTAGCTGTCCAGGGAACTCGCTCACAAAATGGCAGAGCTCAGAAGGAAAGCTGTTTATCCTCCCCTTAATTCTGTTGTGCTCCTTTGTGTTCATTTTGTGGCTCATGTAAATACCAGGTTGAGCTGTGCTTATCCGGAGGGGAAGGTTTTATTTGACAGCTTGCCATTAGAGCATCTGAATAAACTGACATCCCCTCTGGCTGCAGAGAAGAGAGAAAAAACACAACCCAGCACCGCCACAATGCCAGGCTGGAAAATGTGCATCATTAGCAAAAGCGAGTGGGCTGCTTTCCGTTGTGGATTGGAAGCACCCAGGGAGCCTCGGAAAGATGAAGGTGGCAAGGAGCATGGGAACGAGGGGGAATCATCTCCAAATATGGAAGGGGCAAAGGCGCCGTGGATTGACGGAGCTGGCACACTCTATTGGGTGCAGGCATCAGGCAAGCTTCTACCCTCTGTCCCTCAAACTGTGTTATGAGCAGAGTGGCCACAGTTTTTACAGAGGGCAGGCCTCTTTTTGAAGGGCTGCCTAGCTACCTCCTAATTGCTTTTGAAGAGAAGGGCAGAGAAAGTGAAGGGCGCTGCTTACAGGTCACCCCACAGTGCTTAAAACACTCTCTGGGTGGTTGGCAGTTTAATTACACAGGCTACACATTGCTGCGCTACCTCCTCCAGCAAGCTGGGTTCTCCACTGGCCCCTCGCAGAAGGATGGAAGGCTGAGTCAACCCTGAGGTCAACCTTGAGCCTGTTGGGATCCAGCTGAGTTTGGGAGCAGAGTTTTGAGGGCAGTAGTGCGACTTGACCCCAAGGCTTCTCGTGGAACAGGGAAGAAGGAAATCAGTGACTTTGCAATGGCCCATCATCCACGCCTGGGCAGCAGACACATGGGCCACCTGATCACAGTCTTGCCCCCTGGGATGAGAGGCGTTCTTCGTCATCTCTAAAATAGCAGAAACTGTTCCTAATGGTTAGGAATAAATGAGAACCACTTTATGCAAATCACATACTCTTTTCCACCGATGTGCCAGTGGCCACCCTGGGCGCCAATGACTCAAGGCTTCATAAACCTTTTCTTTTTCCTGCCTGTCAGCACTCAGGGATCTGAGGGAACGATACCTCCCATATCGGATCGTGTTTGGCTTGGGGCTGAGGAGGGAGAGGGTTAATTGTTTGGACAGCAGGAGGGCAGAAGTCCACTGGTTAGCCTGGCACCTTTGTCCACCGGCATCCGGCATTGTGGAAAAACACAAACTAGGGCAACTCCATCACCACATCTAACCGGCATGTGACCACAACCACCACCAGCAACCGTTTTCCTGGCCCTCAGACCTTCCTTTGAACTTCATGCTCCTTGACCACCCCCACCACCCCTCTCACCCTCTGTTCCTCAACAGAATGTCCATTAACCCAGCAGGGTCAGCCAGCACCACTGGGAACCTGCCATTCAAGAGACGTTTTAAGGCTGGTGGTGGTGGTGCGGAGATTGCCAGTTGCAAAAGAGGCCGATGACCCGTCACCTCAGACCTCCTCCCGCTCTTTCCCAGGCAGCTCCTGAACCCGGCAAATTCTTCCTTCTGAAATCGGAGCCCTTTAAATCCCAAACAAAACAGAAAATGGAAGGAGGCTCTCCTCCCTGGCCTGGTTCATGCGGGAGGTTAAGGCCCCAGTCATTTCCTGTCTGTTACCAAAGGATGTGCCTGGATTATATAAACCTGAATTCAAATTAACTCTCAATTTAGAGGCTTTGCGTGGGGGATGAGGGTGGAGGCGGGAGAGACCCGTCCAGGATGAGATGCAAGGGAATAATTGGATAAATGGGGGGAAAGGAACAGGGGTGGGGGTGGGGGTGAAGTCATGGGGACAGGGTAGGCTATTGTGTTTTGCTTTTCTGGAAGATCAACCTCAAAGAACGCAAAGCAAAGCCCACCTCCCTGAATACAGAGCATGGAAACTCGACTCTTTCCGACTCCAACTCCTAGAAGCCATTGGCCCGTCAGCCATCGTACCCTGAAATAAAGTTTGCATGTTCTGACCCAACAGCAAAACAACTGTTCCCCTAAGGTGAATAAAATAATCTAGGATACACAGGCATAGGAGAGCGAGCAGAGGCAGTTTACTGTTCAAACATATCTGTGAAGATCCACCATCCTCCAGGTGAAGTTATCTGGAAGTTGAGTCATGGCAACTGGATTTCTTTCTTGTTAGGTCGAAACGTTTTGCTACTCATCCAAGTAACTTCTTCAGTCTGAGGAGAGTTGGTAGGAGGCCCCCCGATAGATCCTCCCCATTGGTTTCACTCCCCCCTGGCCTGAATAGACTCCTGAGAAGGACAGAGGACCAGGGGTGAGGGATAATCCCACCTCTGCAGTCCTTTTCCACCCATTGTCATGGGTCGTTAACAGAAAGTTGTCTTTCGGGGGGTGTAGTCCTAAGCTTTCTGGGGAGGTATGAAAGAGGAGCATGATAAATAGGAGACAGATTATATCTAGGGCCTCCAACCCTACCTTCTCAGTCCAAAATGAGTACATCTTGGTCATGATAGGTGAGGATCTGTCTGGGGTCTCCTACCAATGCTGAAGAAGCTACTTGGATGAGTAGCAAAATGTTTCAACCGAATAAGAAACAAGTCCAGTTGCTATGAGTCAGCTCACAGAGCTACTGTTCAAAGAACCTCTGCTTGGAGCTTCCACACAATCAGATTTCAGGAAAGTTACTTTTTATGGACAACGGCTCAGAGAAACCCATTGCATGTGAGCCCCAAGTCCTGCTGGCAGGGCCATTTTGTGAGTTATATTCTAAAACACTAAAGTAACAACAATGTAGCTGTAGTTTTGGAAGAGGCAGCATCCTGTCCCGCATATAGATTTCTCAGGAGATAGATAAGGTGGTCAGGCACTCCCATTTCTTTAAGGACTTGCCATAGTTTGCTGTGGTCCACACAGTCAAAGGCTTTTGTGTAGTCAATGAAGCAGAAGTAGATGTTTTTCTGGAACTCTCTGGCTTTCTCCAGAATCCATCGCACGTTAGCCATTTGGTCTCTAGTTCCTCTGCCTCTTCGAAATCCAGCTTGTACTTCTGGGAGGTCTCGGTCCACATACTGTTGAAGCCTACCTTGGAGGATTTTGAACATGACCTTGCTAGCATGTGAAATGAGTGCAATTGTACAACAGCTGGAGAATTCTTTGGCACTGCTGTTCTTTGGGGTTGGGATATAGACTGATCTTTTCCAATCCTCTGGCCACTGCTGAGGTTTCCAAACTTGCACTTATTGAGTGTAGCACCTTAAGAGCGTCATCTTATAAGATTTAAAATAGTTCAACTGGAATGCCATCACCTCCACGGGCCTTGTTGTTAGCCATGCTTTCTAAGGCCCACTTGACTTCACTCTCCAGGATTTCTGGCTCAAGGTCAGCAACCACACTATCTGGGTTGTCCGGGATATCCAAATCTTTCTGGTGGTCCTGAATTATAGAAGGTCTTAAAGTTGAAACGGACTACTTTGAATTGGGGCCGTTAAAACTGACAGACCTTACCATGCTACAGTCACACCACTGAGCGCCACATAGAAGCCTTGAGGCTGACTGCTCAAATGACCATGTTGAAATATGAAATGTTAAAAGCATCGCATGTAGAAATAATTAAAGAGATGTAGAAAAAGCAGCCCTGGAAAGGTACATTGCCTTTTGAAAATGAGGCTTGAACAGCAGTTTACTAAAAGTTCTCCAGCCAAATCTGAAAGCAACGACAACATACAATCATATTCCTGACCACTGAACATTGTTTACACAGAATAGAACAGGAATAGGAATAGGCATCCTTCAGTCTCGAGAGACTATGGTATCGTGCTCTGCATGGAGGACTTGGAACAGCGTCTAGTGTGGCTGAGAAGGCCAATTCGAGAATGACAATCAAACAAGGGCTTGAATTGAAAATTTATTGAAATGGCTTGAATTGAAAATTTATTGAAATAATTGTTTTGTAATATGTAAATTATTAACAAGACAGTAGGTCCTGTGATGGTTCTACTTTATTTTAGTAGACCTCTGTAGTTTCAACCCTTTGAATCTATAGACTCTGTAACTGTTAGGCACAACAATAATGCTTATTGTCACAGTGACAACTTGCCAGATTCTGATTAGCAGGAACTGTAAGATCCAAAATAGAAAATGCAGTAGAGATTATTCTATTTTTATTTTTAGTGAATCAAGACCCTGAAGTTACAGATACAGAGACATATAAATAAACGAAGGCAGGATCCACACACACATCAGCTCATCATCGCAACCACACAGACACAGGATGCAAACAATCATGTAACAGCAACAGCAACAGTGGCAACAGATGAGGACAGCATGAATTTTCCTCCATAGATTCAATCTGGCTTAGCTGACTGAGCACTTAGAATACATTTTCTATGTGTCACTTATAACATGCTTAAAGGCTAAGAAAGTCATATTCTTTAATATATTCTTACTTTTTAAAATTTTGATATTTTAAGAGATGCATTTTCTGCTTTTTGATTGTGCCTTTTTATACTATAAGCATTTGCATTTTTAGAATGGAATCAAAACATTGTTTTTGGCATTTTAATATACTTTTTATATTCCTGTATTTTGGATTGAAATCTGATGTAAGCATTTGCTTGCAACTTAAGTTTAGTTTCCATATATTTTTAAACATTTCTCTCTATTGGTTGCTGTAAGTTTTAGGGCTGTTTGGCCATGTTCCAAAGGTTTTTCTTCCTAACATTTCACCAGTCATCTTCAGAGGACAGGAGTTAGAACTCTGTGTGTGTTCTGATGTAGTGTGTGGGATAGTTGAATATTTGTAACTGTGGGATCAACTTTTTGTCCTTTTCAGGAGATTGGGTGATTATGGTGATCAGGGTGTTCTTTGTTATGGGTGTATTGTTGTGATAAAGCAGGAGATAGTCTGTCACTGTGATTGATGTGTGGTGTCGTTAGCTAGTCTTTTGTGTGCAGTGATCACCAGTCCTTGTGGCTGGGTAGAGTGTGTTGACCTTTTGCAGGCTGTATTTTTCAGTGCTGGCAGCCAGGCTTTGTTGAGCTTTCTTCTTTTTTGTCAAAGATGTGATGGTGTTTGCGGATTTCAATGGCTTCTCTGTATAGTCTAACATAATGATTGCTGGTGTTGTCCAGTACTTCTGTGTTTTGAAATAGGATTTCATGTCCATCTTGTTTCTGGGCATGTCCAGCTATTGCCGATTTTTCCATTTGTTTTAGTCTGCAGTGTCTTTCATGTTCTTTGATTCTGGTGTGGATGCTGTGTTTTGTGGTTCCACTTACTGTCTTTCCATAGCTGTAAGACTTTTGGATGTTTTCAGTGTTTTAAATATTTTTGCGCATATGGAACACAGAAGCAATATAGATAAATAAAGGTTGTAGAAATAGTCAAGCTGATGTTGCCTTGAATCATAGCAACCATGGAAATGCTTATACTTTGAAACCCAGATGAATGTTGATATGATTGGAAATGTTTGTCTGATTTCATTCTGGAATTAACCAGATAAATGCCAGCTGCGATGAACACATGCTTCTGATTCCCCTACCACTACCTCAAAGGTCTATCAAGTCCTGTGTGGTTCTTGGAACCTGGACAAGATGGAGGTACTGAGGGTGGGTGGCCCCACCATCAGTAGTCTGGGAAACTCTCTCACATTTTGGGGGGGGGAATCTTACCACAAAGAGTGAGGTTTGCAGCTTGGGGATCCACCTGGACCCAGCACTCACCATGAATACTCAGTTGGCGTTAGTGGTCCATACCTCCTTTTTTCATCTTTGGCGGATAGTCCAGCTGCATTCCTATCTTGATGTTGGGGCGCTCACCACTTTGGTACATGCGCTCGTAATCTCGAGATTAGATCACTGTAATGCGCTCTACATGGGGCTACCTTTGAGGCTGATGCAGAAACTCCAAAGGGTGCAAAATGCGGTGGCCAGACTCCTTAGTGGAGTTAGAAAATATCATCACATCTCTCCTATTCTGGCCGTGTTGCATTGGCTGCCCATTTGGTTCCGCGTTGACTTCAAAGTTTTAATGCTTACATACAAAGCCCTAAACGGTTTAGGGCCTCAATACTTGGCAGAACGCCTACTCCCACCAAAGTCTACCCGTGTCACTTGATTTAGTCAGGAGGTGAGGCTGAGGAGCCTGATACCGAGGGAGATCAGGAAGGACAAAACAGAAACCGGCCCTTCTCAGCGGTTGCTCCTCGCCTCTGGAATAATCTTGAATAATTTCCATCTTGAATAATTTGACTATTGATGTTTATAACGTTGTTATTTTTATAATGTTTTATTATATATGTTGGAAACCACCCAGAGTAGTCAATTGACTAGATGCGCGGGGTATAAATGTAATAAATAAATAAATAAATACATTGGAGAACTTACACTCAGGCATCAGACTCTCTGACCTGACAACCAAACTTGCCCTTCTGTCTTCAAAGTAAGACCCATAAGTGGATCTTTCCAGTAGTCCAAGCAAGAGGTTACTGGATCATGTATAAGCAATGTCAGGCTGCCCTAACCCTAGCCTAATCCCTGTGGAAGTTGACAACTTACATTTGCAGAGTGGACTGAAAATGTTTCTAAGTCCTTCCTTCCCCATCCACATTCACTTCACAAATTTTGGGAATTGATCTGATCCTTAATAGAGTTTTCCCAGCAGCTTTAATCTGCTATCACAGCCTTCAAGGTTCTTTAGGGGAGTCCAGGATGCTTAAACTTATATAAATCTGAGAGTTATTCATAGCACAGATATACTGCTAGAGATTGCAATCAGATACTGAGCACAGTATTTTGCAGCTTCCAAGGTTCTTTAGGATGCTTAAGCTTACATAAATCTGAGAGATACTCGTAGTGCAGATATACTGCTAGAGAGCTACAATTAGATGCTGGGGCTGAGTGAGAGAATGCAATTAGCACAGAAGTAGAAAAAAGAAATCTCTTAAATGTAGAAAGATGTGTCTTTATCCTTGGTCAAGCTTGCTTCATTTCTCATTTTGTTAGGGTGCATTTGTTTGCTTTGCAATTGGTCATGGGGAGGTAAACATGAGCTTTGTTTACAAATATGACTGCTCAGGCATGGAGCTTTGAAGGAACTGCGTGTCCAGTGGGAAAATGTCAAAACAGGATGTGGTTTTTGTTTGTGATTTGAAACCCACCCACCCCCCATGACACTACCCTTGCTTCTCAGACTGCACTGGGAGAGCTCCCGTTGCTGAATTTGAGAAACTGAGCTGGAATGACATCATGTCTTGACCTCCTCCAGAAGCCAATGGGCCCCCAGTGATGGCAGGAAGAGAAGTTAAAGTGGCAGGAGGAGACAAGCAAGGAAGTGACACCAAATGACCCAACCTGGGATCTCCCACCTCCTGCCACAGGTGTTCGTTTGACTCCTGAAAATAATAGGCCATCTTTGTCCTGGACGTCAAGCTCTTTTATGCTGGGTCCCTTGTCTGGTGGATCCCTTCACCGTGCTGTGGAGCAACTGGGAGATCCTAGCCTTCTCAGAGGACTCAGTCTGGGCAGGCATGGAATTGGTGTGCTAAAGGTACTTAGTATTATTACTTACAGAGCACAAGAGCTGGTGCTGAGCCTGTGACGCTGATGGGGAATAAGCACTCTGGTACCCAAGCAAATATATATGTGTGTGTGTGTGTGTGTGTGTGTGTGTGTGTGTGTGTGTGTGTGTGTGTGTGTGTGTGTGTGTGTGTGTAGGTATGTATGTATGTATGTATGTATGTATGTATGTATATACATACATACATACATACATACAACACACACACACACACATATGTGTGTGTGTGTGTGTTGTATGTATGTATGTATATATATATGTATATATGTATGTATATGTATATATATATGTATATATATATATATATATATGGGGAGGATCAGTATATTTGGTCACAGGAGCCCTTAAGAGCTGGGCTTGGAGTTCTGCATCTGCAGGGGCTGCTGCACTGTCTAAAAATGGAAATGCAAGACATAATCTCAGTAAGAGGAGGGCGGGAGGGAGGGTCTCAGGCCCTGTCCATACTGGCTATTTTGGATGTGGAATGGATCGGGATGCAAAGGGCCTATGGAGATTGGGAGGAAGACCGATGTGCCCTTTGGCGTGCTCCTCCCATCCGTACAGCAAATTTCCATTTGCTCCCCAAACAGCTGTCAGTGAAGTGCTTCCCCTGATCTTCTGCTGAGGATCAGAGGAAGTGACATTATTTTTATTTTACTCCTCTCTCCCTCCATCGTTGGCCTTCTGTTTCCCACTTCCCCCTTCCTGTTTCCCTTTCCTCTCCTCCCCCCCTTTCTCTCACAATGGAAGTTGAAAACTGAGGTCGCAGGAGGCTTCTATCTCCCAGCTAAATAGTGAACATGCCAAAAAGAATGCATGCCATTCCGTTGGGCCTGAAAAGTACACAGCAGGTCTTAAAGGAGAAGGATGGATCATTCCGAGTAGAAACACTTGCGGACTAGGTCTTCTCTCTCTTTTTGATCCAAACTGCAACACCAGCGATGCATATACCACATCTTTTTTTAAAAATAAATTTTATTTTCCCAACGTAGAACTTATAAATATGTAAATAACAGCATCTTTTATATATGCCATTTCTCAAGTTCTATACTATATCCAATTTCTTTTACCATTTTACCATTGTCTCCTTAACCTCTTAATTTTGGGTGTCCCATTGCAATAAAAATTTATATACTTTTTGAATTTGTTGTTTTTCTGTAGTGAGTAATATTTTATCAGGTGCTGTGTATTCGCTATAAAATCCTCGTGGTTTTTTTTTTTGTCCTGATTATAGATCGATTGTAGTTGTAGTTGGGGCCACCATGAAAAAGTCAGTCCTTGACTCTCTAACTGATCTTTTGTCTTTAATAGTCCTTCCTCATTTAAAAGCTCGTTATATGTCGTTATTTCCTCAAATTTTAATATACCACATATACCATATACCGCATCTGTATGACAGTGTGGCCAGCCCCTGAGACGAAACAGCTGGGTCCTCCCTCTGGACCTGTTCTTGGTGCAGCTTGTTCTCTCGACTTTGTGGTGCTCTTTCCCTGCGAAGGTCCTGGATCAAGGTCCATGGGTTGGGTTCTGCCTGTGAAACCAAGTTGCTTTCTTCCCAACCCACGGCAAAAGTTCCTGTGCCTCCAAACGGGAGCTGTCCATTCATGCCAGGACCAAAACAAATCCTTTCTCTCTCTCTCTCTCTCTTTCTTTGCCTGCCTGCGGGGGCCCTCCTGGCCTCAGCCTGGCTTCTGTCTCCATCGTTAAGCGCTGCCGGCTTGACCTTCTGGAGCCGTCTGCTGAAACCACCAGGGCTGAGGGCTCCCCAAGCTCTCTCGCTGCCACCGGACAGCCCGCCCAGGGTCACCATGACTTACGTTCCCCCCCTCCTCACTTTTCTGCTCACCCTCCCCAGTGTCACATCACTTCCTGACACGGGGTGATTTATTATCTCCTATTATTCCAGGAGCATTTTCTTCTTGTAAAGCTCCGATGCTGATTAATTCCACTTAGCACTTTTCATCTCCAAACCACTTTGGGAGCACTTGCTAATTAATCCATATTAGTCCCCACACCTGGTCCTCCACCTGGGATAAGAAAGGCTGAACTTTCAGGCCTGCATCCTTTTAAAAATATACAGCTAAACATTCCTGGGAAGTTGATGTCCAAAACATTTGCAACCTTTTGCAGCCTCTGCTTATGGCTTTTTCCATGTATTGCCCACCATAGCAGGAACTTGAGATTTTCCTTCCTTCCTTCCTTCCTTCCTTCCTTCCTTCCTTCCTTCCTTCCTTCCTTCCTTCCTTCCTTCCTTCCTTCCTTCCTTCCTTCCTCTTTCTTTCTTTCTTTCTTTCTTTCTTTCTTTCTTTCTTTCTTTCTTTCTTTCTTTCTTTCTTTCTTTCTTTCTTTCTTTCTTTCTTTTCTTTTCTTTTCTTTTCTTTTCTTTTCTTTTCTTTTTTCTTTCCTGTGGTGTGGCCCTTGAACTTTCAAAACTATATCTATATATTGAAGGACAGCTGCAGCCCCCTGCTGCAGCCAAAGCCCCTCACTTTCCCCAGGGGGGCTACATCCAGCCTGCCATCAAGCTTTATTCACTCTGGAAATGAAATCCATTTGGAGCCAAAGTGGTTTTTATTTTACTAAAGTGCTTGCACTTGTACTAAACTACCAATTTTTCATAATAATGCAGGAAACATACCCTCTCAAAGACCAGAGGCATGGGAGAGAATTAAGGCCACCCAAGGAAGATTAAGTGGCTTTCAGTGTAGCTGTTTATGTCAGATTTTTAAAAATAAGGTGGATGGATAGAAGAAAAAAGCTTGGGATGTTTTGGAGAAAACACAATGACTTGCAGCAGGACGCACTGCATGGCCAGGTAGGCAGGCCGGCTGATCAAGGGCTTATTTAGAGAATTTGAGGCCCTCAAGAAAGTCAGGAAAAATCCTCAGTCCTTAGGAGAGTTGGTTTTCCACAGTTTTCTCTCCAATCTTGTGTGGAAATTCCAGCTTCCAAATCTCACCCTGCAAGGATCATTTTCTTATCAGGTTATGATTCTAGACCCCACCTCCCCATTGAAATAAAAATAAGAAAGAGTTATATGGAGGGTTCAAAGGGGATGACATTTACTCTGGTGCAAGCTTTCGTGGACAACATGTCACTTTACCTGGGACAAGTAAAAGGAAGATTTCAAACAAAGTAAACCCTGTTGCTTAGCATAGTACATTGCATTAGAGTAGGCCCACTGAATGAATGGGGATTGAGTGAGTCAGTTCCTCCCTTAGGTCCACTGAATCAAATCAGCCTACTCTAACTGCAACTGACTATGCCAAAGTAAATCACATTTTGAGTAGGCCCATTTGATTCAATGGAACCTACAGGGGACTTGACTTACCAAATCCCCACTGACTCAATGGGCCTACTCTAGTGCAATTTATTACACTAAGCAACAAGGTTTTGGCCAGGTCACTGAGAGCAAACTGGCTTTCTATTTATCTTGTTTGTTTTACATGCAGCTGTGCTGCATCACAGACCTCAATGTTTGTGAGCTCCCTCACCCTCGGTAAAGCCGGTGCCCTTGCAGGTTTCCTGTTAATCATTCCATCAGCTCCAGGCTGCGGGTAAGGTGGCTCTTTACTAAACAAAGTGCATTGCACAGTGATTCCCTATCACTGCCCTCTCACACCCCAAGAGAACGAGGGCATGGTTACACATCATAATACTTCTGCTTTTGTGTGGTGTTTAGCATGCCTGAAATCAGTTCTAAAAATTCTGCCTACACAACATACAGCTAAGTGCCCCCTTTTTTTGGTTTGGAAAATGAGTTGTTTTAAACAGCCATGAGAGGGTTATTTATTTTAACTTGACTGTGATGTGATTTATTTTGAATCCTTTTGGCAGATGTGCTCACTTGTGTTGGGGTAAACTGTGTCTGTGGAAGTTGTCAAGTACAGTGGCGCCTCGCTTAATGGGCACCCCGTTTAACGATGAAATCGCATAGCGATTAACTTTTTGCGATCGCTTTTGCAATCGCTTTGCGATGTTCCCTATGGGGAAAAATCGCTTTGCGATGATCGGTACCCTGTTTCGCTTACCAATCATCGCAAAGTGATGATTTTTTAACAGCTGATCGGCGGTTCCAAAATGGCGACTAGGTAAAAAAAAATGGCCGCCCGCTGTTTTCTGGGACAGATTCCTCACTTACCGGGCAGCGAAAATGGCCACCTTATGGAGGATTTTCACTTAAAGGTGAGTCTGAAGCCCATAGGAACACATTGAGGGGCTTTCAATGCATTCCTATGGGCTTTTTAATATCGCATAGCAACGAAATTGCTTTGCAGCGATTTTTGCTGCACCGATTATCGTCGCTATGTGAGGCACCACTGTATTGGATGCTAGGATTGTAGACTTCAAGATGAAGGAAAGTATTTATTTTGTATTTATTTAATTTATATCCCGCCTATCTGCTCAGAACGAGCACTCTAAGCGGCTTCCAAGCATATAAAACACGATTAAAAATACATATAACAAACCAATATATTATAAACCATCGCAATAAATAGCCAACAATAAACGCTAAGCAGTTCAATCTCTTACATACTTTTTTCCTATCTGTAACACAGATTAGCGCTAAATCACTTCGGAAAAAATTAAGAACATGGATTTTGTTCCTTGCAAGCCACATCACCTCAATGTGGGAAGTCATTTGGTGGCAGTGGCAAGTGGCAGTGGGTGGCAGCCAACATGAAGGATGGAGGCACAAGACAAAAACCTCAAAAGCAGTTTTAGGATGATGCACCAGCCACTAGAGAGCTTCCTTATAGCTAGGACAGTGCCTGTTTTTATTTTAGCTTTTTGGTGCAGACATTTCACTCCAGGAATACATAGTCTACAAGCTGGAGCCCCACAGTGCCTGTTCGCTTCTAAACACAATAATTTTAAAAGCCTCCTCAATCAATATACAACACAGCTTAGAAATAGATTAAATGTTATTCCAAGAGGATATACATATCTACCCAAAATCCAAATGTCTATCAGAGGACAAAACCCCCGATCCAGTGCTTGCTTGCTTGCTTGCTTGCTTGCTTGCTTGCTTGCTTGCTTGCTTGCTTGATTGATTGATTGATTGACTGACTGATTGGGCTGACTGACTGATTGATTCATTGATTGATTCATTGATTGAATTTGTGTCCAGCTCCCATTAGTGTTCACTACTCTGGGCAATTACAACACATAAAATAGAGAACAAAAATAAAGATAAAAACATGAAAGCCACATCAATAACCCTAAAAACAGATGATTCATTTCACAGTGTAACCGCACTCTGAATTTCCCACACTAGTCCCTGGGAAACAGCCTGTTTTGTACTGGCCTCAGTTTCCATCACTGACACACTCCTTGTAATACATAAATGTGATTCAGGGCTGAGCTTGGAGCCTTTCAACGAGGGTTGGTAGAGATGGTTGGTGAGCACCTGCTGTCCTCCCACTCTTTGGCAAGTCTCCTCATTTTCTCATCCTGTTCGATTTTAATTTGTTTTAAATGGTGTGTGTTTTAAAATTGTTTTATACAGTTTTGTAATGCACTCTGAGATCCTGATACAGGACAGGCTATGAATGAATGAATGAATGAATGAATGAATGAATGAATGAATGAATGAATGAATATTTGAGTAGTACACAATGCATGAATGAATTCCATGGTTCTACAGACAACCCTCTGTCCGATCTGCTTTGATTTGGATTCTTGCCTTCACAGGGACGATGACCTAAGAGGCCCCTTCCAACTCTGTTGTTCTATGACTGTATGATTTTAAGAAAGAAAGAAAGAAAGAAAGAAAGAAAGAAAGAAAGAAAGAAAGAAAGAAAGAAAGAAAGAAATCTCCATTTCCTGCTATGGTGGGCAATACATGGCAGAATACACTATGCATTGCTGTTCTCTGGGGCTATAAGAGATCGACACAGTTGTCTACATTTTCAGGTGCTTTTCCAGGAACCATCTGGTTCTGGGAGCCATTGTGATAAGTTCTTTTTAGCGTTTCATATCACACCACCGACAGACAGATTTTCCAAATGAGGAATAGATGCAAATAAGCCTCCCCCTGGTACCTGATTATGACGAATTGTTTTCCTGACCTGTTTATTCCTGAGATGCACCATATTAAGGGCAACTTTAATCCAATACACTGCAAGGGCGGTATATTCTTTTAATAAATACTGCTTCTGTTTTCTGGCACAAGGAATGTGTCACTCCCTTATATACTTCTAATATGTTCTTTATATTGCAACCGCTTAGGGGCAACCTTTGGTGGAAATATTATTAAGTGCCTTAACGTTGCTTCCTGCCAGCCGCCTGGAGTAGGATGAGGATTATGATATGCACGCACCATCCGAGAAATGGGTATGGTCTGAGTATGTAAAAGCAGTACAAGTAATGGTTGGAGCAGGTGGTTTCATCTAAAGCTGCTTTCAATGTTCTTACGTTTTAAACATCCGGAATAGCATCGAACACCTGCTGGGTATCAAATTTGGCCTTGGGTGTTCAATGTGGCAGCACTCCTTCTTCTTCTTCTTCCAGCTGCCCTATATATTCTCGTCCACCTCTGGATGCTTCTTCTGGTGCTACGCTTTTCAGCAGTAGGAACTCTTTGATGCTTGGCATCACTGCATCTCTTTGCTGGAGAGAGCAGGGTCCTTTGTTTTCAAAGGAACTCAGAGCTTCCCTTGCTGCTGTAGAGGAGCAGAACCTCGTCATTGCTTTGCTCATAAAAGTATTTCCACGTTCAGTGGTATTAACACACTGTGCTGTCCTTAATGGTAATTAGATGATGTCAGGCTGACTCCAGTGTATGGCGGTCCTTTCGAGAATTTTCTAAGTACAGTACAGAGGACTCAGAAGGGGCTTACTTTCTCCTGCTCCTGGGGGACGGTGCAGTTTGCCCATGGCCACTGTGAAATGAATGCTCCCCTCCCCTTGGTGGACTTGGTTGAGACCCCCAAAAAAGGGCGCCAGGAGGGCGCAAAAAAGGCGGAGTACTGGAAAGAAGCTGGAGGCAGACCAACCACACGGCCAAGGCAGGCTGGAGGGAATCACACTTCAAGGAGGTGGAAGAGGAAGAAGGGGTGGATCCGTTACTCTCAGCAAGATGGACGGATGTGAGTGGGAGGAAGTGACGCAGAAGCTGACCTCATATTTTGCACCTTGAGTGTGGGCCATCACCCCATATGGTACAAAACCCATGGATTGGGGAGTGGGTCCAAATGCAGCCGGTCTACAGATAGGGAGGGACCACACTACTCTTCAACCCACTGCCAACCCAGACCCCCTGGAGACCACGGAGACCAACTGGGTACCTAGACCTCACCATGACCCGACTCAGCCCCTCGAGGAACTGCCGAGACAGGGGGCACCATGGGCCCAACCCATCTTGGTACAACACTTCCCGACATCAATAAAATCCAGGTCTAGTAGCAGCGAGTGAGCATCTTGACTCCACTGAAATCAATCATTCCAGAGTTCTCAACCACTCCAGAGGGCAGGACACGTCATAATGGCCTCAAGTCACAGGGCACCAGATTTGGGTTGATTATCAACAAGAACTGGGCATGTTGCACTTTTCAAAGACTTGAAAGGCTGTCCTACAGAGGAGGGGCAGGATCTGTTCTCATCCCAGAGTAGAGGACATGGCCTAAAGCTACAAGAAGTGACATTTCAGCTGAATTTCAGGGAATACCTCTTAAATGTAAGAGCAGTACTGCAATGGAACCAATTATCTCGGGAGTTGGTGAGTGCTCCAACCCTGGAGGCATTCAAGAGAAAAACTGGGCAACCGCCGGGCAGAAATCCTTGGATTTGTATTCCTGCACTGAAAAAGGGGTTGGGCTTGATGGCCTCATAGGCCTCTTCTAACTCCATTTTTCTATGATTCTATGAACCCATGACAAACACAATGGACAATGAAATACCCAGCTCTGCTTAACCCACTGAGCCATCAAGCTAGCATTACCAACAGCCAAAAAAGCATGAAAAATTTTTTTCAGTTCCCTCTAGTGACCACTTCTGATACTGCATCTTAAAACTGACAATGACAAGATGAAGTGAGGTTTTCTTTCCTGACCAGGATGGAAAGGAAACTGGCAAAACACTCGAGCAATGCCCGTCAAAAAACCTAGAAAATGCTTTAAAATGTCTTTTAGGAAAATAATATTTGACAGGAACTAGAACATACGACCCCTTCCACCAAAAAATGATGTAGCTATTTGTTACATTATTTTGAAATGTGCTTCTGTTAAACCCAAAGACGTTTCCTACAAGTACGTACACTGCTTTTTACGAGTTACTTCCAAGCTCAGGAGGGGAGAGTAACTGCCTGTCAGATATCGGCCCCTTCTTAGCATCCCTGAGGTCTGGTCAGAGGGGCAAGAGGTCAGGGCTCCGCCCGGCTGCTCCTGCCTTCTTTCCCCATCCACCGCACATCCCTCTTTCACGAGGCACCTGCAGGAAAAGCAGTTGCTGTTCTGGGAGCAGACAGGGAGAATAACGCTGGAGGGAACCCAGAGGCTCAAGGCAGATGATCAATGATGCATTTAACATTAACTTGATTGCCTTTTTTAAAATGTCAAAAACAGCTTCCAGAAGGGAGCGACTGACAGCCAACGGGGCCCTACTTAACCTTTCTTTCTGCCAACACTTCCCTCCCCCTCAAAATGAACCTTCCCCCACCAACACTTTCCTGCCTCTGCAGAAGTGCAAAAAAAATACGTGAAGGGAGGAGGGGGCACTTCTCCTGTAGATATACTTTGTTGCAAAAAAAAAAAATTATAACGGATTAATCATTCCAATGAATTGATTAAAAATTCTTGCTTTGCATTTCTATACATCTTTATTTATTGTTGGGTTCAGTGTGGCTTGCTCCAAGATACATGTCTATGTAGAAGCCCAAGTTAACTACAAAACACAGTTCAGAAGGAACTAGTTACAAGTAACATAGTTGGTAGTTACATAGTAATTTGCAGTTTAATAATAATAATAATAATAATAATAATAATAATAATAATAATAATAATAATAATAATAATAATAATAATAATAATAATAATAATAATAATTTATTGTCATTTTAAGTATATACACAGCAATGAGTTTGTAAAGAAGTTGTTTTTCAAAAGGGATGTGACAAGCAGATGCAAAGCTATTTGGGAGTATATCATGAGTAATGTAATGTAATGAATAATGAGTTGTTTCAGTTGCGTATAGTGTATAGAAGTGACAGCTGGACCATTAAGTAGGCTGACCACCGAAGAACTGATGCTTTTGAATTGTGGTGCTGGAGGAGGCTCTTCAGAGTCCCCTGGACTGCAAAGAGAACAAACCTATCCACTTTCTGAAGGAAATCAACCCTGAGTGCTCACTGGAAGGACAGATCCTGAAGCGGAGGCTCCAATCCTTCGGTCATCTCATGAGAAGAGAAGACTCCCTGGAAAAGCCCCTGATGTTGGGAAAGAGTGAAGGCAAGAGGAAAAGGGGACGACAGAGGACGAGATGGATGGATAAGGTCATCAAAGCGACCAGCATGACTTTGACCCAACTCTGGGAGGCAGTGGAAGACAGAAGGGCCTGCCGTGCTTTGGTCCAGGGGGTCACGAAGAGTTGGACACAACTTAACGATTAAACAACAACAACATGAGTAATGTTACTTTCAAAGACAGTGGTTCCCCAGCTATTTCCACTTGCAAAAACGGTGCTCCTTCTGCCACCCCTGCCTCTTCAGTTCCCATGCCAGCGCATCTCTGGGGGACACGGGCCCAGCTTGCCCCGGGGTCGGTGCCTGGGCATGGGCAGAGCATTAGGCACGGCCCTGATTGGCATGCAGCAGAGAGACCCACTGGCCGAGAAGAGGGAGAGAGTGGTGGTGGCGAAGGAGGAAAGGATTCCGTAGCATCCCTGACTGAGTTTGGTGGCCCTTTGGGAACCCAGAGGTCTACAGCATTTTGAAAGAGATTTGATATGGTTTTTCCAAGTTGTGTGACAATTTTTACCAAGTTGTGTGACACTCTCTTCGTCAGTTCTGCGCAGCAAGAGAAGCTGCTGTTTGGCCTAACTTTTTGTATTTCTGCTGGCGTTTTCAAGGTACAGATGTACCTCGGTTTACGAACATCTCAGTTAACATAATTTTCAATTTACAAAAGAAAATCAATTGAAAACAATGCCTTGGTTTACTTTTTTATTTTTATTTTAATTTTTTGCAATACAAAGTACGTTTCCCCAGGATGCATTGCTCCTGGGAGTTTTATAGTGGTGAACCCATGCATTGGAAACCACGTTCCCTTTGCAAATTTTTCACAATACGAAATGTTCCAGAGAACGCATTAAATTCATAAATCGAGGTACGCCTGTATAATATCAGGATTTGGCCCTAGAGAGAACTGCAGAGTACTCCTTAGTATTTTCCTGTCTGGCTGGTGACGCCATACATGAATAAGTCACAACGTAATGAATGGCTAGTCCAGGGGGTGGGAACCACCCCGCCACCAACCCACCCGTCCAAAGGAAAAGAGTAGCGTGCCAACATTTGCTAGAAAGGTCTCTTTTCCATTAGTCAGAAAGTAGATCTGAAAAAAAAAGAACTAACTGTAGAATTTTAAATAAATGTTCATTCAAGAAAAAAAATGGACAAGGCAATTTGCCTTCTTGAAATTGTATCCATTATTTCTTTTGTCCAGTACGGTAACTTTTGCCAGTATTACTGCTGCCTCATTGTTAAGAGATTATTAGGGTGTTTTTAAAGCACCGATACTTGTTTTCTGGACATCCATTGCCCTTTTCTATTTACAGGATTTCTAGTAAGCTCTGAAGACACAGTTATTCCCCCTGACGTTTATTTATTTAAAAAAAAAATGATTCCGTCTAACTGGCTTTATTTCTAACTGTTGCTTTAGTTAATCTTTACTCTTTAACCAAATTGTTGCTATTATGCTATACAGCATCACGAAATGATTGTTCTACTCTGAAAGACAGTCCAAATTGAATTAAATACTCGCCTAAAATAGAAAATTGTATAAATGCTTGGGAGGGAAGCCTCTTCCTGAGGGAAAAAAATACAAAAATAAGGCTTCTTACTTCAGCAATGTGTTAAAAAAAGGCACACATATCACCCTGAATTTACCCAATTAGGCTTTATATATATATATAATTTACCCAATTAGGCTTTATATAAATAACCTAATTCTCCATTCTAGGAGTTCTACTTGACAGGCCCATACCTATGAACACCTAAATGTAGCTTACCAGGAAAAAAAGGCCTAGCACAGGCATAGGTCTGCCCTAGCTTCCTGTGCAGAAAGGAAGTTTCCTTTCTGCGCAGGAAGCTAGGTTTGAGTGAGGCCTAAGGCCTTTTCTCCAGGTGAGCCACAGGTAGGTGTCTATAGGTGTAGGTCTATCAGGTGGAACACCCAGAATGGAGAATTGTGGGAAATGTATTCCAAAATGTAAAAAAAAAAAAAAAAAAACCAAACCTACACCAGACCGCATCTGGCTTTGGAAGCTAATCAGAGTCAAGACTGGTCAGTACAGTGGTGCCTCACAAGACGAAACCGCCCTGTTTAATGACGAAACCGCATTACAACGAACTTTTTGCGATCGCAAAAGCGATCGCTTTACGATGGTTTCAGTGGGGGAATTTCACTTTGCGATGATCGGTTCCCTGCTTCGGGAACTGATTCTCACAAAACGACGATTTTAAAACAGCTGATCGGCGGTTTCAAAATGGCCACTGGGTTAAAAAAATGGCTCCCCGTTCTTTTCTGGGACGGATTCCTCACTGTACAGGCAGCGAAAATGGCTGCCCTATGGAGGATCTTCGCTGGACGGTGAGTTTCAAGCCCCTAGGAACACATTAATCGGGTTTTAATGCGTTTCTATGGGCTTTTTAATTTCGCGTTACGACGTTTTCGTTCTACAGCGATTTCACTGGAACGAATTAACGTCGTAATGCGAGGCACCACTGTACTTACATGAGGGAATCATCTGGGAAGACCAGGGAATCTGGGCATATTCTAGGAGTCGAGGGCTCGTACAGTAAAAGGTAAAGGTTCCCCTTGACATTTAGTCCAGTCGTGTCCAACTATAGGGGGTGGTGCTCATCCCCGTTTCCAAGCCATAGAGCCAGCGTTTGTCCGTAGACAGTTTTTCTGTGGTCACATGGCCAGCGCGACTAGACACAGAACGCCGTGACCTTCCCACTGAGGTGGTACCTATTTATCGACTCGTATTTTTACATGCTTTCAAACGGCTGGGTTGGCAGGAGGTGGGACAAGCGACGGGAGCTCACTCCACCATGTGGATTAGAACTGCTGGTCTTCTGACCTTGCAGCCCAGAGGCTTTCTGCGGTTTAACCCGCAGCGTCACCACGTCCCTAGGAATATGGGGTTCTGGAAAGCCCAAAGTCCTATTCTTACTGGCTTCCTTACGTGTTACTCGAAAAGCAACCTGTTGCAGTTAGCTACCTTCCAAGGTCCGCTCTGTCCGTGAGCTGACCGAGCGCCCTCTGGCCCACCTGTTCTGTCTTGAAGGGTAGACGGATAACACCAGGCCTTCCTGTAGCCATTTCCCACCCTGTTTCCTGGAAAACCTTAGGAAGGACAATGCAAGGGATCTTGCCTTGATGCTTTGCCTATGGCTTGAGTGCTATTTCTCCATGAAAAGGTTGGATAAAATAGACGGCCCCCCCTCTCCTTCCTGCTTGTCCTTTTCTTGGTCTTAACTCTCAGGGAACATCGCTCCCACCAACCCCCTGCAATAGGTAGAAATGTCTTTTTCCGATATTACTCCTTCCTCCACAACAAAGTCACAGTAATCCGCATTATATCATATGCCACTTTAAACCCTGTATATATAAACCCTGTATATCTTTGCACTCTTTCATTTATTATATAATAAATGAAAGAGTGAAAATAAAGTACCGGGAGACTAGAAATCCTCATCACTGTTTCGTTTAGATAAAAAATGGGATTCCTTCAAGTGCCTTTTTCTTGCACCTGTTTCATCAATCCAGTTGATCAACCGCCGTCTTCTAAGTCCCTGTCTGCACCTTCCAGGAAGCTCAGGGGAGAAGAAGCTCACCGATTAAGAGGCAAAGATGCTGACGCTACAGGATGCGGCCGACCGGCTCTTCCCGCTTTGCTTCTCCACCTCCCTGCTCCACACGGTAGGAGTTTTATTTCCAAGAGCCATTTGCATGGCAAGTAGAGCGTTCTTTGTGAAGATTTCCACCAGTTCCTGCTGCTTATTCCCCATCTGGCATCTTAATCCCCCTGTTTCTGACATTACAGCTGGTTGCTGTGGCGATGGGAGCAGCATAGCGCATCCATATATGCATGTGCATGACAGGGGCTGGGGAAGGGAGGGAGGGAGGAGAGAGATGGGAACAAACTACAGTCCAGAATATCTAGGAGTTTTTGGTCCAATATGACTCCTCATTTGAGCCTGGAGAAATCCACCGACTTGCAAAAGTATAAGATCCAAGGCATTTTTGTGGTTTTTTGGTTGTTAAGTCATGTCCAACTCTTCGTGACCCATGGACCAGAGCACGCCAGGCCCTCCTGTCTTCCACTGCCTCCCGGAGTTGGGTCAGATTCATATTGGTCACTTCGATGACACTGTCCAGCCATCTTGTCCTCTGTTGTCCCCTTCTCCTCTTGCCTTCACTCTTTCCCAACATCAGGGCCTTTTCCAGGGAGTCTTCTCTTCTCATGAGATGGCCAAAGTATTGAAGCCTCAGCTTCAGGATCTGTCCTTCCAGGGAGCACTCAGGGTTGATTTCCTTTAGAATTGATAGGTTTGTTCTCTTTGCAGTCCAGGGGACTCTCAAGAGCCTCCTCCAGCACCACAATTCAAAAGCATCCATTCTTCGTTGGTCAGCTTTCTTTATGGTCCAGTTCTCACTTCAATACATCACTACTAGAAAAGCCATAGCTTTGACTATGCAGACCTTTATTGGCAAGATGATGTCTCTGCTTTTTAAGATGCTGTCAAGGTTTGTCATTGCTTTCCTCCCAAGAAGCGTGCGTCTTTTAATTTTGTGGCTGCTGTCACCATCTGCAGTGATCATGGAGCCTAAGGAAGTAAAATCTGTTACTGCCTCCATATCTTCCTCTTCTACAGTATTTGCCAGGAGGTGATGGGAGCAGTGGCCATGATCTTCATTTTTTTGATATTGAGCTTCAGACCATTTTTTGCGCTCTCCTCTTTCACCCTCATTATGAGGTTCTTTAATTCCTCCTCACTTTCTGCCATCAGAGTGGTATCATCTGCATATCTGAGGTTGATATGGCAATCTTAATTCCAGTTTGGGGTTCTTCCAGTCCAGCCTTTCAGATGATGTATTCTGCACTTTAACAGCATCATCTTTTAAGATTTCGAATAGTTCAACTGGAGTGCCATCACCTCCACTGGCCTTGTTGTTAGCCATGCTTTCTAAGTCAAGGCCCACTCTCCATGATCTCTGGCTCAAGGTCAGCAACCTCACTATCTGGGTTGCCCGGATTCAGATCTTTCTGTGTATTCTTGCCACCTCCTCTTGATGTCTTTTGTTTCTCTTAGGTCCCTACAGTTTTTGTCCTTTATCATGTCCATCTTTGCACAAAAGGTTCCTTTAGTATATCCATTTTTTTAAAAAACAGATCTCTGTTTTTTCCCTTTCTATTATTTTCCTCTATTTTGTTGCACTGTTCATTTAAAAAGGCCCTCTTGTCTCTCCTTGCTATTCTCTGGAATTCAGCATTTAATTTTCTGTAACTTTCCCTATCTCCCTTGCATTTGGTTTCCCTTCTCTTCTCTGCTATTTGTAAGGCCTCGTTGAACAGCCGCTTTGCTTTCTTGCATTTCCTTTTCTTTGGGATGGTTTTTGTTGCTGCCTCCTGTACAATGTTACGAGCCTCTATCCAAAGTTCTTCAGGCACTCTGTCCACCTAATCTAGTTCCTTAAATCTGTTCTTCACTTCCACTGTGTATATATAAGGGATTTGGTTGAGAGAGGCCCGAAAGGAAAAGACCAGAAACCGGGCCTTCTCGGCGGTGGCTCCTCGCCTTTGGAACAACTTGCCCCCTGAGATTCGCGCGGCTCCCTCGCTGGGCATTTTTAAGAAACAACTAAAAACATTGATGTATAGGCGGGCCTTCCCAACAGAAAACCCTTGACGATCTTTTTTTCTTTTCTTATTCTGCTCTTTATTTTTTTTATTTACGTTTCTGCTGTAAAGTCTTAAAATTACATTGTTGTTTTTACTGTAAGCCGCCTAGAGTGGTCTAATATGATCAGACAGGCGGGATAGAAATAAAATAAATAAATAAATAAATAAATTATACCTGAGTGGCCCAGTGGTTTTTCCTACTTTCTTCAGTTTAAGCTTGAGTTTTGCTATAAGAAGTTGATGATCAGAGCCAGGTCTTGTTTTTGCTGACTGTATAGAGCTTCTCCATCTTTGGCTGCAGAGAATATAATCAATCTGATTTCAGTATTGCCCATCTGGTGATGTCCATGTGTAGAGTCGCCTCTTGTGCTGTTGGAAAAGAGTGTTTTTGATGACCAGCTTGTTCTCTTGACAAAACTCTATTAGCCTTTGTCCTACTTCGTTTTGAACTCCAAGGCCAAACTTACCGTTTGTTCCTTTTATCTCTTGACTCCCTACCTTAGCATTCCAATCCCCTAGAATGAGAAGGAACGTCTTTCTTTGGTGTCAGTTCTAGAAGGTGTTGTAAGTCTTCATAGAATTGGTCAATTTCAGCCTCTTGAGCACTGGTGGTTGTTGCATAAACTTGGATTACTGTGATGTTGAAAGGTCTGCCTTGGATTCGTATAGAAATCATTCTATCATTTTTTGAGATTATATCCTAGTAGATTTTGAAGCAAAGGCTGGAGGGTCATCAGCCGGGATTGCTTCAGCTGTAGATTTCCTGCATTGAAAAGGGTTGGCCTTTCTAGGTGATTCTAGGAGACTGCCATCCTGGCACACATGTGTCTCAACTAGGAAAAGGAGCAGTTACTTTGAGAACTTTCCCTCAACCCCTGCTAAAAATCCATTCAGTTTTTCTGCTCTTTGCTCTTGCAGCATGATGCCTATTGTTGAGATCCCATGATGATCTCCAGAATCAAGTGGCACCAGCTATGCTCAACACACTCCAGTGCCTTCCTAACCAGGCTGAGAAAGCAGATAATCCGGGTAGATAATGAATAAATACGCAGAAGAGATTTAGCTCACAACGGGAGACACTCTGACACAGCCGTGTTGGCTGTGGAGGCTGGAATTTGTCTCTCTGTTGCTGCCCAAATGCCATAAAACGGCTGGGAGAAACAGGCTGGGGGATAAGCAACGGCAAGCATCTCCCATTAAGCCAGACCAGTGCCTATGAATTTTGTTAGTCTGAAGGAGGCATAAGGGGGACGGCATCAAAGGTGCTGGCTCTAAGGGGCAAGGGTAGCCAGGTTTAGTGAGCTCCTGGTTTACGCCTGAAATTTAAAGGGAGCGTTTATTCCTTGGGACGAGTCCTGTACAGTCCAGACTCCGGACGATTCTGTATCTGCTGTGAAACTGCGAAACAAAGGGTGGCCTTTGGCCCTACAGAGGTTTTGCTTTCAGCGATGTGATCCCTGGCCATGCCAGTTGGTGCTTCTGAGAGTTCAGCTCCAGAACATCTGGAGCTTGAGAACCTCTTTCCCACAAGATGATTTGTGCATCCGGTATGTGAGGGTTTCTGGGACTTTTTTTGCACAGTTGGAGCCTCGGAGAGCATCGTTGTGATCGCTGCTGCTGCTACATCTACGAGGAAGCAGATATAATTCTGAAGCAGAATGAATTTAATCCCTATTGGGAAAGGCAAAACCTCCCCGCTCCCCATGGTGCCACCTGTGATGCTGATGTTCTCCTGCTTCTATGACTAGCAGAGAGAGAGAGAGCGTTCATTACACTAAAGTGTACACGTACACTGGGGAAAAACTGTGCCTGTTCCTCTTCTGCCCCTCTAACACCAGATGTGTGGATTGGGACCATCCATACATCTGGTGGATGATTCCAATCCACCAATATGTGATGTGTCTCTGCTCGAGAGAATCCTGAGGTTGCTGGATGACGGTGCCTCATGGCAGTGTCCAAAACCAGAGGTCCAGACACGGAGCTATGACTGACAAAATGTCAGACTCACTGGATGACATGGGTGGCTTCGAGACTGAAAGATGTTCTCTACATTACTTTTGCTGGCCCGGCCACCCTACCCGGATTAGTGGGTGCAGCAGCTGTAAAAACAGAGCACAGCCCAGCATGTTTTCTGAGTTAAAATAAGTTACAAGAGGTGCATTTTGGAGAATAAGGTTCCCCAGAAGACTCCCAATAGTAAAATTCTCTTTTAAAACAAGGTGTGCACAGCCACACACTTATTTAAAGGCAGAAATGAAGATAGATCTTGTTTTCAGCTGCTGAATGTGGTGGCAAGGAAGGAGTACCACTTGAGGCAGTTTGGGTGTGGTGAGGCTGGCCCCTCAACACACCAGAGTTTCTACCTCCTAGTGTGCAGCCTAGCTACCTAGTACATGGTAGAGGTGTGGGAAATCCAGAGGTTGCCTTTCCATCACATTTCATCTTCACATGTCCATTTGGTGGGGATGCAGGAGAGGACCTTTTCTATGGCTGCTCCTTTAGACTGTGGAACCCCCTGCCACCGGAGGCCAAGGTGGCCCCATCTTGGCTGTCCTTTTGCAAGCAGGCGAAGGCCTTTCTCTTCAGGCAAGCTTTATCCTGAGGACTGGCTGCCTGGGTGGGGTTCTCAAATGGCTTGTTATGCCTCATTGCTTTGACTGTGCTTTGGTGTTGCTCATTTATTTTATTATGTTGTGAGATACCTTATACTCACTGTTGTTGCTTTAAATGCTGTCTTTGAATGATGTAAACTACGTTGAGCAGTTTTTGAGGGGAACAGCCGGCTGAAAAACATTTTAAATCAATCAATAAATTTCCTCAAACCCCATTTTGTTTTGTTGTGTGTTCTCAGCAGTCCGTTAAATGTGTTGTTAAATCTTGTTTCCCAGTGTACCTCCTTCTTGTGAGTGTTTCCCCACTAACAGAGCGTGTTTGTGTGTGTGTTTTTCCATAACACATCCATTTTTGCACCCTCTTATCCTTATGATATGCATTTCTGGTGTGTTTATTGAACTGTGAACCAGATGGCAAAATTCCGAGGGATGTGCAGATTCTGGCATGCAAGCGTGTTCCGGTTAATGTACTAGTTTCGTTCTTTTTTTAAATAAAACAACAACAACTGGTCTTAGCAAATTTCTCCCACACCACTAAGCATGTGCACCCTACTGCACTCTCCCAGGTAGATGTGGTACCTTTTCAAAAAGCTCCATGAACCTGGCCTGCACCTCGCCAGGATAAACTCACCTTAGACCTTGGGTAAGCTTCCCTACACAGAGCATCATCCTTTACTCACCTCCCCCTTACCTAATTTGCTGGGTGCAAACCCTCCCACCACCCTGTCTTGTCGCTCCCGCCTCTGCTTTTTTCACTCTTTTCTCTTTTGATCAGGATCCAGGTTGTTCAATCACAACTTTCCATCAAACTCTATAGAAAGGGGACCGCGCCAGCTCCCTACCTCCACTGAAAACTGTAATCACCAAATTGTTCAAGGGATAATTACGACTTGATAGCAACACAGCAGTAACTCTTGCTTTTATTGCCATTTGTGTTAAATATAATTGCCATGTAAATTATAGTGGAGGAAAGCAGGGACTGTAAACGATTGTGGGCGATGGGCCGTTGTGTAGGAGTGTGGGCCAGAGAGGAATGTTGACACTTTCGGGTGGGAAACGTGGGAGAGGGGATCCTCTGGTTTGGCACGGAAAAGATAGAGATGCAGGGCTTGCATTATAGAGAAGATATTTCCACAGTGGGGATGTGCCTGATGAGGAGCCACTGCCTCGTGGTGGGGCTACAGCGTTTGACTGGGACAGAAAGGGCCTCAGTTCACATTCCCCCATTTGCTGTGGCAACTCTGTGTGCGCCAACACACACACACACACACACAGAGAGAGAGAGAGACAGAGAGATGGACCAGATGTAATTGTGTAGAACGGATCTCGTCTCAAACCCAGGATACCTGCCCATGTGCCAGCCAGGTTTAAGGATCATTTTATGGCTCAGTCATATATCCCTTAGAGACGTGGTGGCACTGCGGGTTAAACCGCAGAAGATTCTGTGCTGCAAGGTCAGAAGACCAGCCATCATAAGATCGAATCCAGGCGACGGAGTGAGGTCCCGTCGCTTGTCCCAGCTCCCGCCAACCTAGCCATTCGAAAGCATGTAAAAATGCAAGTCGATAAATAGGTACCACCTCGGTGGAAAGGTCATGGCATTTCGTGTCTAGTTGCGCTGGCCACGTGACCACAGAAATGGTCTTCGGACAAAACGCCAGCACTATGGCTTGGGGATGGGGATGAGCACCGCATCCTAGAGTTGGACATGACTGGACTAAAGGTCAAGGGCAACCTTTACCTTTACCTACCACCTGGGAACCATGGAGAAGTGCAGTCATGTTTTCACAGAATCACAGAATAGAATAATGGAATTGGAAGGGGCCTTAAAAGGCAATAGAATTTACAGAACTGCTGAATAGCTCGGTAGTTTTTGTCCAACACCCTGCTCGATGCAAGAATGCCAATCAAACGGATGGTGGTTTGATTTTCTCTTGAAGGCCTCCAGGGTTGGAGCGCTCACCATTTCCTGAGGTCATGGGCTCCGTTGTTGTACTGCTCTAACGCCTAGGAAGGTTTTCCTTGATATTCAATCAAAATTTGGCTTCCTGTAATTTGAGCCCATTATTTCGTGCCCTGCACTCTGGGATGATTGAGAAGAGATGCTGCCCCCTCCTCTGTATGACAACTTTTCAAGTATTTGTAGGCACGAACCGGAAAACCAGTGGTTCATGATGGTTTGTGGTTTGTGGCTACCCACGAACCGTCAGGAACTCCCCGAAAAACATTTCTCTTTTGAGTTTGTGCCAGGGGGAGCCACCTGCCTGCCTGCCTGCCCACTCCCATTGCCCCCATCATCTCCCTATGTGGTCCTGCCTCTTCCTCCACGACCATCACCATCCTCAGAGACAGGGGGCCTGCTTCCCTTCCAAGCCCATTGCTGCTGCATACGCACCCTTCTGTCGTCTCTGACAGCTTCCCCCTCCCAGTGGGAAGGGGGCAGGTTGCCACCTGTTCTGCCGAAGCAAAATGAAGCTCGGGGAGGGGGAGAGTTTGGCACTTATTTTTGTTTCGGCAAAGCAGGATCCCCTTGGTCTCCTTTTCTCAAGACTAAACATGCCCAGTTCTTTCCGTCTTTCTTCCTAGGACTTGGTTTCCAGTCCCCTGATCATCCCCCTTGCCCTGTTATGAACTTGCTCCCGTTTGTTGGCATCCTTCTTCAAGGGTGGAGTTTTTAAAGACATTTCACATACGGAGAGAGAAAGAAAACCAACCGGCTCGTTCCTTCAGTGCTGCTCACCCTGAGATATTTCATTCCAGCCTGGAAACCCAGAGAAGGAAAGCAATTCCATGGAACATCCGCTGTCGCCCTGAGACCTCGAACCCCAGATACAGACAAAATCTGAGCTTTCTTGAGATCACTATATATTAATAGTAAATCATTGCACATGGCCCAGTCCATTTTGATTTCGGGCAACCCTTTCCAGGGGTTTCCAGAGCACTCAGAAGGAGTTGACCATTCCCTTCTTCCGGGGGCAACCTGGTGTTACATACAGCACTGATGTTACCTGTCTGTCATGGGTTTGGAGGGAAAGTTCCATCCTATGGGGAGTGGAAGGCGGGACATCAGGAGGAGGGGCTGTACTGTATATATATGTGATGCGTGTGTGTAGGAGATGCTGAGACACTAAGAGAGACGCTGGGATGTGAAGAAGCAGCAGCTGGGAAGAAGAAGCTGTTGTGGGAGTCTGTGTGTCAGACAGGGTACTACTGTGTGTCAGAGTACCAACCTGATAGGTTCAGGTGTCTGTTGGTTAGCCAGAACTGATAGGTTCAGGGTCTGTGCTTCAAGTTAAGGGTTCTGTGTGAACCAAACTGTATGCTTGTATGAGTGAGAATAAGCCACGTTACTTTATCCTATTCACCTGATTGTTTATTTTTCCCTGTGTGTATTTAAAATAAACCTTATTCTTTTATTGTTTAAAAATCCATCCCTGGTCTGTGTGACTTCTTACAGGGAATGGTTGGTGGCAGCTTAGTGTAACTGTGTGGCAGATCCCAGTAGGTCTGGGTTTGTCACATTGATTGGTGGCAGCGGTGGGATACGACTGGTCCAGTTGTCCAGCGGTCCAGCAAAGCCTTGGCAAGTGTGCCCAGAGCAAGGGGGGTCTAGTCAGGGACAGTCTGAGGCGCGTAGGTAATCTTCTAGGTGTACCTCACGGGGAGGTGCACTAGTGGAAGAACGTGCCAACTGGGGAGACTTAGATTAAGGTGCTCTGAGGCAGCCTAGTTTTGGCGGGAAAAAGCTGAGGCAAAACTGCGTAGCAACAGTGATCTAGCTTGCCAGCTGAGAGGCCCAGCAGAGGGGGGTAGGCTCTGACTCGATACTGTTGCAAGTTTAGTGCTGAAGAACAGCAGCAATCTCTAGGGAGAGCTGGTTCTGAGGCAAGAAGGAAAAAAGTGGTCGTTTTATTTTGAGGCTTGACTTTTTAAAGCAGCCTGTTCTGAGGGGGGATTATGCCCTTGACTCGAAGCCAGATGGCCGAAATGAGTGAAGTGAAAGACCCCCAGATTTGGGACTCTACAGAGAGCCAAAATCCACCCAGGCTGGCTCTTCTCCCACAGTGGAGAATTGAATTCCCAACCGCTGGCTCTGCAGTCAGAAACCTAAAGCGCTGAGCTTATCCAGCCAGCTAGATAGGACATCCCCATTAAATGCATGGGGATGTTCTTTCAGGTATGCCTAGAACCGGACTGGACAGGTCTAACTGAGCACCACCAACTGACTCTGGAAGACCTCAGCAGGTGGATATTTGGGGGGCGCCGCCGTTGAGCGTTCTGTGGTGGCAGAAATTCTGCCTCTGTCATGCGATGCATATTTTGAGGGATAAACTAAGCCGACTACAGATGCTGACTGTAGGATTATGGAAGTTCTTTATATTCCTGACATGAGGAGAGAACCCGAGCAGGAGAGCAAGAGGAAGACGAAGGGGGGGGGGAGCTTGAGCCAAGATTGATTCTTACCTCATATCATTAAAAAATAAATTGCAGGAGCACTATAACATAAAGTACAAATCAATCATATTTTTTAACACCAGAAATAACCTAATGAAATACAAGATTGATTCTGAATGCAGGTTTCTTGGTGAGGCCCCAGCAGGAATTGATTACGGAATTGAATGTCTGGGAGCCGATATGATGAATTTGGAATAAATCTTACTTTTAACTACTCCCTTTTTATACTCATAAAAAAATGGAGAGAGATTGATTCCAATCAAAACCTCTACTCCAAAGAGAGAGAGAGAGAGAGAGAGAGGAAGAAAGAAACGGCAAGTTTCAATTTGGAAAACCCATTTTTCAGAGGAACGTCCCTGAACTTCTGAGTCTACCTCAGCCTTAGCTTCATAATCCCCGGAGAAGAAAAATACGAGACACAATATTTCTGATTTACAGCTTGGAATGAGACAGTAATGATCATAATAATCAAGATGAGAGGAGGGAGTGAACCAGAAGGAGACCATTTCTCTCTCCCTCTCCCAGAACTGATTGTGCAAGAGGAAGAGCTACAGAAGCAAGGTTTGGGGGGGGGGCGTCTTCCCCTCTTGGGGTGTCCCGAAGTTCCCAAGAGAATCTTGTCCATGTCACCCATTCTCAATGGATTGCAGGAATATGTATGGATCGGAGCAAAGCGTGACCCTGGACGGTCGGGGCTGGAACTCTGCCCTGCAATAAGCTAAAGCAAAGGTTAGTGGCAAAAAAAGTTGCCTGGAAATCTCAGTGGGTTAGGTCTGGTTGTGAGTTCAAATCCTCCCAGTGCCTCCCGGGAGCACAGCCAGCCTGTGTGTCCTTGGGCAAGCTGCTCCCCCAGAAAAAAGGGAATGGGAAACTACTTTGGAATGGTTATCACTACTTATCTGAAAGGGATAAGTCAGAATTGAGCTGCTGGAACACAATGATGATGA
The DNA here is from genome assembly GCF_051106095.1 of Pogona vitticeps. NCBI lineage: Eukaryota > Metazoa > Chordata > Lepidosauria > Squamata > Agamidae > Pogona > Pogona vitticeps. The sequence continues at coordinate 311,317,946 of NC_135784.1, forward strand.
TGATGATGATGATGATGATGATGATGATGATGATGATGATGATGATGATGATGATGATGATGATGATGATTATGATGAGCTGCAAACAGTTATGCACCCTTGGTTGTTGTAGGTGTTTTGGGCTGTTTGGCCATATTCTGAAGGTTTTTCTTCCTAACATTTCACCAGTCTCTGTGGTCGGCATCTTCAGAGGACTGGAGTTAGAACTCTGTCTGTGCTCTGGAGTAGTGCATGGGATAGTTGAGTATTTGTAGCTGTGGGATCAGCGGAACACCCTGATCATCATAATCACCTCATCTCCTGAAAAGGACAAAAAGCTGATCCCAAAGCTAAACTTACTCAACTAGCCCACACACTACACTAGAGTGCAGACAGAGTTCTGACTCCTGTCCTCTGAAGAGGCCGGCCACAGAGACTGGCGAAACGTTAGGAAGAAAAACCTTCAGAACATGGCCAAACAGCTTGAAAAACCTACAACAACCATTGGACCCTGGCCATGAAAGCTTTCAAGAAAACACCCTCTTAAAACACACACCCTGTTTTAGTGCACTTCCTGTGGTTAAAGCAGGACATGGCCAGCCAGCTAGTGTGTTTGTGTGTTTAGTCGTTTAGTCGTGTCCGACTCTTCGTGACCCCATGGACCAGAGCACGCCTGGCCCTCCTGTCTTCCACTGCCTCCCGGAGTTGTGTCAGGTTCATGTTGGTTGTTTCGCAGACACTGTCCAGCTATCTCATCCTCTGTCGTCCCCTTCTCCTCTTGCCTTCACACTTTCCCAACATCAGAGTCTTTTCCAAGGAGTCTTTTCTTCTCATGAGATGGCCAAAGTACAGGAGCCTCAGCTTCAGGATCTGTCCTTCCAGTGAGCACTCAGGGTTGATTTCCTTTAGAATTGATAGGTTTGTTCTCTTTGCAGTCCAGGGGATTCTCAAGAGCCTCCTCCAGCACCACAATTCAAAGGCATCAATTCTTCGGCGGTCTGCTTTCTTTATGGTCCAGCTCTCACTTCCATACATCACGACAGGAAAAACCATAGCTAGTGCTGGGAGGCTTTTTGGTTTCGGACAGCAGCCGAGAATCCTCCTCCACTTGATAAGCTGTGAAAATGGGACTACCCTCTTTCTCTCCTCTCTCCCACCCCAAGCTCAGTGCTGGATGACGAATCTGTCCCTGTTTTGGTTTCTGTTCATTTTATATCAGTTTTCCTTGTTGTCCTGTGATCTTGCCTCCTGCACCGCCCAAAGCGAGGGTTTGCTTTCTAAAATAAATAGATAGATAGATAGATAGATAGATAGATAGATAGATAGATAGATAGATAGATAGATAGATAGATAGATAGATAGATAGATAGATAGATAGATAGACAGACAGACAGACAGACAGACAGACAGACAGACAGACAGACAGACAGACAGACAGACAGACAGACAGACAGACAGGTAGATAGATAGATAGATAGATAGATAGATAGATAGATAGACAGACAGACAGACAGACAGACAGACAGACAGACAGACAGACAGACAGACAGGTAGATAGATAGATAGACAGACAGACAGACAGACAGACAGACAGACAGACAGACAGACAGACAGACAGACAGGTAGATAGACAGACAGACAGACAGACAGACAGACAGACAGACAGACAGACAGACAGACAGACAGATAGATAGATAGATAGATAGATAGATAGATAGATAGATAGATAGATAGATAGATAGATAGATAGATAGATAGATAGATAGATAGAGAATGAATGAATGAATGAATGAATGAATGAATGAATGAATGAATGAATGAATGAATGAATAAGACTGGGGACAAGGACATCATTGCGGCTGGCAAAGAGCTAAGTTCAGAACTGAGAAAAGTTCCTTCTTTTCTGGGGGGTACAACAACCCCCCAGATATTCTCACCAGCATGGATTCTGGGAGCAGTCATTCAACAGAGGAGCTTTGGGGCTGGACCGAGGTGGGAGCCCACTCCAAGAGAAGATGCTGCACCAACTGGATGCTGTGGTAACCCTTCCAGGGGATGTGCTTGTGCAACTGAGCTTCTCTCTCTTCCCCCCCCCCCCCCAGCCAGCTCAAATCCACATGCATGTCCTGCCTGTGCCCCAGGCCATTCTACCATTTTTGGCCATCTGCTTTCTTTCCTTTTTTTGAAAGCCGGAGTTCCTGCGGATCTTTTTAGACCTTCCTCCTCCATCAGAAACATCTTGATCAGAGCCCTTCCTCCCCCCCCCCCAAGGTCTTGCTTTTGGACCCAAACGCAGAACAACTCCTAGAACTGGGTGTGCATTACAGCTGTGCATGGCACACAATTAAATGGTGACTGTCTATGTACCAACACCCTTCATATTGGATGCTGAATATGTGCTTTAAAGCAGTGGTTCTAAACCTTGGGTTACTCAGGTGTTTTTGAACTGCAACTCCCAGAAACCCCAGCCAGCACAGCTGGTGGTGAAGGTTCCTGGGAGTTGCAGTCCAAAAACACCTGAGCATCCCAAGGTTAAGAATCACTGCTTTAAAGGGGGAAAGCTCCCTGAATCTGCTAGCAAGCGTGCTTACTGGCAGCATTCAGGAAGTTCTTACTTGGAAAAGTGAATTTCCCAACCATGGCGCAGGCGCTGAAACCACCTGCGTGGGTCCAGCTGGCTTTGTCACATTAACATGCTTTGCTGTCTTGTGTGGAAGAGCCGCACTTGAGGTTGAGCTGTTTCTGGGGAAAGCTGGCGAAGAAGACAGCACTGCTGATATCAACGTGTTAATGAGCAACAACATGTTCAAGAAATAACACCTCTTATGGCTGTGTACTTGTGTGGCTGAAGCTTGAGTTACCAACCAAATTGGTCTTGAGTTTGGCCAATTGACTTAGCCCCAGTCCTAAAGAGAGCAGCCAGTGTTAGCTCTGGGACATTGCAAAACAAATGTCCAAATTGACTCAAATCCAGGATGCAAACTGACTCAGGATAAGGTGCACGTCATTGCAGCCCACTAAGCATTGCTTAAAAGGGACGTGATGGCACTGTGGGTTAAACTTCAGAAGCCTCTGTGCTGCAAGGTCGGAAGACCAGACATCGTGAGATCGAATCCACACAACGGAGTGAGCTCCTGTCGCTTGTCCCAGCTCCTGCCAAGCTAGCCGTTCGAAAGCATGTAAAAATGCGAGTATATAAATAGGTACCACCTTGGGGGGAAGGTCACGGCGTTCCGTGTCTAGTCACACTGACCGTGTGACCATGGAGACTGTCAACAGACAAACGCTGGCTCTACGGCTTGGAGATGGGGATGAGCAACATGCCCTAGAGTCGGACACGGCTGGACTAAATGTCAAGGAGAACCTTTACTTTTACCTAAGCACTGCTTAGAGTCTACCAGCCAGGACTGAGGAAAGCCTGGCCACTGGGGCTAGTGAGTCGTATAACTCAGCCCCAACGGACGACGTGGGTTCGGTGCCTGTCTCCTAGGACCCGAGAGGAAGGACTGACAGAAGCCGGGCCTGAGAAGGGAACTAAGGGGTTTTGTGACCTGTTTGTCACCCCGGCAAGTCCTGTCGTACCTGTTAACCAGCCTGCAGAGTCACAAAAACTTAGGGTAGAGGACTTCGCCTGATGGCCCAGGCCCCTCAAAGGTCATCTCTGTGCAAACCTCCGAAAAGAGCTTTCCGAAATTTGAGGACTTTACGATCCTCCTTAGGGTCAATCATGCCTCCAGATTATATGCATGTGAGTGCAAAGACAGCAACAAAAATATTGTAAGAGTTTTGGTTTGCAAAGGGAAGCTTTATGAACTGGTCCAGATGGACCAGTCTGATGGGCCGAAGCAGCCGAAGAGTAAACTGGGATCAATTTCAAAGCTCCGATTTGGTTTCCAAATGGACCCTGTGCAGAGCTCCAGTCATTCGCTGTGGTAGCGAAGCCACAGTCGAGCATTGAAGAGTGTGTACCATCTAATGGAGAGCAGGGAAGAGAAACTGGCTGGGTAGCTCAGGCATTTAGGGAGTGGCTGTGGAGACAGAGGTCGGGTGTTCGATTCCCCCTCTGGGAAAAGAGCCAGCCTGGGTGGCCTTGGGCCAGCTGCACAGAGTCCCGGGGTGACCCCAGAAGAAGGGAAGGGGTATGGTAAACCATTTCTGAGTATTCTCTTCCTTGAAAACCCCGGGAAGGTTCATCATAAAGCAACTGATTTAACAGCACATGATTGTTGTGGTTGCTATAGTTGTTAAAGAAGGCGCAGAGGAAGAAATCTAAGAAGGAAGGAAAAAGTCCAATGAGGAAAGGAGGTGGGTTGGGGTGAGGCTGATAAAAGCTCTGGCTTTCTCTGCTGCTCCCTCACAGCTCTTCCTTATCATTTCTAGGTATTCAGGATAAAAATTAAAATGGATGCCATTCATGTGAGTCCCAGCTTGCTCTGAGAAGAAAGGGTAATTCTGGCCAGCCTTGTTAATTGGATTACAGTTAATTTGGTCTTGAAGTACCTTTGGAACAAAAAAGCAAAGGAAATATAATGAGCATGGATTTTATATAGGATTTTTTTTTCTAAAAAAAAAAAGATAAAAAACCTTTAATGCATTTTTCTGTGTGATTGCCTGGCTCCGTGAGTGGTCGTTTAATGAAGTTGAATTAAAAGTAGTCAAATAGTATCTATTCATATTCAACAAAGTCCTGAAAGAAAATGGCAAATTCAAATGTCCTTAGGTTATGAGAGTCCTGCTTAAAAAGAACCCCGGCCGCCCTGATACTTCCTGTGCTGTGTTACGACGTTTGGCCGTTGCAGGGATACAGGGGTTTAGGTGCTGGGGGAGGCTCTTGAGAGTCCCCTGGACTGCAAGGAGAACAAACGTATCCGTTCTGAAGGAAATCAACCCTGAGTGCTCACTGGAAGGACAGATCCTGAAGCTGAGGCTCCAATCTTTTGGCCGTCTCATGAGAAGACTCCCTGGAAAAGACCCTGATGTTGGGAAAGTGTGAAGGCAAGAGGAGAAGGGGACGACATGGGACGAGATGGTTCGACAGGGTCATCAAAGCGACCAGCATGAATTTGACCCAACTCCGGGAGGCTGTGGAAGACAGGAGGACCTGGCGTGCTCTCTGGTCCATGGGGTCATGAAGGGTTGGACACAATGGCTTAAAAACAACAAGGGGTTTATGGGGGGGGGATGCTGCAGGAAAGGTCCAGGCGAGGTAAAACGAAGCCATACAGAGGGGCGTCACACTCTTTGTTTCAAGCCACATCCTAAAGAGGAAAAAGTGATATCCTACAACTCCCAGAATACTCAGCATAATCAACAGTGGACTAAAGGAGGGACAAGGCAGACGACTCTTCTTGATGCTCTCTTGAGAAATAGGGTGGGATGAGAGGGACCAGCTCAGTAGCTTCCCATTTCCTGATGTTTCAAGTCCAAAACTGGAAGGGGGGGGGGCAAGTCCTTCCGATGTCACAGGTGGCAGCCCCAAGTGATGTAACAGAAGCAGGACCCCTGTGATGTCACAGGGATGAGTCCTGATGATGGCGTTCATGGCTTAAAACAGCATGAGGGGCGCAAGCCTAGGCACTCACCAGCTCTCTCTCTTGTCTCCTCATGCCTGGTTTTCTTGGAAGCACCAATGTGGTACGGCACACTGACACTATGGCAACCACCGCTGTGCTGAGCCTGTGAGCCCTGGGGCCAGCTGCGCATGGTGCAGGATGGGTGCCCACCAGACCTACACAAAGCACAGGGAGGTGCCTCTTTGGCCAGGGACTCACAAAATATTATATTAATCATCTAAATTCTCAGCAATCTGGTAACTCTATATGGGACAGAGGTGGGATTTAGGAGGCCAGCCACTTCATGGTCCATGGAGGTTCCTGTAACCTCTGATTTTTTTTTTTTTTATGAAAGAGGGAGAATCACATCTCCAAATGCATTGGGGGGGGGTGCAGTCCTCTGCTAAAGCACAGACATGTCCCCATACCTTGCTATGTCAGATCCCCATACCTTTAAGAAGTCATTGGTTTAAAATCACCTGGTTACTGTTGGAGTTTTTGCAACTTCGCATGCTGCCTTTAGTAGGTGGGGCTGGGAGGAACCTTTCTGGGCTGGGGTGGCTGATAATCCGTCCAGCAGCAGCCAATTATTCCCTTCTGCCACTTATTTCAAAGAAAGCCCCCCCCCCCCGCTCAGTGTGCCACTGCCCCCCCAGAAGCACTGAGTCTGTTGAGGCCTGTTGCAGGAAGCAGCCACATCTGTCAGTTTGCTGTTTGATCTGTTCAGAACTGTAAGTAAAGAAATTGTGCTTATTCTTTCTACTACTGCTGTCTCAGAGCAAGTTATTGAGACTGTAAGTGCCAGCGGATGAGAGAAAGGGGGGTAGAATACTCTGAGGAATTTGAAACTATTCAGCTCTGTTAAATCCCTGCACTTCAGCTGCACAGTTAGAAAATTTTAAGCAAAAAATTCAAGACCCTGAGGGGCTGGTGTGACTTTAGATGTGTCTGGATAGTGATGGGAAATGGCTCCTGGATCTTTCAAAGCCGCCCACCCTTCAGCGTAGGCCATGCATACTCCTATACTTGAGGCTCAAATATTATACCAAAGGGATCAGAGGGGCTGGATTATAGTTCATGGGAACAATATTTTGCTTTAGTCAGTCTTCCCCTGGAGTCCTGTGTCCAGTTCTGGACATTACACTTGAAGTAGGAGATTAACAAGATGGAAGGCGTCCAAAAGAGGGTAGCCAGGATGACAAAGGTTTGGAAACCAAGACCGATGCAGGAGACCAGAGGGAGCTGGGCATGGTTTACCTGAAGGAAGGAACGCTGAGCATAACATGGTAGTCCTTTTCAGATACCTGAGGTCTTTCACAAACCAGTTTTCTGCTGCTTCAGAGTCTCAGACCCGAACCGATGGAATCAAATTTCTGGAAAAGAGGTTTCAGCTAATCAAGAGAGAGCCCGTCCTGATGGCAAGAGCTGTTCAAACGTGGAATGGACAATCCTGGAGGGCGGTGGATTCTCCTTCGCTGGAAATTCTAAAACAGAAGTTGGGTGATCCTTTGTCGGGGGGTGCTTTAGCGATGGGTTTCCTGCCTTGGCAGGCAGTTCCACCCCGTTGCGTTCCTCCCAGATCTACAGCTGTATGAGTGGATCATCCGGGCCAAAATAAAGGTAGGTGTTGCAAGACTTGGTTGTTTTGTCAGGCCAGACGAGTGTGGCTCCCCCTTGGAGAACACCAAAGCCATGTCCAGAAAGGCTGTGGTGCACCTGGGGAGGGCAAGCGATCTCACACACGGCAAAGGTCACCTGGAAACCCAGCCAGATTTCACGGGAAGGGGCCTGGATGAGCATCTTGTGGGGCAGAAAATTCCACCATGTTGGCCCTCCCCTGACTTCTTGGAGGGGGGAGTGGACTTGCTGGAGTTGAATTGACAGCAGCACCACAAGGCAAGGAAATCTGGCCCCGGGGACACAGTCCGTCCCGATGTTTGCCTCTGCCTGCCCTCTTGAATTGAAGAGTTGCTGCTTAGGAGCACATTTGTGTTCATCGACCGGAAGGGGATGTGCGTGTCTTTCTTTGACCCTCATCACACAGTAGGTGCTTCCTGAAAATCAGCTTAAAACCCCATCGAGCGAAGGCAATGTGCTACAAGATCTGGCTGTCTGAGAAATGTTACCTGGAATGGGAGGAAATTGTGTTGGTGCGTGTGTCCGTGTGTTTACAAGAACTCTGTCCAATTGTGCACATTTCTTCATAAACAGGAACAGAAGAATGTGAACCTCTGACATCTTCCCGAGCGGTCAAAATGAAATGGACGTTTGCCCAGACAGACAGAAGGCCTGGAGGGCTTCATTCCCACAAGAACCAGTTCACATCCTTGTGTATTCAGCCACATATTCAGTTCGCGTTGCTGGATAAGGACTGACAGCATCTTTTTCCTAGCCAGCTGCTCGCTTCTGATGTCATTCCCAACACCGACAATCTAGCCGCTGCAACAGGCACCTCCTGATGCCGGGATTAGCTGCATATATTGAATTTGGTCAGGAGGATACATGGAGAAGAAGATGAATGAGCATTTTATTCACTGTTTTGTTTTAAAAAAAGAACTGGATCATGTTTTACATTTTGCTCCTAAACTGAAAAGGAGTTGCTCGAGCTTCTGAAAGTTTCCATCCGGGAGACAACAAAACTCCAGTATCTGTCTGTCTCTAACTCTCAGCCATGGGAAGGTGTCAAAATTGGGTTTCCCCCATGGGTCAAGAAACAAAGCTTGTGAAGAAGGATTAAAGGACCTGCTTGCGCTCAGGTTGAAGAAGGAAAGATTGAGATAAGAAAGGCACAGACATTCTGCGTATTTAAACTTGAGGCTGAAATAATGCACTGTGGGCATCTGAATTGGGATATATGCCTCGCAACAATATTCTGCTGTTTGCCAATCTTGTCTGGCTATCTGTGTCTTGCGAGCACCATCATTTAAGAAGGATATCAGTCATCCAGAAAGTGTCCAGAGGAGGATGACTGAAATTTACAGGATCATAAAATAGTGGAACTGGAAGGGGCCTGGAGGAGCATCAAGTCCAACCTCCTGCTTGGTGCAAGAATAATTACAAATCAAAGGATATCTGACAGGCGGTTGTCCAATGTTCTCTTGAAGGCCTCCAGCGTTGGAGCGCTCATCCCCTCCTGAGGGTCATGGGTTCTGTTGTTGTACTGCTCTAACAGTTAAGATGTTTTTCCCTGATATTCAGCCTAGAACTGGCTTCCTGTAACTCGGGCCTCTTGTTGAGTGTCCTGCCCGCTGGGATGAATGAGAACAGATCCTGTCCCTCCTCTGTAGGTATTTGAAAAAGTGTTCTCCTATCTCCCCTCAGCCTCTTTTTCTCAAGGCTAAATATGCCCTGTTCGATCAGTCTTTTGTGACAGGGCTTGGTTTCCAGCCCCCTGGTCATCCTTGTCGCCCTCCTCTGAACTTCTTCCAGTTTGCTGGCATCCTTCTTCAAGTGTGGTGTCCAGAACTGGACACAAGACTCAAGATGAGGCCCAACCAGAGGCAAATAGAGAGGGACAAATACCTCCAGGGTTTCGAGACTAGAACTCTGTTAATGTATCCTAAAAATCGCATCTGCCTTTTTTGGAGCCACGGTGCCATTTCAGCTCACAGTAAAGGCTCTGGAAAACAAGCCCGGTGGGGAACAGTTAAAGGATCTGGGCGTGCTTAGCTTGGAGAAGAGAAGGTTGACGGGTAGCAGGATGACCTGAGGGCTGTCACATGGAAGAGGAACCAATCTCATTTTCTACAGCTTCAGGGGTTAAGGTGAACTGAAACAGCAGGTGATCCGAGAGTTTCCAGGGAGAGAGAGAGTCATCTGATGATGGACATTCTTAGGAGGTAGGGGCCTCCATGGCTGTTGTTGGTGTGTATCATTAAGTCATCTCTGACTTTGAGTGACCCTATGAATGGGAAATGTCCAAAATGTCCTGTCCTCAGACGCCCTCCTCAGTGCTCAAGCCTGTGGCTTCCTTTAGGGAGTCTGTCAATCTCGCATTGGGGTCTCCCTCTTTTCCTGCTACCTCCCACCTTTCCCAGCACCATGGTCTTTTCCAGAAAATCTTGCTTTCCCAGGATGTGCTCAAAGTAGGACAACCTCAGTTTCGATATTTTTGCCTCCAGAGATCATTTGATTTGCTCTGGGACTTGTTGGTCTTTCTGGCGCTTCAGGGCAATCTTAATTTAGGGGCCCTTCTCAGGTTCCAGAGCCCCCTTGCCAAACCATGAAGAGAAACTCCTCATGCTTCCTACCTGTGGCCCCCTTCAAGTGTGCCAAGACCCCTCAGGTGGTCCTGTGGCTGGTGGAGAGCATCCGCAAAGCTCTCCTCCAGCACCACCTGTCAGAAGAATCATTTTTCTTCCAGTCAGCTTTCTTAACTTCCATCCTTAGGGGTTTTGAAACAGTGGTTTGAATGCCACTCCCCAGAAATGTTGCAGCGGTGAATTTTCTGCAACAGAATTTTCTGCGATGGCGAAGCGTCCCTTTCACTTTCTTATCCTATGCTGTGGTTCCAGACATGAAAAAGTTAACCTTCAGGCAGCTATGGGTACAAATCTGCTTAGACATGCTTCTTGTATATGTCTTTCCACCAAAAAGATAGTTTCCTCAGCTTACCTCGCTTTTTTCTTTCTCTCTCTCCCCCTTTCTTTCTTTCTTTCTTTCTTTCTTTCTTTCTTTCTTTCTTTCTTTCTTTCTTTCTTTCTTTCTTTCTTTCTTTCTTTCTTTCTTTCTTTCTTTCTTTCTTTCTTTCTTTCTGTCTTTCTGTCTGTCTGTCTGTCTGTCTGTCTGTCTGTCTGTCTGTCTGTCTGTCTGTCTGTCTGTCTGTCTGGCAAAACCTAGACTCTTAAATAGACTGGGGGAAAAAACCTGTAGCGAACGGTACTTTGCTTAACTGATGTTAAAGGTCTGATGTGACTCCCTGGAATCCATCCAGATTCCCGAGGCAATAATAATAAACCTGTGGCAGACGGTGCCCATTTTTCAGCGAGAAAAGGAGAAACCCATCCATGAAGCTTTCTGGACTGTCACTGAATGGGCAACGTGACGCCTCCTCAAAGGAGCTCCTCGGCCGGCTTTTCTGCTGGAGTTCTGAGGAGCTCACGTTTGCCTCCTGGAATTAGAAATCTGCTGGGAGAGAGCCGTTGGGGGCTGGCAACCAGCAAGCGTGCTTCATTTCCCCTGCAGGCAGAGCCGGTTGTTTGCCACTGCGCCAAAACTCTCGAGGTGCCAAGGGGCAGAGCTCCCATGCATATCACCCACGTCAGCAGCGAGACTCCCGAGCGTGCTCTTCCAGCATTTAATGTATTTATTGTACTATATCCTGTCCGTCTCGTGGTGAACCATGACTCTGGCTGGCTCACAAAAGAACATACAGTGAAGCATGCGGTTCGGAATAATGAAGAGTAGCAGAACACACCTCCTAATCCTGCCATAAAGTAAGATGGCAATCCCTCCAAAGCGGGCAAGAGCAGAGCAATTAAAAATTACATACAAGGGGTCAGAACTAAAGATGGGCACAAAGCAAACCACGGAGCAGAAAAAAAATGACAGATTGGGGATCCCATTTTGCCGAAGCAAAACTAAGTGCCAACCCCTTTCCCCCCCCCCCCCTTGGTGATTCATTTTACTTTGGCAAAATGGCATGCCCACCTGCCCCCACCTTTCCAGCGCCCCCATCGCTTTCGCCTGCCTGGTCCTGCCACCTGCGTCTCCTCTATCGTCACCATGGACTGCCAGGGCCACCTTCCTGGCGGGGAAGCTGGGTCTGTTGCTTCTGCTCTTGAGCCTAAATGCCTGCCTGCTGAGTCGCAGGGGCATGCACAAAGGTCGGTTCCAGGGGCAGCCAGGTTGGCCCGTTGCAGCAAAGCAACAAAGACCTAGATCCCTTTGGTCATTTCTACTTGAATAAACCCATGGAGTTTATGGGATGTTTTTTGGGTCGTAATTCGGCATCCAGCAATTGATATCCGTGGATCTCTTCTAGTTGGCAAAGAAGCTTGAGGCACTGCAAAGACTTAAGAAGTCTTGCTTGTGAGCTACAATGGGCAGCAGATGAAAGCTTATGCCCAACAAAACTTGCTAGCTATTTATTTATTTATTTATTTATTTATTTATTTATTTATTTATTTATTTATTTATTTATTTATTTATTTATTTATTTATTTATTCTATTGATATCCCACCTATCTGGTCAATATGACCACTCTAGGCGGCTAGCTTTTTTAAGGTGCCACGAGACCCTTCATTGTTCTTGAGATTTACAAAATAGAAATGTGGGAGAAAGCCTATGATCGACAATCATAGAACTTGGAACGGCTACTTGGTGGGCTACAGTTCCAATCATTCTCTTCGCTGAATGAAAGATTCTTGAAGCTCTAGTCCAAAAAACTAACACTTCTCAGTTCTGCCGCTGTCCCAAGTGGAGCATGGCCCGCCATCCGTCTTGCCTCCCTAAATGCAGAACTTTACATTATTCTTTGCTGAAATCTTCCTCACCCTCCTCCTCTGTCCTGGTCTACAGCCATCCGTGACCACCCAACGTGCAAGACACAGGAGCGGTCCCTCACAGGTATCAGAATGGATGTCAGAAAAAGGACCAGGCAGGGAACAGGGGAGGGGCTTCCCCAAAGATTTCTGATCAGAGACCCCCTGCGAATCGACAGCAGTCGTTGGGCTGATCCTTCGACTTTGGAAGAACCAAAGTTCTCTCTACCAGACAGGTAGTCTGAGCAAGGATCAACCAGCAGTCCAGTCTGTAGAATCCATCCCATCCATGGTGTTAGTCAGTTGAGAAGGTCAGGAACACTGAAAGCAAGGAACAAGGCAGGCAACATTGGAGCTGTTGCTCTTCATCTTGACTGAGCCCATCCTGACCTACCGATCCCTTTGTTGGGCTTTGGGGTCGATTCCCCTCCTAGGCGGTCTCTGGGGACCTCTTGCTCTGAAGGTGGTGGATCCTCTCTGAAGGGCCCAGGCTCTGCCCTTGCCTCTTGTTTCTAGAGAGGGATTCCCAAACGTGAACGTGGGTTCTTCCACCAAACTCAGACTTCCTCAGCTGGGACTGGCCATTGTGGCTTGCGTTCTCAGACAAAGAGTCCTCCAGACCAATCCTCCAACAGAGTTCAATTGCCAAGACCCTGAGAAGGTGGAAGAGCCATCTGCTCTGATAGATCCAGGAGAGTAGAAAAGGCAACAGCTCCAGACTTGGATGAGGAAGAGGAAGGTGGACCTCCTCCCTGTCCGCAAGGGCCCTGCTCAGGGCCCAGATAGAGACATTGAGAAAGAGAGCCCAGCTACAGGAGAGGTCTCCTTGGAAGCAGAGGCTTCCAGAGGATCTCCTTGAGAGTCAGTCCTTGCTCACAGGGTGATCTAGAACAAAATGGCTAGATCTCCCAGCAACAATAACCTGGTCCTAGGCAGCAGCTGGCTTCCAAAGGCTTAGTCTTGAGAACAACCTCTTTGACAGAGCTTAGACATGTATGTACCAAACTTTGCTGCTGGAATGCTTTGCTGTCATGCCATGAATGGTCTTGAATGCTCTTGTTATCTCTGCAGTTAGTGATTTCCAGTTGTCAACCTGAGCTTGGGTATCCTCGTTTCTACTCATGCTTTGAGTAAGATGCGCTTGGCTGCCTGTCCAGACTATATTTTGTCTCACTTCTTGAAGCCTGATCACTCTTTGCATGCTTCTGTGACACCCACTGGTGGTGGCAATCAGGAAGCAGGAGCGCAGCCCTAACGTCATCATCACCCATTGACCTTAGTCTGTTGTTCTTCCTCCTCTTAAGAAGGGAGGCCATCACGTAGCCCATCACATTGCCTGTCCATCCAGCCATGTTCTTGTTGGCCTTGATGGGTCGTCCTTCAGGATCTACAGCCAAGATCTTTTTTACCCTCTGATGAAGCCAGTGGCTGGTCTGGCCTAAAGAAGGCTTGCAAAAAGTCAAATAGGAATTTCAGAACAATGGCACAAAATCCTGAATAAATGTCTAACCGGCCTACTTAGAACCATGACAAACGCAAAAGCCAAGTCAAGGGTGCACTAAGAGATAGGAATGCAAGACTGAAAAGGAGCGCTTGTAGTGCAATGGCAGAGGCAAATCTCGCAGGTCACTGGTTCAGACTTCACCTGTGCTTCCTGGCTTCACTCTGGTGCTTTGGAAACTTGGCAGAAACACAAGGAGGATCAAACTGATCTACATCACAGGACTTTTGTAAAGATCAAGAGGGAAATATGTGATACGCTTTAAATATTTCTAAGAAGGAATATAAATGCAAAGCATGACTGTGTTTATTCCATTAAATTCTGCCTCACTCGCACTTTACAGTTTATCTCTTCTTCCTGTAAATCCTCAGCAGGACCTGGTTTTCAAAAGCATGTTGTGTTAGAACACACAGAAGAGTTTTAATCTGAAGATGCACTTGGGAGTACACTTTTATTCCTCCCTCAGGCGCATAGTTCCTTCTGCATGTGATGTCTTCAGCATAGCTCTTATTGATGCACACGCCTTCATGTGCTTGCAGAACACATGTCCTCATCTAATGTTCTCATTTGCACGTTCTGCTCTTGCTGGATTATTTGATGTTGCTCTTCTAAGTAATGTGGGTAATTCTTGTGCTGGCTCAGGTAGGTTACAATGCAAATTTCTTCTTTTTGTGGCTTGCGGACTTGGTAATATGTAGGGGCAGCTGACAGATCTCATGATGCTGGCTGGAGTCCTAGGTAACGGCTACACATCTTGAGATCTCCAGCCAGAGAGACCAGCCAGCCTCCATCACCGGAGGTTTTCAAGAAAAGATTGGACAGCTATCTGTCCGGGATGGGATGAGGTCTCCTGCCTTGGGCAGGGGGTTGGACCTCCAAGGTCCCTTCCAACCCTACAATAATTCTATGATTACCGTAGGTCACCACCACCAGTAATGTCATCCCAGCAATAGCGATTTTCAGTAGTTAAAGATTTCATTCTTCTGTCCCAGGGCTCCCAGGGCTTTCACACAATGAAACATGGGGTCTGCGGGAGCCCTGGGACAGAGGTAGGACATGTTTAATTTCCAAAAACTCCTCCTACTGATGGTGTCACCAGCCTTCTGCAGATGTAGTTATAGCAACAGGATTTCAGCCATTGAGTAGAGTTGGAAAGTTTCCTGAAGGTCATTGAGTCCAACTTCCTGCTGACACAGAAAGCAACAGCTAGAGGATTCCTGAAAGACAGCCATCCATGAAGGGGAATTCTAGCACCTCACAAGATCATTTCACTGCTATCATCCGGGAGTCTTACCTCATATATTTTTTTCAATCCCTTTGTCTTGGCCTCTCTTTCAAATTAATTGAATCAATTCAATGGCTGTGGAGCTACAACAAAGAAACTTTTTTGATTCCTTACATGGCAGCCTTTCAAAAATTTGAAGATGGCTGTCCTCCCACCTGTCAGCCATCTCGTCTCCAGGCTAACACACTCAACTCCCTCAAACATCCCTCATAAGTCTGGTTTTCAGATCATACCAGGGATGGTTGAGGAGGCTGGGTGTGTTTAGCCTGGAGAGGAGAAGACTGGTGAGTGGAAGGATAGCCATCTTCAGATATTTAAAGGACTGTTCCCACTTGTATATGCTTTCTGGAAGCCATTGCAAAATTTCTGTTTCTTGGAGGAGCAGAAGGACTGAGGAATGGCCTCAAAAACAGGACAGAGGCCTAAGAAGAGCAGAAGGAAGACATCTGGACCTTGCCTGCTCTTTCTGGCACAGATGCATTGTTCAATATCCTGGTGAGTATTTTGAACATTTGGGATGTCACCTTCTATGGGGGGGGGGAGAGGGGGCATATATACATGTATACATATTTGGCATGTATTCTTATGTCTGAGGAAGTGGACTTGTATCCATGAAAGCCCACATTAAAATATAGCAGTTAAGTCTTCAACATGCCCCAAGGTTTTTGTCTTCTCTCTCTCTCTCTCTCTCTCTCTCTCCCTCCCTCCCTCCCTCCCTTTCCCTTTTCTGTGTGTGCTTGTTTTTGTTTTGTTTCTCGTTGTGGTTTCTCGAATCCACACAGGTGGCAGAGGTGGTGAATCCTGCCTGGGTTTCCTCATGTACTTTGCGAGAGCTCTCCGAGGTGCTGAAACCCAGCCTCAAAATAGGTTCCGTCCCTTGAAGAGTGGCTGTAAAGTTTCTGTAGACACATTTAATGTTGCTCGGGGCTCTGCCCCACCCTATCCTTAACTGGGTGGTATAGGTTAATAAATGATGTGTTTCCGGTCCCATTTTTGACTTCCTTTCCCGTCTCGGGCACGGTGAGTTCTCCACAATGAAGACAAGGTTGGTGCTTTGCAAAATTAAACATCAAAGGCCGCGGATGCCAGCCCAGCCTCACCTTCGAGGCCTCCAGGGAAGGGAACGGGGCCCTGATCTGAGCCTTGACTGAAATTTCCATCCCTGTAATTTAAGCCCGTTGCTCCCTGCCTGGTGCTTGGAGAATAAAGATGAGTAAACGTTTCTCTTCTTCCTGCCGGCTATGCTTTTAGATATTTATAGCGTCTTGTCATGTTCCTTCTTAATCTTTTTCTCTCTTTCTGGGTTAAACATTTCCAACTCCCTGAGCCTTTCTTTGCTTGGCTCGCTGACAAGTCTTTTCATTGTCTTTGTGCGTAGTTCTTCTCAGACCTGCGATTTTACAAAATGGAAGGCGATACATTTACTCTGCGAACCAACTGTGCAAATTTACACACACACACACACACACAGAGAGAGAGAGAGACAGAGAGAGACACAGATACACTTTTCTCTTCCTCTTGACTTAAAAAAAATCCTGGGAATTGTAGCAGGGTGAGAATAAGGACATCCTTATGAGACATCATAAGCCTCTTTCCTGCAAATAGGATTACACCCGGGGGGACCCCTTGGAGAAGGAATGGCTGTTGAACCAGATTGCAGTAGACTTTTATTACCTAGCATCAGCACCATTCTTTCCTGTGTCTTGGGCACTCCTTTGACGCAAGGTGGATATAATTGCTTATTGCAAGATGAAAGATGCCCGAATCGAGTAACTTTCTGGACACGAGTGCAAACCAATCAGAGGCTGCCTTAAGTGGCCCTGTGATGCCATTATCACCGTCAGGGTCATTATCTGTATTCTCTTATGCCTTCAAGAAGCTACAATCAGGAGATGTTTTGATTTTCTCAGACCTTGAACCGCAAATCCCAAAATCTCCCAAGCCAGGACGGCAAGCAAGACTACAAGGGAAACTGCACTCGGAAAACTATTATGCTTTGAAGCTCTGCAGTCGTCCTCACAGGAGCTCTGTAAGGGAGGTTAGGCGGTGAGTCCGCGACTGGTGGAAGGTCCCTCAATGGGCTTGAGAGTGACTTTTGGCTTGAAGGCATCTCTCTCGTCTTTATTCCGCTCCATCGCCTGCTCCACGCCGGCCCTGATGTTGCACCAAGGTTCTGACAGAAGAGGCAAAGGAGACTCTGAGTGGGGAAGGGATGTCACGAGAATTATCCTACGGGAGACAGGCAAATCTGGACATCTTGCAATGGCCTGTGGGAAGTTCATTAATGCCTGCAATGTCTCTCGTTTCCCGTGTATGGCTGCAACTACATGGCCAAAAACGGCAGAAAGGGGGCAGACAAATGTGCATTTTTTAAAAAAAGCTGATCATATGACACAAAGACCAGTTTGAATCAGTCTGGCCCTTTTTTTCTCCCAACATAGAGGGTCCCCCCCCCCCGCTGCTGGAGGCTTCTCTCTTTTTTCAAGCCAGAATGATTCAAATGGACTTTCCCTCATCTGTTGTTTCATTCTCTAAAAGCTATGTCAGCAGTCACAAGCTGGTGATAATGTTCTTACCCAGGAAGGAGACACAGAATCATAGAATCATGGAGCTGAAGGGGGCCTCGAAGGCCATCCAGTCCATCCCCTTGCTCAAGGGAGGCATCCAAATCAAAGCAGATCTGCCAGAGGGTTGTCCAATTTTCTCTTGAATGCCCCCAGTGTGGCTCATCACCTCCTGGGGCCATGGATTCCATTCTCGTAGTGCTCTAACAGTTAGGAAGTTTTTCCTGATCTTCAACCGAAATCTGGCTTCCTCTAACTTGAGCACATTGTTGCAAGACGGTTCCATGAGCTCCGTTTTCACTGCTCTTTTGGGTGGGCAAGAACTTCCCCTGGTGTCCACTCCTCACCCTGTCAATAGCCAGGAAGTTTTCCGCCACTGGCTGGCCACCTGGAACTACATTTCCTGTTTTAAGACAGAAAGGCCTTAAGGCATTAAGGAAGCCCCATGGTGCAGTGGTTAAACTGCAGTACTGCAGTCAAGCCTCTGCTTATAACCTGAGTTCAATCCCAGCAGGTTTCAGATAGCCAGCTCAAGGTTGACTCAGCCTTCCATCCTTCTGAGGTCGGTAACTTGAGTACCCAAAGTGTTCCTTGCATGATTGTGGGATTGAATTTAGATCTACCCGTACCGCTTGATCCAGTCAGGAGGGGCGACTGAGGAGCCTTACGCCAAGGGAGGTCCGGAAAGAAAAAAACACCGGGCCTTCTCGGCAGTGGCTACTTCTCTTTGGAACAAACTCCCCTCCAAAATCCATTTGCCCCCCCCCCCTCGCTGGGCATTTTAAAAAACCAACTGAAGACCTAGTTATTCAGACTGGCCTTCCCTCCAGGCACTACTTAATTTATTTTTCTTCCCATCATGAACTATTGTTATCATTGTATATTGCTGTAAAACTGTTATATATTAACTGTTTTTATCTTGTTTTTTGTGACCTGTCCAGAGTAGACAATGTCTAGGTGGGCAGCATATAAGTGAAATGAATGAATGAATGAATGAATGAATGAATGAATGAATGAATGAATGAATGAATGAATGAATGAATGAATGAATGTGGGCCACTCTATAAGTTGAAATAACACCAACAACAATACAGGACGTGTATTGTAAGCGGTTTTGTGTCTCTGTGTGGCTAACTGGCAGTAACAAGGGCTTTGCTATGGGTCGTTGCAAACAAACGTACAGTTCCTGCATTTGCTTGAGGAAAATTTCTAGGCAAGCTGAAATCATGCTTTATTTGTAACTATTCCCAAAATGCATTACCCACTCCAGAATTTTGCTTCTCTGCAGAGGAACCGCTTTTTATATTTACCTGAAACATTCAGCTGCTGATCTTTGCAATGTATTTTCAGAAGAAAACTGTTTTTTGATAAGTGGAGGAGAGAAAGAGTGATCCGTGAAGCACCCAGGGAAATAATAATTGCCAAAGCTAAATTTTTCTTTTAAAATTATATGATCTCTTCCATGGCAGGAGGGGGGAAAAGGGTCCCCGGGATTAATAAGTTAATAGCGACAAGAATATTTACAGCAGAAAATGGCAAATTAGAAGACCATTTTCTTTTCCAGAAGGAGTGGCTTTAGAAAGTAAATGATGATAATGAATGGGCAGTTTCCCATAATGGCCAAGGCAGATGAAACACCATTCAGGAATATCTGGATGGCTGGAGGTGATTAGAATAATCATCCTACGGAGGACTCTTTTCCCCGAACCTAGTTATGCGCAGAATTGTATGAAAAGTGGTAAGATTCAAAGTATTACACTTCAATGACGTGGCTTTTATTCCTTTCATTAGGTCGTTTTAAAATTATTATTTTTTAAAGGTGTGCTTGAACTCTTCTGAGGGTGATCCAACCACCTTGGTGGGTTGTAGGGAAAATGCTGTCTTACTCAGATTTTTGAAATACTTTCCACCTCCAATATCCAAACTCTTCAAACTCTTCGAGGTGGATTGCACTGGAGGGTGGCGGGCAGAGCAGGTCTTTGCTGATGAAAAGTTTAGTTTCCAATCCAGGCCAAGCATCTCACTGACACACTCCTGTTACACGATGTGGGGATGGGTGACGTGAAGCCACGGAATTCTATCCCTGTAGTTCACTTCTGCAATTCTTTGCAACGCACTACCTTGGTGCATGCGCTCGTAATCTCAGGATTAGATCACTGTAACACGCTCTATGTGGGGCTGCCTTTGAGACTGATGCGGAAACTTCAGGTGGTGCAGAATGCAGTGGCCAGACTCCTTACTGGAGTGAGAAAACACCAACATATTTCTCCTATTCTGGCCAAGCTGCACTGGCTGCCCATTCGTTTTGACTTCAAAGTTTTAATGCTTACTTATAAGGCCCTAAACGGTTTAGGGCCTCGATAGTTGGCGGAACGCCTGCTCCCACCAAGATCTACCCGGATCACTCACGCGAGTCAGGAGGTGAGGCTGAGGAGCCTAACGCCGAGGGAAGCCCGGAAGGAAAAGACATGAAATTGGGCCTTCTCAGTGGTGGCTCCTCGCCTCTGGAATAACCTTCCACCCGAGATTCACGAGGCCCCCATGCTGGGTACATTTAAAAGCCAACTAAGAACATGGATGTAGATCCAGGCCTTCCCTCCTGTCAGCACTTGACTCTCTTTTCTTTCTTGCTATTCATTATTTATTATATTTTTGCACTGTATCTGTTATTGACATGTCATAATGTTTTGTGTTATTTTTATTGAATATATGTGATGTTGGAAGCCGCCCAGAGTGGTAGAATATACCAGATGGGCAGGATATAAATCAAATCAATCAATCAATCAATCAATCAATCAATCAATCAAGAAAGAAAGAAAGAAAGAAAGAAAGAAAGAAAGAAAGAAAGAAAGAAAGAAAGAAAGAAAATAAATTTGCTTTTTCTCCATTTAATTTGGCATCTGTTGGCTGACAGATCAAATTAGACCAAACGGTCAGCATGTTTTTAGAAGTGGTGCTTGTGACAAACCCAGACCTACTGGGATCTGCCACACGTTAACTAAGCTGCCACCAGCCATTCCCTATAAGAAGTCACACAGACCAGGGATGGATTTTTAAACAATAAAAAGAATAAGGTTTATTTAAATACACACAGTTAAAAAATAAAACGATCAGGTGAACAAGATAAAGTAACGTGGCTTATTCTCACTCATACATACACACAGTTTGGTTCACACAGAACCCTTAACTTGAAGCACAGACCCTGAACCTATCAGTTCTGGCTAACCAACAGACACCTGAACCTATCAGGTTGGTACTCTGACACACAGTAGTACCCTGTCTGACACACAGACTCCCACAACAGCTTCTTCTTCCCAGCTGCTGCTTCGTCACAACCCAGTGTCTCTCAGCATCCCTCTTTCACCACACAGGCATCACATATTTATACAGTACAGCCCCTCCTCCTGATGTCCCGCCTTCCACTCCCCATAGGATGGAACTTTCCCTCCAAACCCATGACAGACAGGTAACATCAGTGCTGTATGTAACACCTCCCCTCTTTATAAGTTGTTTTGTAGGGGGAAAGCTAACGTGCTTTTCACCAAAAAAACAACCTTGATAAAACACACAACAACATTTATACATACCATATTATACTCACTTATACTTACACTCTAAGTTCACCATAGCAATTAAGCATTTAAACATTTACCATATACATTACATCAATTTACCTTTATTCATACAAACCAATTCAAAAACAGGTACATTTTACTTTTTGTCATCATTATATACACATAGTCCATGTTCTTTCGCCGTCTTCATTCTTCAGGTCTTCTTGATAAGGCGTCAGCAACACAGTTCACTGACCCTCTGACCACCTTCACTTCAAAGTCATAGTCCTGTAGGTTTAAAGCCCACCTCATAAGTTTGCTATTGTGGGTTTTCATTGTCTTTAACCATTGCAATGGTGAATGGTCAGTACACAGAACAAAATGTCTTCCCCAGATGTAAGGCTTGGCCTTCTGGATCGCGTAGACTATGGCCAAACACTCCTTCTCCACGGTTGCCAAATGTCTCTCACCTTTTTGAAGTTTCCTACTCAGGTAGGACACTGGATGCTGGTCACCATTCTCATCCTCCTGGCACAGAACTGCTCCTACCCCGCTGTTAGACGCATCGGTGTAGATGATGAACTCCCGGTCGAAGTCTGGAGCCCGCAGCACAGGATAGTTGATTAACGCCTCCTTCAACCTCTGGAACGCCGCCTCACAGTCGCTGGTCCACGGGATGCGGTCATCAGCCTTCTTCCTCGTCAGATCGGTCAGCGGAGCCGCAATCTCGCTAAACCTCGGGATGAACTTTCTGTAGTAGCCCACCAACCCAAGAAATGATTTGACTTTTTTCTTGGTGTTGGGTCTGGGCCAATCACGAACAGCTTCTATTTTGGCCTCCAGGGGTTTTATCATTCCTCCCCCTACCATGTGACCCAAGTATTTTATTTCTGGGCTACCCAGCTGACACTTGCTGGCCTTTACTGTTAGCCCTGCTGCACTTAACCTCTGCAGCACTAACTCCAGGTGTATCAGGTGATCTTCCCAGGTATTACTGAAGATCCCTATGTCGTCAATGTAGGCCACTGTAAAGTCACTGAGCCCTGCCAAGGTCTGGTCCATCAGCCTTTGGAATGTGGCTGGTGCATTTCTGAGACCAAAGCTCAGGACTCGAAACTCATAGAGACCAAAAGGGCTGCAAAAGGCAGTCTTTTCTTGATCCCTGGGATCAATTCTTAATTGCCAATATCCCTTTACCAGGTCCAATGATGAGATGAACCGACAACCCCCTATGGTTTCAATCAGGTTGTCTAGCCTGGGCATTGGGTAGGCATCAGGAGTGGTTACACGGTTTAATTTCCTGTAATCGACACAAAACCTAATGCTCCCATCAGGCTTGTCCACAAGGACTATCGGAGAGGACCAAGGACTAGAAGAGGGGACGATTATGTTCTCCCTAAGCATCTCGTCCAGCTCCTTTCGCACCTTGTCCCTATAGGGTCCCGTTACTCGGTATGGGGATACTGCCTGCGGGGGTGCATCCCCTGTGTGGATCCGATGCATCACTCCCTTCACTATCCCCGGCTTGTTGGAAAACACCTGTTGATATTTACCAAGCAGCATTTTTAGTTCTTGCTGCTGGTCTTGGGTGAGTGCAGGACTGATCTTTACCTCCTCTGGGTTGTATTTTACTTCCCCTCTACCCTCCCAGAAGGGTAATTCAGCTTCCTCACTCTCAGCTGCTTTTATAGCAAATAGAACCCTCTGTTCCCCTCTGTAGTAGGGTTTTAGGGCATTCACATGAACCACCCTCCTTGCTTGGTTCTCCTCCTGCTCTATTAGGTAGTTCAGGTCTGACATCTTGGAAATGACCCTATATGGTCCTGCCCATTTGAGCTGCATTTTATTCTCTCTGCAGGGCCTAAGCCAAAGCACTTCCTCCCCTGGGTCAAAGTGCCTCTCTCTAGCTTTGTGGTCATACCATGTTTTCTGTCTGACCTTCTGAGCTTGCAGGTTTTCTGCTGCCAGCTCTAGATTTCTCCTTAGGTCATTCATCAAGGTGTCTATGTATGTCACAACATCTTGTGGGTCATCCTGGGTGATCTGCTCCCAATTTTGTTTGATCAAATCAAGGGGCCCTTTCACCCTTCTCCCAAATAAAAGTTCAAATGGACTAAACCCGGTACTGGCTTGTGGCACTGATCGATAAGCAAACAAAAGGGATTGCAGCTTCTGGTCCCAATTGTTTGGATTCTCTGCCAAGTAAGCCCTAATCATGCGCATTAGAGTCCCATTGAACTTCTCAGTTAACCCATTACTTTCCGGATGATAGGCAGTGGTTTCCTTGTGCTTAATTCCACAGATTTGCCATAAGCGTTTCATGAGCTTTGATGTGAACGATGCGCCCAAATCTGTGATTATCTCTGAGGCAAATCCCATCCTGGACATATACCCCACCAAAGCATCGGCCACTGTGTTAGTTTCAATGTTAGTCAAGGGTATGGCTTCAGGATACCTTGTGGCATGGTCCACAATTGTTAGAATGAACCTGTTCCCCCTCTTTGTGGCCTTGGGCAAAGGTCCCACAATATCCACCCCTATGCATTTGAACGGAGTGTCAATCACAGGCAAAGGGCACAACTTTGCTTTGGCCCTGTCGCGGTTATTCCCCTGCCTTTGACACACATCACATTGTTTACAGAACTCCCTGATCTGCTTCCCTATGTCAGGCCAGTAGAAATTCTGTGTGATTCTCTGCTGTGTTTTGTTCACTCCTAAGTGCGCAGCAAACATGTCAGAGTGACCCCTTTGTAAGATCATGGGGCGATACTTTTCAGGTACCACCAGCTGACTTCTGATCCCATCTCCCCCTTTTGAGATATTCCTCAGGGTTTCTCTATATAAAATCCCCTTTTTCTTCAGAAATCTCACTGGGGTTTCAGGTGTTAGCTGGGCGTCAGTCACCTGTTCAAAACACTTTTGGAGAGTGGCGTCTGCCTTTTGCTCCTGTCCAAATCTGCTGTCTGTGGTTAAGGTTTCCACCACAGCTTCTGAACTCCCCTCTGCTTCCGTCTCTGGCTCATCATTACCCCCCTGAACTGTCCCCGTGGTGGCTTGTGAGCGTGTAATCACTAGCACCCGTTTCACATGTTCAGCCAGGTCATTTCCCACGAGCACGGCTGCTGGCAGAGTCGATGAAATCGCTAGCCGCCAAGCTCCCCTCCAGCCTTGAAAGTTGACAGGTACCTCTGCTACTGGCAGAGAGATTACCTGCCCCTCAATCCCTGCCACCTTCATGCTCTCATTTGGGATTATAAACTCCCTAGGAATAATATCTGGATGGCACAGGGTTACCTGGGAACAAGTGTCCCGCAGCCCCCTATACTGACGGTCAAGTATTCCTACGTCCACCCCTGCTGTCTCAAACAACTGAGAATCTGTTTTTATCAGCAAGCAGCGCTTTACTTCCACAAGAGGACCATTTTCCTCAGCCTGATCAGCAGAGGTAGCTGTTCCAGACTGAGTAGCCATGGCAACAGGCTCCCTCAGTGAGACTGAGCCTTGCTCTTTCTGGACACAGAACACAGCTTTTGGCTTGGTTCCACTAGACTCCTGAGGCACCATTCCTTTTAGCTGCTTTAATTTCTGACACTCTGAGATTAGATGACCCTTTCCCTGACAGAAATAACATTTTCTGGTGTATTTTGATTCTCTCTCATCTTGTTTTGATTTTCCCTCCAAAATCTGAGGTCTTAGTTTCATGTCTGAGGGCTTCCCTTCACCATGGGCCCCTCCCCCTTGCTGGCTTTTCCCTGGTCCCTGAGAGTACTTGCTGTAGGTTTCTTTGGGTTTACCTACAGATTTCCCCTCACCCAAGGGCTTTCTTATTTGGGAAATAAAATCTGCGATCTCTGCGGCTGCTGCCACAGATTTCGGTTTCCTTTCCCTCACCTGGAATTTCAATTCCCCCTGCAGGACTGAATAGAACTGCTCCAGCGCTATCAAATCTTTAAGCTGCTCATAGGTCTCTGTTCCCTCCTGCGATAGCCATTTCTCAAGCAGCCTCACCAATTGGGCCCCCACTTGGGTAAAAGTCTGTTCTGGTTTCTTGGTGAGGGACCTGAATCTTTGTCTCAGCTGCTCCGCATTTATCCCATGTCTGGCAAACACCAGTTTTTTAAACTCTGCAAAATCTTTCATCAGTTCCTCAGGCATCTCGGCATAAACCTCAGCCAGGCTACCACTGATTAAAGATCGCATGATGGTCATCTTCTCAGTTTCCCTCACTGAGAAGTCCACAAACGCTCTTTCCACTAAGGAAAAGAACACCTCAGGACAATCTCCCTTGTGGTACACAGGGAATTTCTTCAGGTCAGCCTTAGACAATTGGCCTCCCTCAGAATCCCTATTGTTATTATTGTTCTGGTTCATCATTTCCAATTTTCTTAACTCATACGCCATCCTTTCTTTTTCCAGAGCAATTTTCTCTCTCTCTAATCTTTCTTCTCTTTCCAATCTCTCTCTCTCTAATTCAAATTGCCGCTGTTTCTCTCTTTCCCTTTCCTCCACTTCAAATTGCCTCATCCTCAGTTCATGCTGTTGGGCTATGAGCAATTTTCTAAGTTCTGGGTTCTGCTCTACTGTGCTGTCACCCTGCACTGAGCCAAATTCATCCTCAGAACCTTGGTCAATCTGGGGGTCTTTCACTTCACTCATTTCGGCCATCTGGCTTCGAGTCAAGGGCATAATCCCCCCTCAGAACAGGCTGCTTTAAAAGTCAAGCCTCAAAATAAAACGACCACTTTTTTCCTTCTTGCCTCAGAACCAGCTCTCCCTAGAGATTGCTGCTGTTCTTCAGCACTAACTTGCAACAGTATCGAGTCAGAGCCTACCCCCCTCTGCTGGGCCTCTCAGCTGGCAAGCTAGATCACTGTTACTACGCAGTTTTGCCTCAGCTTTTTCCCGCCAAAACTAGGCTGCCTCAGAGCACCTTAATCTAAGTCTCCCCAGTTGGCACGTTCTTCTACTAGCGCACCTCCCCGTGAGGTACACCTAGAAGATTACCTACGCGCCTCAGACTGTCCCTGACTAGACCCCCCTTGCTCTGGGCACACTTGCCAAGGCTTTGCTGGACCGCTGGACAACTGGACCAGTCGTATCCCACACGCTGGACACCAATCAATGTGACAAACCCAGACCTACTGGGATCTGCCACACGTTAACTAAGCTGCCACCAACCATTCCCTATAAGAAGTCACACAGACCAGGGATGGATTTTTAAACAATAAAAAGAATAAGGTTTATTTAAATACACACAGTTAAAAAATAAAACGATCAGGTGAACAAGATAAAGTAACGTGGCTTATTCTCACTCATACATACACACAGTTTGGTTCACACAGAACCCTTAACTTGAAGCACAGACCCTGAACCTATCAGTTCTGGCTAACCAACAGACACCTGAACCTATCAGGTTGGTACTCTGACACACAGTAGTACCCTGTCTGACACACAGACTCCCACAACAGCTTCTTCTTCCCAGCTGCTGCTTCGTCACAACCCAGTGTCTCTCAGCATCCCTCTTTCACCACACAGGCATCACATATTTATACAGTACAGCCCCTCCTCCTGATGTCCCGCCTTCCACTCCCCATAGGATGGAACTTTCCCTCCAAACCCATGACAGACAGGTAACATCAGTGCTGTATGTAACAGTGCTCCCTCAGGGTGTGTGTGTGAGAGACCTGGCCTGTGCTGCCATTTGTGTGTTTCCCCTTTTCTGGAAAAACCCTATTCCTGTCAATGGGGAGATGCAGACAGCAAGGCCATACACAGCAGGCAATACAGAAGGACGTCTGGCCAGGCAAGAGCTGTATGGAAAGCTGAGTGCTCTGGATCCGTTTTATGAGAAAGATGGGGTAAAATGCTTTATGATGATAAATAGGTAGGTAGGTAGGTAGGTAGGTAGGTAGGTAGGTAGGTAGGTAGGTAGGTAGGTAGGTAGGTAGGTCGGTCGGTCGGTCGGTCGGTCGGTCGGTCGGTCGGTCGGTCGGTCGGTCGGTCGGTCGGTCGGTCGGTCGGTCGGTCGGTCGGTCGGTCGGTCGATCCATCGATAGATAGATACTGTTTTATTTTTTTATTATTCCCTCCCTTCCCAGTGAGACAAACCCAGACCTACTGGGATATGTCACACAGTTACACTAAGCTGCCACCAACCATTCCCTTTAAGAAGTCACACAGACCAGGGATGGATTTTTAAACAATAAAAAGAATAAGGTTTATTTAAACACACACATGGAAAAATAAAACAATCAGGTGAATAAATAAAGTAACGTGGCTTATTCTCACTCATACAAGCATACAGTTTGGTTCACCCAGAACCCTTAACTTGAAGCACAGACCCTGAACCTATCAGTTCTGGCTAACCAACAGACACCTGAACCTATCAGGTTGGTACTCTGACACACAGAAGTACCCTGTCTGACACACAGACTCCCACAACAGCTTCTTCTTCCCAGCTGCTGCTTCGTCACATCCCAGTGTCTCTCAGCATCTCTCAGTATCTCCACACACGCTCCACATATATATACAGTACAGCCCCTCCTCCTGATGTCCCGCCTTCCACTCTCCATAGGATGGAACTTTCCCTCCAAACCCATGACAGACAGGTAACATCAGTGCTGTATGTAACACCTCCCCTCTTTATAAGTTGTTTTGTAGGGGGAAAGCTAAGGTGCTTTTCACCAAAAAACAACCTAGGTAAAATACACAACAACAGTTATACATACCATATCATACTTACTCATACTTACATTCTAAGTTAAACATTTCAATTAGGCATTTAAACATTTACCATATACATTACATCAATTTACCTTTATTCATACAAACCAAATTCAAAACCAGGTACATTTAACTTTTTGTCATCATTATATACACATAGTCCATGTTCTTTCGCCGTCTTCAATCTTCAGGTCTTCTTGATAAGGCGTCAGCAACACAGTTCACTGACCCTCTGACCACCTTCACTTCAAAGTCATAGTCCTGTAGGTTTAAAGCCCACCTCATAAGTTTGCTATTGTGGGTTTTCATTGTCTTTAACCATTGCAATGGTGAATGGTCAGTACACAGAATAAAATGTCTTCCCCAGATGTAAGGCTTGGCCTTCTGGATCGCGTAGACTATGGCCAAACACTCCTTCTCCACGGTTGCCAAATGTCTCTCACCTTTTTGAAGTTTCCTACTCAGGTAGGACACTGGATGCTGGTCACCATTCTCATCCTCCTGGCACAGAACTGCTCCTACCCCGCTGTTAGACGCATCGGTGTAGATGATGAACTCCCGGTCGAAGTCTGGAGCACGCAGGACTGGATAGTTGATTAGCGCCTCCTTCAACCTCTGGAACGCCGCCTCACAGTCGCTGGTCCACGGGATGCGGTCATCAGCCTTCTTCCTCGTCAGATCGGTCAGCGGAGCCGCAATCTCGCTAAACCTCGGGATGAACTTTCTGTAGTAGCCCACCAACCCAAGAAATGATTTGACTTTTTTCTTGGTGTTGGGTCTAGGCCAATCACGAACAGCTTCTATTTTGGCCTCCAGGGGTTTTATCACTCCTCCCCCTACCATGTGACCCAAGTATTTTATTTCTGGGCTACCCAGCTGACACTTGCTGGCCTTTACTGTTAGCCCTGCTGCACTTAACCTCTGCAGCACTAACTCCAGGTGTATCAGGTGATCTTCCCAGGTATTACTGAAGATCCCTATGTCGTCAATGTAGGCCACTGTAAAGTCACTGAGCCCTGCCAAGGTCTGGTCCATCAGCCTTTGGAATGTGGCTGGTGCATTTCTGAGACCAAAGCTCAGGACTCGAAACTCATAGAGACCAAAAGGGCTGCAAAAGGCAGTCTTTTCTTGATCCCTGGGATCAATTCTTAATTGCCAATATCCCTTTACCAGGTCCAATGATGAGATGAACCGACAACCCCCTATGGTTTCAATCAGGTTGTCTAGCCTGGGCATTGGGTAGGCATCAGGAGTGGTTACACGGTTTAATTTCCTGTAATCGACACAAAACCTAATGCTCCCATCAGGCTTGTCCACAAGGACTATCGGAGAGGACCAAGGGCTAGAAGAGGGGACGATTATGTTCTCCCTCAGCATCTCGTCCAGCTCCTTCCGCACCTTGTCCCTATAGGGTCCCGTTACTCGGTATGGGGATACTGCCTGCGGGGGTGCATCCCCTGTGTGGATCCGATGCATCACTCCCTTCACTATCCCCGGCTTGTTGGAAAACACCTGTTGATATTTACTAAGCAGCATTTTTAGTTCTTGCTGCTGGTCTTGGGTGAGTGCAGGACTGATCTTTACCTCCTCTGGGTTGTATTTTACTTCCCCTCTACCCTCCCAGAAGGGTAATTCAGCTTCCTTACTCTCAGCTGCTTTTATCGCGAATAAAACCCTCTGTTCCCCTCTGTAGTAGGGTTTTAGGGCATTCACATGAACCACCCTCCTTGCTTGGTTCTCCTCCTGCTCTATTAGGTAGTTCAGGTCTGACATCTTGGAAATGACCCTATATGGTCCTGCCCATTTGAGCTGCAGTTTGTTCTCTCTGCAGGGCCTAAGCCAAAGCACTTCCTCCCCTGGGTCAAAGTGCCTCTCTCTAGCTTTGTGGTCATACCATGTTTTCTGTCTGACCTTCTGAGCTTGCAGGTTTTCTGCTGCCAGCTCTAGATTTCTCCTTAGGTCATTCATCAAGGTGTCTATGTATGTCACAACGTCTTGTGGGTCATCCTGGGTGATCTGCTCCCAATTTTGTTTGATCAAATCAAGGGGCCCTTTCACCCTTCTCCCAAATAAAAGTTCAAATGGACTAAACCCGGTACTGGCTTGTGGCACTGATCGATAAGCAAACAAAAGGGATTGCAGCTTCTGGTCCCAATTGTTTGGATTCTCTGCCAAGTAAGCCCTAATCATGTGCATTAGAGTCCCATTGAACTTCTCAGTTAATCCATTACTTTCAGGATGATAGGCAGTGGTTTCCTTGTGCTTTATTCCACAGATTTGCCATAAGCGTTTCATGAGCTTTGATGTGAACGATGCGCCCAAATCTGTGATTATCTCTGAGGCAAATCCCATCCTGGACATATACCCCACCAAAGCATCGGCCACTGTGTTAGTTTCAATGTTAGTCAAGGGTATGGCTTCAGGATACCTTGTGGCATGGTCCACAATTGTTAGAATGAACCTGTTCCCCCTCTTTGTGGCCTTGGGCAAAGGTCCCACAATATCCACCCCTATGCATTTGAACGGAGTGTCAATCACAGGCAAAGGGCACAACTTTGCTTTGGTCCTGTCGCGGTTATTCCCCTGCCTTTGACACACATCACATTGTTTACAGAACTCCCTGATCTGCTTCCCTATGTCAGGCCAGTAGAAATTCTGTGTGATTCTCTGCTGTGTTTTGTTCACCCCTAAGTGTGCAGCAAACATGTCAGAGTGCCCCCTTTGTAAGATCATGGGGCGATACTTTTCAGGTACCACCAGCTGACTTCTGATCCCATCTCCCCCTTTTGAGATATTCCTCAGGGTTTCTCTATATAAAATCCCATTTTCCTCCAGAAATCTCACTGGGGTTTCAGGTGTCAGCTGGGCGTCAGTCACCTGTTCAAAACACTTTTGGAGAGTGGCGTCTGCCTTTTGCTCCTGTCCAAATCTGCTGTCTGTGGTCAAGGTTTCCACCACAGCTTCTGAACTCCCCTCTGCTTCCGTCTCTGGCTCATCATTACCCCCCTGAACTGTCCCCGTGGTGGCTTGTGAGCGTGTAATCACTAGCACCCGTTTCACATGTTCAGCCAGGTCATTTCCCACGAGCACGGCTGCTGGCAGAGTCGATGAAATCGCTAGCCGCCAAGCTCCCCTCCAGCCTTGAAAGTTGACAGGTACCTCTGCTACTGGCAGAGAGATTACCTGCCCCTCAATCCCTGCCACCTTCATGCTCTCATTTGGGATTATAAACTCCCTAGGAATAATATCTGGATGGCATAGGGTTACCTGGGAACAAGTGTCCCGCAGCCCCCTATACTGACGGTCAAGTATTCCTACATCCACCCCGGCTGTCTCAAACAATTGAGAATCTGTTTTCACCAGCAAGCAGCGCTTTACCTCCACAAGAGGACCATTTTCCTCAGCCTGATCAGCAGAGGTAGCTGTTCCAGACTGAGTAGCCATGGCAACAGGCTCCCTCAGTGACCCTGAGCCTTGCTCTTTCTGGACACAGAACACAGCTTTTGGCTTGGTCCCACTAGAATTCTGAGGCACCATTCCTTTTAGCTGCTTTAATTTCTCACACTCTGAGATTAGATGACCCTTTCCCTGACAGAAATAACATTTTCTGGTGTATTTTGATTCTCTCTCATCTTGTTTTGGTTTTCCCTCCAAAATCTGAGGTCTTGGTTTCATGTCTGAGGGCTTCCCTTCACCATGGGCCCCTCCCCCTTGCTGGCTTTTCCCTGGTCCCTGAGAGTACTTGCTGTAGGTTTCTTTGGGTTTCCCTACAGATTTCCCCTCACCCAAGGGCTTTCTTATTTGGGAAATAAAATCTGCGATCTCTGCGGCTGCTGCCACAGATTTCGGTTTCCTTTCCCTCACCTGGAATTTCAATTCCCCCTGCAGGACTGAATAGAACTGTTCCAGTGCTATCAAGTCTTTAAGCTGCTCATAGGTCTCTGTCCCTTCCTGCGATAGCCATTTCTCGAGCAGCCTCACCAATTGGGCCCCCACTTGGGTAAAAGTCTGTTCTGGCTTTTTGGTGAGGGACCTGAATCTTTGTCTCAGCTGCTCCGCATTTATCCCATGTCTGGCAAACACCAGTTTTTTAAACTCTGCAAAATCTTTCATCAGTTCCTCAGGCATCTCGGCATAAACCTCAGCCAGGCTACCACTGATTAAAGACCGCATGATGGTCATCTTCTCAGTTTCCCTCACTGAGAAGTCCACAAACGCTCTTTCCACTAAGGAAAAGAACACCTCAGGACAATCTCCCTTGTGGTACACAGGGAATTTCTTCAGGTCAGCTTTAGACAATTGGCCTCCCTCAGAATTCCTATTGTTATTATTGTTCTGGTTCATCAGTTCCAGTTTTCTTAATTCAAACGCCATTCTTTCTTTTTCCAGAGCAATTTTCTCTCTCTCCATTCTTTCTTCCCTCTCCATTCTCTCTCTCTCTCTCTCTAATTCAAATTGCCGCTGTTTCTCTCTTTCCTCCATCCTTTCTCTCTCTAACCTTTCCTCCATTTCCCTCACCCTCAGTTCATGCTGTTGGGCTAGGAGCAATTTTCTGAGTTCTGGGTTCTGCTCTCCTGTGCTGTCACCCTGCACTGAGCCAAATTCATCCTCAGAACCTTGGTCAATCTGGGGGTCTTTCACATCACTCATTTCTGCCATCTGGCTTCGAGTCAAGGGCATAATCCCCCCTCAGAACAGGCTGCTTTAAAAGTCAAGCCTCAAAATAAAACGACCACTTTTTTCCTTCTTGCCTCAGAACCAGCCTTCTCTAGGCTGCTGTTCTTCAGCACTAACTTGTAACAGTAGCGAGTCAGAGCCTACCCCCCTCTGCTGGGCCTCTCAGCTGGCAAGCTAGATCACTGTTACTACGCAGTTTTGCCTCAGCTTTTTCCCGCCAAAACTAGGCTGCCTCAGAGCACCTTAATCTAAGTCTCCCCAGTTGGCACGTTCTTCTACTAGCGCACCTCCCCGTGAGGTACAACTAGAAGATTACCTACGCGCCTCAGACTGTCCCTGACTAGACCCCCCTTGCTCTGGGCACACTTGCCAAGGCTTTACTGGACCGCTGGACAACTGGACCAGTCGTATCCCACACGCTGGACACCAATCAATGTGACAAACCCAGACCTACTGGGATATGTCACACAGTTACACTAAGCTGCCACCAACCATTCCCTTTAAGAAGTCACACAGACCAGGGATGGATTTTTAAACAATAAAAAGAATAAGGTTTATTTAAACACACACATGGAAAAATAAAACAATCAGGTGAATAAATAAAGTAACGTGGCTTATTCTCACTCATACAAGCATACAGTTTGGTTCACCCAGAACCCTTAACTTGAAGCACAGACCCTGAACCTATCAGTTCTGGCTAACCAACAGACACCTGAACCTATCAGGTTGGTACTCTGACACACAGAAGTACCCTGTCTGACACACAGACTCCCACAACAGCTTCTTCTTCCCAGCTGCTGCTTCGTCACATCCCAGTGTCTCTCAGCATCTCTCAGTATCTCCACACACGCTCCACATATATATACAGTACAGCCCCTCCTCCTGATGTCCCGCCTTCCACTCTCCATAGGATGGAACTTTCCCTCCAAACCCATGACAGACAGGTAACATCAGTGCTGTATGTAACACCCAGTTCTAAGGAGAAAGCCCCCATCAGCTTCCTGAGGCAGTCATCAGGGAAGGGCTGAATGAGAATCTCTAGAGGGGCAATGGGTATGGGTCCTTTCACGTTCTTCTTCAAAGGGCTAAGGGCCTGCACTCTGCCGTTTCCATCCTTTCTCTCTCCCCAACCTAGCCTTCCTGTTTCCTGGGAATGGAACGAGTGCTGCTGCTGTGGTCCCATGATGAGGATGGTTTAGTCTAGGATACGGGAGCAGGCAAATTAGGAAGTTTCATTCCTAAGGTAAAGAGCACATTTCTCCTTCTCCTTTGACACCAACGCAGCTTCTTCCTGATTTTATTTCATTCTCTTTCCCTGCTTCCCGTCACAATGAACCAAATGCCACAGAGTGATCTGTGGGTGTGCCGCTCCACCCCACCAATGTCTCTGAGCTCCTTCCTACACCCCATGGTCCCTCTGGAAACATACAAATGCTGCTTCTTCAGTTCATGTGTGCATGTTAGCATTTCCTGCTTGGTAACTGTTAAAAGTTGTGAGCCGCCCAGAGTAGACTATGTCTAGATGGGCGGCATATAAATGCAATAAATGCAATAAATGCAATAAATAAATAAATAAATAAATAAATAAATAAATAAATAAATAAATAAATAAATAAATAAATAAATAAAAGCTGAGGAAGGAGCCTGCGAAAGGCAGAAGGCGCAGCTCTGATTCTAGGCTCACCGGGTTGAAATACAGAAGACAGTCAAATGCAGAGCTCAAACTGTGGGTCTGAATTTCGAGATACGTTGCATCTCAATGTGACAGAGCAAGGATGAGGCTACCACACCCTTGCTTCCTGCCAAACCAGGGGTGCTGGATCAGAAGAGAAAGGGGCAGGCTGAGGGACATGGAAGATGCAATTTGTCACTCATCGGGCTGGCAGTGACTTAAATGCCCAACACATTTGATTTATATGTGTTATCTGTGAAAATCTGCTTTTCTGTGTGAACCATCAAGCACTTTGAAGACGGTCACAAAATGTATTTTATTTATTTGTATTATTTGCATGCCACCTTTCTCCCCAAGACAGCAGTCCATAGACCAAGTTAAAACTTTCCCTGCTCCGATCATAATCAGAATAGAATCGCTGGATGGAGGAATTAAAAGGGCACCCGTACGAGCAGTGAGCCCATAAGAAGGTCAGGCAGCAAGAAGGTATCAATGGCAATACGATGGTTGCACAGGCAGCCTTTAGGGAAAGGCTGAAGGAAATAATAGGGTTGAAAGTAGAACTATAAAGAATAGGAACTAAAATATTGAGTTCTCCTTGATTTAAGGGGTTCTCCAGGACCCAACTTTTTCCTGGGACTCCCAAAGGGCAGCTGTGTCCAGGACAGCTTTGGATTAACTGAGGCTCATCACACAACTCCACCCCTCCCTCCACGAGAGAGCCCTCAGGAGTTGATTTATGCATTGGCGATCTCCAGGACTGACTGCTGTAATGCTTCCTATGTAGGGCTTCCCTTGAGGTTGATCTAGAGACTACAGGGCCTCCAGAATGCAGCTGATAGGCTTCTGGCAGACATGCCTATCGGTTCACATCTCCTTTTGTCTCGGCTCACCTGCACTGGTTACCAGTTGTGCTCCAGATCAAGTTTAAGGGTTTTTTTTTAAATGCTTGCTTATAAAGCCGTTTGGGGGCACATTGTTTCTCAGAGCATCTCTTCCCAAGTTCATCTTCCTGCACTGCCAGATCTTCTCTGGGTAGCTATGCTAAAGGAGGCCAGAAAACCTTTAGCTTGGCCTTCTCAGTGGTGGCACCAGCTCTCTGGAATCACCTCCCAGTGGATCTATGCCTGCCCCTCCCTCCCTAATGTCAAGAGGCTGCTGAAGACTCTCCTCTTTCGATTGGCCTTCTTGAATTTTCTCACCCCTGTACTGCTGCTCTAAAATGCTGCACCATCAGGGCTTAATGCTGATTATTCAGTTTGTTGTTGTTTGGTTTTATACTTTGCTTGACTGTGTTATATTGTCATTCTATACATACACCGCCCATTATAGTGCTGTTTAATAATGGGGTGGTTTATATATGCCAGAAATCGACCGACCGACCGACCGACCGACCGACTGACCGACCGACCGACCGACTGACCGACCTATCTATCTATCTATCTATCTATCTATCTATCTATCTATCTATCTATCTATCTATCTATCTATCTATCTATCTATCTATCTATCTATCTATCTATCTATCTATCTATCTATCTATCTATCTATCTATCTATCTATCTATCTATCTATCTATCTATCTATCAGTTTTTGAAGGATTGTCACCTAGACCAGTGTTTCCCAACCTGGGGCACCCAGATGTTCTTGGACTACAACTCCCTGAATCCTTCACCCCTAGCTGTGCTGGCCAGGATTTCTGGGCGTTGTAGTCCAAGAACATCTGGGGCCCCAAGGTTGGGAAGCACTGGCCTAGAAAATGGTGGAGGCTTACTTCTTGCAGCTCAAGAGGGCAGGACCAGAAGGAATGGTTTCCAGTTACAAGAAATGAGATGTGAATAACTCTCAGGAGGAACTTCCCAGCAGTGAGAGCTGTTCACCCACGGAACGGAGTGCCTCGGAGGGTGGTGGACTCTCCTTCAGTAGAGGTTTTTCAGCAGAGGGTGGATGACCACCTGCCAGGAATGCTTGAACTGTAGATTTTCCGCACTCGTAGCCAATTGGACTCAGTGACCTTGGGGGTCCCTCCCAGCTTCGTGGTTCTATGATCCCAGGAAAATACTTCCTATGTGCAAAACCAGGGCCCTTCGGAAAGCTAAGCATTCCACAGTGCACGCACAGAACATCTTGTTAAAAAAGAACCGGGCAGCTGTTCTGATATCTCTGATCTCTAAAGGCCCATTAAAAAGCCCAGCAGCCATTGTCATTTCCGTTATTTCAGTCCACAGCGCTAACGAGGACACCACTTTGTTCTCTCTGTGCCTCACTTCTATGTATTACTTGTGTTTGGCATTTATCTGACTTTTTGTTGTTGCTGCTGCTGATCTGTTTTCTGGTGGCTGACCAGTGGCCTTAACAATAAATGATGGCCTGTCTAATTCACCTTATTGGTGTTAAATAATTATTTCCACAATTATGTTACCTTTGCAGAAAGAGTAGATAAAGAGGTACCACCATGGTGGGAAGGTCACGGTGTTCCATGCCTAGTCCCGCTGGCCATGATGTGGAAATGGTCTATGGACAAACGCTGGCTCTACGGCTTGGAAAAGGGGATGAGTACCCCCTCAGAGTTGGACACGACTGGACTCAATGTCAACCTTTACCTTTACTTGCAGAAAGAAAGGGGAAAAATGGTTCTTGCTCTCTTCTTGTGTCGAGAGGGCCACAAAACATGGGGTTGAGTAGAATCATTTTGAGGTTCCTGATTTTCATGGGTGAGTGGAAGGACCTAAATTTTGAGATCCTGAATCTTGAACTGTTATGGGGACCCCTTTACCACTAGCAACGCGGTCTGGGTCACCATTTATTTATTTATTTATTTATTTATTTATTTATTTATTTATTTATTTATTTATTTATTTATTTATTTATTTATTTTATTTCTATCCCGCCTATCTGGTCGTACTAGACCACTCTAGGCGGCTTACAACAAACAACAACAACAAAATTTTAAAACATTACAATTTAAGAAAGATAGAAATTAAAAAGATATAGAGAGAAAATCGTCAGGAGTTTTCTGTTGGAAAGGCCCGCTTATACAACAGCGTTTTTAGTTGTTTCTTGAACATGCCCAGCGAGGGAGCCGCGCGAATCTCAGGAGGTAAGTTGTTCCAGAGGCGAGGAGCCACCGCCGAGAAGGCCCTATTTCTGGTCTTTTCCTTCCGGGCCTCTCTCGGAGTTAGGCTCCTCAGCCTCACCTCCTGGCTTGCATGAGTGACACGGGTAGATCTTGGTGGGAGAAGGCGTTCCATATTGTTATCCGGCAAAATCCAAAGAAACAAAACAAATCAAAAACAAAAGACAAGAACTAGTGTCCCCTTCAAGACCAACCATTATATCTGAAGGTGAGCTTTCGTGGACAAGCCCAGTTTGTCAGACATTAAGAGACAGAATGAAATGGAGATGAAATATCAGTGTCACATTATTCTAAATGTGAATGGGTTACGTGCAGTTATTAGAGCTATGTTTATTTTAGGATCCTGTTGTAAAAATACTTCTGGGACACAGGAAAACAGACACTAGGCCTGAGCAGAGGTGAGAGGTAGGGGGGAAGAGAGAGCAAAGAGAGTGGGGATTGGGGGATTGAACATGCAGTAAAACCACAAAACGGGAAAGAATGAAAGAAATTGGCAGAGGAATCATATGTGTTAATGTAAGGAATAGAGACAGTTTTTCCCCCCTTAGAGCATTGTAATGAGCTATGGGCATGGTAGTGGTGGAGAAAATAACAATGGCAGTGGATAACAATTGAAGGATTACATTTGGCAATGGCTGAAGAAACCTGTTTATATTCAATCCATTTCTATGGGCATCCATCATGCATACAAATTTCAGCTGTTCCCCTCTGTATTCTTGATTTGTAATGATCCTGTTCCAAAATAGTGACTTTCAAATCTTTTACAGAGTATCCTGGTAGATTGAAGTGGTTGGAGATGGGTTTCCATGTAGTGTGGTTTCTGATGTCCGATTCGTGGCTGTGGATTCATTTCTGTAGGGATGGTCCTGTTTGTCCTTTGGAGAGGGCAGACGGGCATTGTGGGCAAAAGATGGCATAGACCACATTAGTTGAGGAACAAGTGAAGCTGCCTTTGATATTGTGTGTGGCCTCGTTAGGTCCCCTGACTGTGTGGCTAGATGAGTGGGCCTCTGGGTCTGTGGCAGGGTGTAGTCCCCCTTCCTGTATTGTCGTTTTGTGATCTATTGTGTGCAAGTATTTGCTTGAGAAACCTTTTTCTTTGGATTTTGCCTGAGGTGCTTGCAGAGATGAACACGGCTACCTCTTCTAAAACCACCACGGTTATCTGCAATCTCTTTAGTACTGTATACTCACAGTCATTAGCTTAAATACTGTCTTAATTGTGGTAAGCTGCCTTGGGTCCTGTTTAAGGAGAAAGGTGTGATAAAAATAGTTTAAATGATGACAAATACCAATCTTCTTCAATGGAGTTGTTCCGTGATAGATCACTTTTTAAAAAAATGAATTCAAGTCACTTCTGGGGGCCCCAGTTGGGATGAGGTTTCCTGCAGCTCTCGGCTCCATCACAGGAGATCTGCTCCTCTTCGCCTTCCTCGTTCGGACTCAGTGCAGAAAGGACTGGAACAGCTCTGTTGTCATGGTTGTGTCCCGGCTTACTTTGCCCCCCTGCCCTTCAGAGGTTCGGACTGCAGTGCTTGGTTTCACTGGTTTGGACTTACATTGAGGATCTCTCCTTTAAGTGGCATTACAGCTTGTCAGTGCTAAAGATAAGAGATCTTTGCATTCAGACATTCCCCTCTTTTGTTTAAAAAAACTGAGCTAGAGATTCTCTCTCTGGTTTTCCACAACAAGACCGGCTTGCAGGAATTGTGGGTGTGGGGGGGAGAGCTTCCATGTCAATTTAGCCAGAGCTAAGATGCTTTCAGGGGACTCTCAGGGACAGCTGGCTTACAAACAACAGCCTCTGCTTCTGTGCTTTGAAACAAATGAAGTGCTCACCAGGAGTGAAGTGCGCCTCTCTGTTGCCGTCTCTCGTGCCACATCACTCTTCTCATCCCTGGGAAATTGGAAATGCATCCTCCGTCTGGCCCTGCTGAAGACAGCCTGGGCTGCATTTTTAAAATTCTACTCTTCCTGAGGAATTGGCTTCTGCAGAATTCAAAGTTTGGAAAAAGTTATTGGCACCCTTGCCATTCTGTCAGAAAATGCAGCCCTTCTCTCAGAAAATTGTTGCAGTTGCCAATGTTTCGGTACTCACACGTTCAATTTCTTTGGCTTGTGTTGGAACAACACAAAAAGACAGAGAAGAAAAGTCAAATCTGATAAAATCCCACACAGAAACCCAAAAATGCACTGGCCAAAATGATTGCCACACTGTCTAAATTGTAGGAAATAATTGCTTTTCAAGCATGTGATGCTCCTCTAGTTTGTATTCAGACACACCTGTCACAAGTAAGAGGTGTGGACAATATAGTAATCACACTTGCAACCAGTTAAGATGGAGAAAGGTTGACTCAACCTTTGTGTTGTGTGTGACACTGAGCGCGGAGAAAAGAATGAAGTGTAAAGAGTTGTCTGTGGATTTGAGAGAAGAAAATTGTGGAAAAACATTGGCAATCTCAAGGCTACAAGTCCATCTCCAGAGATCTTAATGTTCCTGTGTCCACTGTGCACAATATCATCAAGAGGTTTACAGCCCACGGCACTGTAGCTAACCTCCCTGGATGTGGACGGAACAGCAAAATTGCTGAAAAATTACAATGAAGGGTTGTTCGAATGGTGGATACAGAACCCAGATGAACTTCCCAACAAATTCAAGCCAATCTGCAGACACAGGGTACAACAGTGTCATCTCGCACTATCAGTCGCCATCTGAATGAAAAAGATGCTATAGTAGGAGACCCAGGAGGACACCACTGCTGACGCAAAGGAATAAAAAAGCAAGACTGGAGTATGCCAAAACTTATGTAAGAAAACCACAATCCTTCTGGGAGAACGTCCTGTGGACAGATGAGAGAAAAGTAGAGCTTTTTTGGTAAAGGACATCATGGCACTGTTTACAGAAAAAGAAATGAGGCATTCAAAGAAAAGAACACAGTTCCTGCAGTCAAACATGGTGGAGGTTCAAAGATGTTTTGGGGTTGCTTTGCTGTTTCTGGCACTGGATGCCTTGACTGTGTGAACGGTATCATGAAATCTGATGATTACCTAAGAATTTTTTTGGGGGGGGGGCTGTAGCGGCCAGTGTCAGAAAGCTGCGTCTCCACCAGAAATCACAGGTCTTCCAGCAGGACAATGACCCGAAACACACTTCCGAAAGCACTCCGAAATGGTTCCAAACAAAGCGCTGGAGAGTTCCGAAATGGCCAGCAATGAGTCCGGATCTGAACCCCATAGAACAGCTGTGGAGAGATCTCCAAACAGCAGTTTCGGAGAAAGCATCCTTCCAATCTGGAGGCCCTGGAGCAGTTTGCAAAAGAAGAGTGGTCCAGAATTCCAGCAGAGAGGTATAAGAGACTCATTCATGGTTACAGGAAGCGACTGATTTCAGTTATTTTTTCCAAAGGGGGTGCTACCAAATGTTAAGTTAAGGGTGCCAATAATATTGGCCAGCACATTTTGGGGTTTCTGTGTGGGAATGTATCAGATTTGAATTTTCTTCTCTTTTTTTGTGTGTTGTTCCACCTTGAGGGTCTTTCAGTCAGACGTGGACGACCAAGACAGGTGCTCCTCCCAAAGCAGGGGCGGGGGTGGAGTGGGGAAATCATCCTTTGGCAGGCCTTCCAACTGAGGACTGCCCACCCCAAAAGAGGACACATGGCCACTCTACCTGTCTCTTCTGAGCCTGGCATCATCATTACCTGTGTGCCCCCCCCAGTCTTGCTGCCTGCATGTCATCCAGTTTGTGACTTCATCTGTCCGCCGCTTTCTCTGTTTTTATTAGGAAAGTGTGGCAGCCCGTTTTATTTCATTATCGGTCCTTCCCTGTCTCTCTCGCCCCCTCCCTGCCTTCTTCTCTCCGCGCTTCTTTTCCCCTGTTCTCATTACCGATTTCCATATTGCCATGCTGACTCTCAAAATGAAATGCAGCCTGCTACCAACGAGGGGTCTCGAATTTAGGCATTTTCACCCAAAAAAAGAGGGCGAGGAGGACTTGCCCCCTCCCTCTGAGGAAAGAGGGGGTAATTGATTTGCTTCCAAAGCTCCCACACAAAATGAGATCCTTCCAGCAATTACAGGCAGATAATGGCCTGAAATTAAACAGTCTTTCTTGCTTTCTCTCTAACTAGAGAGGGCTTCTTTAAAAGAGAGAGAGAGAGAGAAAAGAAAAGTGAAAACCGAATCTGTTGCATATTAATCAGCAATGCATTAGATATTCCCTTCCCAGCTACCTGAGATATTAAAGCAAGCATATAATGTAAAAGTATTAGAAGCCTTTATTGTTGATGAGACAAAGTGGGGTTCGTAACCGCCGAATGGACAGGAAGAAAAGCAAGGCTCTGTGCTGCACAAGAAATAACGCCATGAATTCAAAACCCTTTCCATGCTTCAGAGGAATCTGATGTTCCGAGGAAGAAGCAGTGACCAACTGGTGGGATCCAGATTCAAATGTTGCCGTGGCAAGAGCCTCCGGGCAGCCTTGGGAAGGTGATTCATTATTCAGCTGCATCTGTAAAATAAGAATACTAGTATAGTACAATTCCCACAGGCACCCAGCATGGTGTGGTGGGTAGAGAGATGGGCCAGGAACTGGGGGCCCCGGGTTCAAATCCCCACTCAGAAACTCACTGGGATGTGTGTGGAACTGGTAAAAACCACTCCTTAAATACCTCCCTTACCTTGAAAACCCTGTTACGGTCATTATAGGTTACAGCACATAACAACAACCCCCATAGGGACTGCTAGGATAATAAATGCAATAAAATAAATGAGTAGATACAGTTGAGATGTTAAAGTATACAAAATTATGGATGAAGCATGACTTTAAAAAAAGAGAAACACAGAGCACATTGGGTGTGAGTAGAGCATGTTGGTAAGAAATGGACAGAGCTTGATAAAAATTATCTTTTTGGACTACAAATTCCAGAGTCCCCCCAGCCAGCCAGCAGGGGCCCTGGCAAAGGAAGAGCAGCTGAGGTCATTTGGAGAGCTTTAGCTTTTGTTGCTGTGGCTAATTCGATAGGTCTCACTCATGGAAAAGTTACTTTTTTTTGCATCACCAGGAAACCCGCCACCAGCACAGAGCCGTCGTTCAAAAACGTAACTTTTCCCAGCTCCAGAAACAGGATGCCAGTGAATCGTGTGCAACCTCTTTGCAATCTGGATCATGACCGTGACGGATGTGCCCAGCGAATTTCCCTTACATTATTTGGAACGTTTCCTTAATGATTAAATTAGCTCCGCGGCTAACATTGAGCGAAAGACGAGAAGAAACCGATACAATGCCATGTTTCAAGGGCTGGATGTGTTAATTGCATATTTTGAAGAAAGCGCTGAAATAAAATGTCACTCTCTGTGGTCGTATAGTATTTTGTGAAAAATCTTCTCCTTGCTATGTCTCAGGGCACTTGGCTTTTCTTCATCTCAGAAACTGTTTCACATCCTTAGCTGGGCCAAGATGGAGACACTAAAATGCCAGGAGCAAGCAGAGGGGAGTGGAGAGTGGTCTTATAGGCCAGATGGGCAGGGTATAAATTAAATAAATAAATAAATGGAGTGAGAACTGTGTGGGTGAAGGGACTCAGGACTGGCCAGGCATCTGGTGCAAGGCAGAGCGTGGAGCACCAACATCATGACTCTCAAGACTTCTTCTCATAGAAGCCCTGGCGAATATAGGGCAGAGTCTTGGAGGAGGAAGCTACACTTCTGCGTGCTTCCCATAAGCCCTAAGCCCAGTGAAGGGCCCAGCACAGATGTTCCCAACCTTGGTTCCCCAGATGTTCTTAGACAACAGCTCCCAGAAATCCTGGCCAGCACAGCTAGTGGTGAAGGCTTCTGGGGGCCTTAGTTCAAGGAATATCTGGGGAACCAAGGTTGGGGAGTCACTAATCTAGCAGGACTGCCTACTGCATAAAACACCAGCCTTAGAAGGCATGGCAGCCACCACTGCCGCTGTGGGGCGCCACCTTCCACCTTCCCAGTGACTCCGCTAAATCCCTCTCATTTTGAGCTGCCATATTGTCCATTTACATGACCACCTGACCCAGACTCAGTTCTGGGGCCTCTCCCCTTCCCGGCCCCTCCTCATGACATCAGAAACCCTTGTCTGTTGTCCTCAATTTTGTCCCTCAAAAATTCAGGGCATAGGACGGCCCTGGCCAGGCATGCTTCTAAGGTCACCAGAAACGCCTGACTCCTCTGGGGAACGAGTTCTTGGCCTGCTCTGGGCCGAGGCTGTCCTGGTGTCAGAGAAGGCCTTGGCCTTCTTGGTTCAGAAGTCAACAAAATTCACGTAAGGAGGACCCCGCGGGTTTCCATCCAACTTTCGGAAGCCACTTGCATGAGAGCAAAGCACAGAAAGGTTGCCTGTGGGCCCCAGGCACCTGCTGACGGGAAACGGGGGTCTGTTCGCTTGCAAAACCTTTTGAGGGGGGCAGTCGAAACAGGCTCTTGGTGCTTAGGCTGAAGGGTCGTTAACGGTATTAAAATTTGCATTTCTAATATTGCATCAGTGACACCGACCCTTCTGAGGAATTGAGGCCAGAAGGAGGAGACAGAAGTTGGCCGAAGTAGAGCAGAGAGTCGGCGATGGAGGACCGGATGCAAATATATATATATATTTAAAAGGTGCTGGAGATCATCATCATCATGTAACGCGGCCCAAAGGGGTGCCGTTCTGGGTCCCAAGACCTGTGTGAAGAGGTCAGACGCTGGTGAGAGGGTTAACGAGACAGCAGAGAGCCAGGCACCAGTGGCTATAATTTATTTAAGCTG
Organism: Pogona vitticeps; assembly: GCF_051106095.1. Classification (NCBI taxonomy): domain Eukaryota; kingdom Metazoa; phylum Chordata; class Lepidosauria; order Squamata; family Agamidae; genus Pogona; species Pogona vitticeps. The sequence continues at coordinate 311,361,846 of NC_135784.1, forward strand.
TCCAAAAGCTTTTGATGTAGATATAGAAAAACCCTCACAGGAGGCTATTAAGGAAACATGCTTAACCACAGGATGAGAAGGGAAGCCAAGGCACGGATTTAAAATGAGATAAGCGCTCTTCGAAGGAGAAGCAAAAGAACAAATGGCAATCCTCAGAAGAGCAGCAGAGGTTAATAGCGAGGTGACCCTCCGATCGGGAGTTGGGCCAGAGTCGTTCGGCATATTTATTCATGACAACTCCTAGGTGGAGAGCAAATCACTCAATGGGAGCAGGAAAGGGACCCTCTGGCCTGTCTCATTTTGGCTCGGGGGGGCAACGAAGCAAAGCCGGGGCCCCTTCTTCCACCGGTCCCCTTCCTCTCAGGAGATGGACAGCACCCTGAGTCCTATGGGTGAGGAAGCCTGGAAGAATTTTCCACCAACAGCTAGCCAGAGCTTTTTTTTTTAAAGCACAGTCCAAACAGAGAGGGAAAACACTAAGTGAAAAACTAATTTTCTAAAGTCATTTTAAAAACCCTATTATTTAAATACAGATTGAAAATAGAGTTAAATTGTGGAACCAGCTGCAAGCAAAGCAGAGAAGATGTGGATATGTTTGTAATCCCGGCCGTACTGAGGCGGAGGGCAAGCAGAAGCAAACCGAGAGGGCACGAAGGTTGGACAGCTTTTCTGTTTGTTTTTAAAATAACACCACAACTCTCAGCAGTCTTATTTAAATCGAGTATGTGGTTAGGAGGTGTGGATTAGTAGTGCAAACCTATGTAGGGTAAGATCCGCCAGACACTGAAAAGTTGTATGTATAATTTATGTTTAGGACGTGGCCAGGAGAGTCCGTCCATCTGTCTGTCTGTCTCTCTCTCTCATACATACACATGTGTTCTGTTTTACAGATAAAACAAGGAGTCCACTAGGACCAGAAAGGCTAACACGTTTTATTTCCTCAGTTGTGTGGAGTAGGGCCCCAGAAGATAGATGTTTATACAAACACATGGAAAGAAGGAATATAAAATGTGCTAGAAATGCAAAAGTTCCGGAAGGTGGATGGTCAGCTAGCGGTTGTCAAGGGTCTTCATTAGCAGTCCTTATGAGAGGCAAAGAGAGGTCTTCATGGTGGTTATTAAGAATCCATCAACTCTTCAGTGGCGGATGATAAGCATTTATCCAAGTACAGATAGACAGATTGGCACACGTAAGGTGTTGTTTAAACCCAGTGCTCAGTGTAGTTAATTGTACTAGAGGAGGCCCATTGACTTCATGGTGAGTCAAGTCCTTCACTAGTTGATTTATTCATCTCTGTTGATCTCTTCAGGGTTCCCTCCACCTCATTTGGTTGGTTGGGTATTGCAGGGTGTGAAATGCCTGGTCTAAGTCCTTAAAATAAGGACCGACGCCTGAGCAGGATGTCACAGGGCTGGCCTGCAGAATCTTATAGTATATTCCAGGTGGAAGCTGGAAGTGTATAAGTATGAGTAGCTTTCTGTACATTTCAGGTAGAAGGTGGCACTTACGTCTCCATTATGTGATTGCACAGTGGACCCGTTGGGTGAACTGGTTGATGCTGAAGTGGATGCTGAGGTAGATGTTGTGGGGAAATTAAAAACTTGGGGTGTATGAAATGTTAAATTCAGTTGCTGGATTCTTTTATGCTGGGAAACTGTGAGCCTGGGAAACTGATCTCACTGGCATAACTCAGGGTGGAAACAGACAGTTCACACCTTCATCTCAACTCCTGCTATCGAACACTTCAAAGAAAGGACTGGGCTGGGGATCAGATGCTCCCATGCTTATTTTTATCAGAGGATACATCACAGCTTCCCCCAAAAGAGACACAGACACTTTATCTGTAACCCTGACTTGAAAGGACCCAGCCCACTTCCTTATCTAGTTATTGAGTTATCTAGATTAGGTCGATGGGAATGACAAAGGTCAGGAGGTTGTTTTTTGCCCTGAGGAAACATGAAAGGGACTGAAGGCGAGTTGGCAAAGGTGCTTCATGGCCCTTTCACTTTTTCTAAAAGGGCTTAGGAAACCTAGTTAGTCAACTGGCATGCCTCTGAATGATGCCTTGCTCTCCACATGCCTAAAGGGACTCAGCTTGACTCACAAGGAGACTCTGGGTCTCTTTGCCATCTTACAACACGATGCAGTGAGTCTGCACTCGGTGCTTGCCCAGAAGTATACTATCTCTCCACTCAGAGCAGATTAAATGTTTTGGTTTCTGATGTCTTTCTTTCCTGAATGTTGTAAGTCTGTGTCCACATTTGCTCCTACGTTTTACAAAACTGTAACTGATTGGAACACTTATCCTTTTATCCTTTTGAATTGTTTAGTTTTTCCTCTCCCCCTCTATCTTTTAATAAACCTCAACATCCATTCCAGCATTTTGACTGAGAGGGTGAAAGTACTGATACCAGTCCTAGTCTTAGGGGACATGGTGGCACTGTGGGCTAAACTGCAGAAGCCTCTGTGCTGCAAGGTCAGAAGACCAGCAGTCGTAAGATTGAATCCACATGACGGAGTGAGCTCCCGTCGCTTGTCCCGGCTCCTGCCAACCTAGCAGTTCGAAAGCATGTAAAAATGCGAGTAGGTAAATAGGTACCACTTCGGTGGGAAGGTAATGGCGTTCTGTGTCTAGTCGCGCTGGCCACGTGACCATGGAAACTGTCTTCAGACAAACGCTGGCTCTACGGCTTGGAGACAGGGATGAGCACCACACCCTTGAGTAGGACATGACTGGACTTAATGTCAAGGGGAACCTTTACCTTTTACCTGAGGGAGTGAGATGGTTCCAGTCAAACCTCCAGTTTCCAACCCATCTGGTTCTCCCTGGGTGCTTCCTCCCTGGGACAAGCAAGAACAGAATGTCTGAGTGGCTGTAAGAAGTGAGGTTTGACCAGGGCACTGTGACAGGTATTAGTGGATTTCTTGTGAAAATTCATTCATCCAACAATTCCATGGTGGTTACACAAGTGGCCACTCCGTGTGGCATCATAATGGCATACGACTTTATCAATCGAAGAATCTACATCTAAGCTCAGGTTTTGACCTGCAATCAGTGAATGGAACTCTTCTGATCTGGTTAACCCTAACCACACACACCCCTCTGTCTGTCTAAATGAGGTTGGTAAACCTCTAGGCTGGCTACCTTGTCTAAGATTATGTCTGAAGGAACGATGGTGGATATATGTCACAGGATTCTTGCCTCCAGTGAAAAAGTTTAAATGGGCCGAGATGCTTAGGTATCTTTGCTGTAGACATCTTGGTCTGCCATCCGTTAAGAGTAAGGTTTGCTCACTTGGTCCCAGAAGGAAGAGGGGTGGAATTCTGCACATGGGCAAGGGTGCTCATCCCCTTTCTTCCAGTCTTTTCAGAGCATTTAAGACAAGTTCTGTAGCTGAGTTTTCATGCGTCCAGGATCCATCAGCGAAAGAAGCTGCTAGTGGACAAGGTGATATTATTAACGGCAACGCCGTCCTCAATTTTAAATCAGTGATGGCGAGCAGCCAAGCTGTAGGTGGGAAATCCAGCTATAAAACTGCTGTGGGAGAGAAACCTCTGGCCGTCGGACGAGCAGAACGGCTCCCGCTAATCATCCCTTAATGAGGACAGGTTGGGCCATGCCCTCAAAGCCAAGAGCAAAGCTGGTATCAGCAGAAACCGCCAAAGTCACTTCAAAGTTCTCTCTTGGCTCTTCTCTCAGCAGCTCGCTAGATGGGCGGCCCCGCGGGAAGCAGCTGGCTCACCCAGTGCCAGCCAGGTCATGTCCTTCTCGCCATGCTAATTATCAAAATTAGGCTACTGACAAACAAGCTGCTGACCCCAGGGAGCCTTCTCGCAAGGTGACCTCTCTTCCACTCTTTCACCAGCTCAAGCCTCAACATCCTGCATAATGCCAGGAAAGTAGGGATGGCAAGGAAGATGATGGACCACCCTGGAAAAAACTCACAGAATACCTGAGTTGGAAGGGGCCTCTAAGGCCGTGGTGTCCATCATCCTTCCCCACTCACTGGCAAGAGGCCAGCCTCACCTCAGAAGAAGGTCCTGGAAGAAGAAAAGTCTTCATGATGATCATGATGATGATGATGATGAGTATTTGAAGACTGGTGGCCTTTCTCTGATCAAAGAAAATCTGTTAGACGTGGTCTCCTTTGATCCCTTGGCCCTGATCCAGACTTGCTGATGAAAGTAACGTCTCAGGTGGGAATGGAACAACTCTCTTGGAATAACAAGTAACGATTTCTACAATTTACTTTTAAAAGGCCTTGCAGGTCATGTCTGGAAGCAGTTTGAAATGGAGTTTTCAAGGGTTATACTATTCTTTTACCTATGCTAATTAGGTCCATCAAGAAGTAATTAAAAGCTTTTAAGAAGGGATAAACAGTAGAGCAAGTTAATGGGCAAAAAGATAATAACAGCTAATGACAACGAATTATTCTTCTGAGTAAACGGGGGGGGGGGGGGAATGATGTGTTCTCTCTCTCTCTCTTTTTTTAAACCCACAACCTTCTGTGCTGTGGACTTCATCTGTTCTCCAGTTCAAGTGGGAACCATGGACCCAACCATGTAACTCTGCTCAAAAACACTCTAATGATCTTGAGATTTTAATTTATTTTTAATTTCACCTTTTTCATATGCGTCCATAATTTTACATTGTGCAACACACTGATACAAATGAAGAAAGAAGAACTGAAGCCAGGAGCTCTTCCGGCTTAGTTTAACCATCAGGAATGGGTGACCCATGGGCTTCGTTATAAATTGCACACAAGAAGGATGGTGGGGTGAAATAAGCCGTCTTTGAGTCCCTTGTGTTGCATGATGGGAGGAAAGGCAGTGTAGGGGCCCCCAAACCCATCAACCTATGGGACTTGGACTGCCTCTTCCTTGCAGCCTGTCCTGCCTGTGGCTACTTTAATTGCACTTTAATCGTTTGCTGTTATCCACGGTTTTCAGTATCCACAAGGGTTTGTTCAGTCGTTTAGTCGTGTCTGACTCTTCGTGACCCCATGGACCAGAGCACGCCAGGCCCTCCTATCTTCCACCGCCTCCCGGAGTTTTGTCAAATTCATGTTGGTTGCTTCGATGACACTGTCCAACCATCTCATCCTCGGTCGTCCCCTTCTCCTCTTGCCTTCACACTTTCCCAACATCAAAGTCTTTTCCAAGGAGTCTTCTCTTCTCATGAGATGGCCAAAGTACTGGAGCCTCAGCTTCAGGATCTGTCCTTCCAATGAGCACTCGGGGTTGATTTCCTTTAGAATTGATAGGTTTGTTCTCTTTGCAGTCCAGGGAACTCTCAAGAGTCTCCTCCAGCACCACAATTCAAAGGCATCAATTCTTCGGCGGTCAGTTTTCTTTATGGTCCAGCTCTCACTTCCATACAACACTACAGGAAAAACCATAGCTTTGACTATTCGGACTTTTGTTGGCAAGGTGATGTCTCTGCTTTTTAAGATGCTGTCAAGGTTTGTCATTGCTTTATCCACAAGGGGCTTGGAACCAATCCCTAGTGAATACGGGAGTCCTACTGTAATTCAAGATCCCCCCTCCTGTTTTCAGAGAAAATGCAACTTTGCATCGTTGCGTGCAAGTTGCAGGCAGCATGAAACCAAGGAAGGTAAAGGTAAAGGTTCCCCTTGACAATTTTTTTTGTTCAGTCCTGTTCGACTCTAGGGGGCGGTGCTGATCCCCGTTTCCAAGCCATAGAGCCAGCGTTTTGTCTGAAGACAATCTTCCGTGGTCACATGGCCAGTGCCACTTAGACAGGGAACGCTGTTACCTTCCCACCGAGGTGGTCCCTATTGATCTACTTGCATTTGCATGCTTTCGAACCGCTGGGTTGGCAGGAGCTGGGACAAGCGACGGGCGCTCACTCCGTCGCGTGGATTCGATCTTACGACTGCTGGTCTTCTGAACCTGCAGCACAGGCTTCTGCGGTTTAGCCCACAGTGCCACCACGTCCCTATGAAACCAAGGAAAGGATTATCTAATTAGTGGAAATCTCCTGCCTCTCATGAGAAAATCTGTGCTGCACTGGCAGTGCCATACAACAGGATTTTCAAACACTAGAATTCTGTTGATTTTAAACATTCACTTCTAATGTTGCATCAACACATGTTCTTCCTTCTGCAGCCCCTCTGGGTTTCATCATCCGTGCGCTCATGACAGCTGGCAAGGTAACGCACACACAGGTGCCCATGAGAGAAAGCAAGAAAGAGAGCGCGTGTGCAAGAAGGAATGGGTGGAAAAACAAAGTCTTTGCTTGTTTGGCTCTGAAGGGCTTGGACGTCTCCCTGGCTGGCCGGCGGAAGCTCCATAAGCAACGAGAGCGGGTCAGGATGTCTCTCACGGCAGGCCCTCAAGGGCTTTGCGCTTGTTCATCTACTCTATGAATGACTTGGAAGCAGAGGCGAACAGCTTGTTAATGACACCCCTCTGATTAAATTGGGAGGATCCCAAAACACAAGAAGGACACTTTGGCGAGAGACGATTGAGCAGCAAAGGCTTCCAAAGGGAAGGGGTTGGGAATGGGAGGGAGACGGTGGAAACACACCAGCGGAGAGGAAACGGAGAGCCCCCCTGCGAAGCCCCCAAGCTGAGGGGCCAGCACCAGGAGGGCCCCCCCCAAAGCCACAGATGCTCAGCCGAACCACCCAAGAGTGTTCCATGGAATGCCAAGGAAGGAACAGAGAAACCTTTCCTTAAAATGGGCATCTGAATTCCTGTATTGACGTCTTGTGCCCATTGGCATCATGTCCAGTTCATGAGTTTTCCAGAGGCAACCGTGGACGAGATCACAGCTTGGACATGCGGCATTTTTCAGTTACTGTGGTCAAGCTGACTAGAGGATTCTGAGGGTTATTGTCCCCAAAAAAGGAGGTGTGTTTTTTTCAGGCATTATGGTGCAGTGCAGCCATTCTTAACCTTTTTTTGGTCACCCACAGCCATAAACACATTATGAAAGAAACACAGGCCAAATCAGGATCGTACAAGTCACATCACGAAACTTACAAGGTGGAGGCTGAAGAACTGTTTCCTGTCTGTAGACCCCTTCAAATGTGCTGGGGCTCCCAGGGGCCCCATATGGCCTCTTTTGCTCAGCTCCTATCCTGAAGACACCTATAAATCAGTAGCTGCCTCCCAAGCAGCCCCTGTTGAGAATGGCTGGTGTAGTGGATAAAGTGATGGGCTGGGACTCAAGAGACCTGAGTTCAAATCACCACCCAGAAATGGAAACTCACTGGGGTGTGTGGAAATTGTCAATCCCCTCCTTAAATATCCCACTTGCTTTGAAAGCCCTATTAGGGTCGCTTTGTGTTGGTTGTGGCTTGAAGGTACATCACCCCTAAATGGAGTGATCCAACAGGATCCTCTTAACTATATCATGTTCTTAAACATTTATTTTCCCCTGTCTTGGACATCTGACTTCATCTCTAATTATTTACACATCTCTGTGTTTCTTCATTTATTTAGGGCTCATCCACACGGAGTATTTCTTCTCTAAAATGCACGTATTTGGTCCCTGACATTGTCACTTTTCCTGTACCGTTCAGATGACGTAAAGCTAATCTCAGTATGTCTAATGGCAAACGGTGAGAAAATCCAAGACTTCCATGTTGTTGTTGTTGTTGTTGTTGCCTCAGCAAGGTGTGCTTCATTTCAAATTTTGCACTGTTTTCGGGGCAGAATTTTGTGCTATGTTTTTGCTACTTTTCACGTCTGAAGACACAGCTTTCCACTCGGACCACTTTCATTAATTAGAATTTAAAAGTAAATTAGATTTCTGGAGGTACAGAAACAAACAAGCCATTTTCAGATTTCAAGGATTTCAAAATGTTCTGCCGATCTTCTTCTGAGAGAAGTGATTGTCAGTGAGGCAGGGAAGCTGTGGAATAGCTTGGAAGTTCATTTCCAGGTCAGCATGCTGAGTCGGAAGCATTTTATTAGGCGCAATGAGGCAGAGAGAGAGATGCTAGAGCAGAGAAATGGTTATTTTTAATGTTTTCAAAAAAAAAAGATTTCATGAGTTTTGTACGGGGCAGAATGTTATCAGGAAAACAATTTTTATATCTGTGGATCCTCCTGACACCTGTGCTGCTTTGCAACCAACTGGGATCAACTGGGAGAAATGGAGTAGGTGGAATTTTTGCCCCATCTGGATGAACTTACTTAGAAGGTTCTGACCTCACCTTTCCACTTAAAAAAAAATACTCAGGGCAGCTAACAAATATCATTAGAATGAACTGCAAACAAACTGGAAACCTGTCTGTGCCATCCCTAAGGCTTGAAGTCCTTGTACAGAACAGAGAGGAAATGCACTTCTCAGCAAGGATTCTGAAGAGCTGCAGAGGTGTAGCTGGAGGTGCTCCAAACCCTGTCCCTGTTTGTTGTGAGGGTAGTAACGGTGATGGCAGGAAAAAAGGTTCTCAGCTTGCATACTTTCACTGCTCAGAGAGGCTGAGGTTATAATGGCTACCCCTGGACTGGATCTCCTTATGTCTTATGAAATTGTGCATCATGGCAAGATACAAGCCAAAATCCTCTTATTTAGTATAGTAAATCACACTGTTGTTGTTGTTTAGGTGTTTAGTTGTGTCTGATTCTTCGTGACTCCACAGACCAGAGCACGCCAGGGTTGGGTCAAATTCATGTTGGTCGCTTCGGTGACCCTGTCCATCCATTTCGTCCTCGGTCGTCCCCTTCTCCTCTTGCCTTCACACTTTCCCAACATCAGGGTCTTTTCCAAGGAGTCTTCTCTTCTCATGAGATGGCCAAAGTATAGGAGCCTCAGCTTCAGGATCTGTCCTTCCAGTGAGCACTCAGGGCTGATTTCCTTCAAAACGGATAGGTTTGTTCTCCCTGCAGTCCAGGGGACTCTCAAGAGTCTCCTCCAGTACTGCAATTCAAAATTACACTAGAGGAGGCCCATTGAATCTGGGGATCGGGTGAGTCAGCACCTCCATTGATCCAAACGGGTCTCCTCCAGTTGCAACTTACTTTAGCATAGTAAGTTCCAGTTGTTTATTCTTTATTTATATGGCACTGTTTCCCCATAAGGGACCCAAGTTGGCTCACAACAATTAAAATTATACTATGGTAACAGGTACATAAAATACTATACAAAAACTATCCTGCAGACTCAAGGCTGTGTCTTCCTTTAGGGAGTCAGTACCTCCCCAATTTGATGTTCCTCTTTTCCTGCTGCCGTCTACCTTTCCCCAGCATGATTGTCTTTTTCAGAAAATCCTGCCTTCTCAGGATGGGCCCAAAGTACGTAGGACAATCTCAGCTTCAACATTTTTGCCTCCAGAGATAGTTCAGAGTTTATTTGATCTAGAATTATATTAAAAACAACTAAACATTAATCAATATTAAAATCAAGGAGGAACACAGTTTTAAATATATTTTTTTAAAAACTACAGTGGACCCTTGACTTACAGACGGCTTGACTTACAGACTTTTTGAGTTACAGACTTCTCTGGCCGCAAAATTTAGGTTTGACTTGCAGACTGAGATTTGACTTACAGACCAGAAAAAAAACCAAAATGGAACAAAAACGGCCTGTTACGGGATTAATCGGTTTTCAATGCACTGTAGGTCAATGGAGACTTGACTTACAGACTTTTTGACTTGAGAACCGCCTTCCAATACGGATTAAGTTCTCAAGTCAAGACCCCACTGTAAATTCCTTAGACTCCTCACTTATTGCTTAAAAGCTTGCCTGAAGAGGGAGGTCTTTGCCTGGCAATGGAAGGACAAGAGGGAGGGGGCCAACCTGGCTTCTTGGGGCAGTGCATTCCAAAGCCTGGGAGCCACCACTGAGAAGGCCCTCCTTCAAGCTTGGGAAGATAGTAGAGCAGAGAACAGGACCTCCCCAGAAGATCCTAAAAACAGAGGAAGCTCCTATGGGGTGATACAATCCTTCAAACAGCCTGGACCCAAGTGACATAGTTAGAGGAAGCCCATTTGAATCAACAGAACCTATGGACGAGTAGACTCTCCAAATCCCACTGAGTCAATGGGACTACTTTAGTGTAATTGATCACACTAAGCAAAAGGATTTGGGGCGATGCACTTTAGAAACAGAAGGTTTGACATCTTTGGTGCATCCTCCATTCCAGGTACCTTGAGGCGGTGAGTGTCAATTCATTTTGTTCATCTTCAAAAGGTCTCTTGACCATCCCTCCCAAGCTGACATTTTCCATGGATGGTCATTCTGTACTGTGTGCTTCTTAAGCTTTCTTCCATTCTGTTCCTCTCCCTACCGTCTTCACAAATCGGTGGATGCATATTTTTTTACCCTTTTATCTTACTGCTTGTGGTGCAGTGATAAGATTGGAAGTGCATTTGCTCATCATGACAGCCTCTATAATCAACACACACACATATTGTACAGAACTCCAGATAGTGGACGGACACCCTAGTAACAAATGGGAAGCAGACATTTTTTAAAGATAACAGCTCTTACTTGTGCTTTAAAGCCCAAAATTCCTAAATATATCCCATCACAAGAGTGATCTTTCAAAATAGTATATGGTTCCCAGGAAAAACCATGCCTCTCTAGCTTCTGTTAGGGAATTAAGCTCAGACAGAACAGGGGAGTCCAAGCTTTGGTGAGCAATATCATGATCCCTGGAAAAGACCCTGATGTTGGGAAAGTGTGAAGGCAAGAGGAGAAAGGGAAGACAGAGGACGAGATGGCTGGACAGGGTCACTGAAGTGACCAGCATGACTTTGACCCAACTCTGGGAGGCAGTGGAAGACAGGAGGGCCTGGTGTGCTCTGATCCATGGGGCCACGAAGAGTCGGACACAACTTAACAACTAAACAACAACAAAATAATGATCCCTGTTACTAAGTAGCGGGACTTCAACCGTGGGAGACCCGGCTCTACTACCTCACAGAGGGTAGGCTGGATGATCCCATTTCTGTTTCATGTGGTTTTCCACACCAGGGAATGAAAGTGAAGCCTAGGAGTGCCTCACAGCATTGTCTTGAACAAGACCAGGTGTCAAAGAGCATCCCTGAGCCATCCAAGGCAACACGCAGAGTTCCCGAGACCAGCCCAATTATTCTGGGACATGAGAGTGAAAAAAGGGCATAATCACTGCTTTGAAGGATGATTCTCTCAGACTACAAATTCCAGAATTCTCCAGTCATCACCCCCAGCTTCCATGCCAGCGAGTCAGGGGATTGTGGATCATCATCATCATCATCATCATCATCATCATCATCATCATCATCATCATCATCATCATCATCATCATCATGTGCTGTCAAGTCAGCTCTGACTTCTGGCAACCCTTTCCAGGGTTTTCTCGGCGGAGAGTGCTCCGAAGTGGTTTCCCCTTCTCTTCCTCTAGGGGCGCCCTGGGACTCTGCAGGTTGCCCAAGGCTACCCAGGCTGGTTATACTCCCAGGAGGCCCAGCGGGGAATCGAACTCCCAACCTTAAACCACTCAGCTATCCATAGTCCAAATTAATTCCCGTCCCCAGCCGGCTTCTCTCGCTTCAAGCACGCCACCCACGGCCTCAGGGAGCCATCTCCTTTTCCCTAAGCGTAAGGCCAGCCTTGGCCAAGCCTCGGTCGTGCGAGAAGGAGCTGATTTGGACCGATGGCAAACTTTCTCTCCAAGAGTGCAGAAAGGTGGGAAAGGTACAGGAAAAAAAGGAGCTGTGAATGCCGTCGGCCACATGGTGGGAGGTAGCGCCCGTTGGCTTTATGGGTGAAGATGAAAGGAGCTAAATATATCTCTTGGTTGCCTCAGCGCTGCCTCATGGGGTGTCCAGTAATAACTGGCAAATATTTGAAGGGTGGAAAGCTCTGAGCGACAGAACGATGGGGGACGGCAAATAGCAAGCCAGACGCCCGGGTTTGTGAAGGCTGTGCGAGAGAAGGCAATCTCCCTCTCTGTCTATCCCTCAAGATCCCACAGCCAAGGAGGAGGGAGGCGGGGAGGAAAGAAAGCCGCCGGTCTCTCAATAAGGCGGGTGAGGGACTCGATGAGGACTTTTGAACAGACAGGAGAGGGTCATAGGCAGTGGCCTAGATAGATAGATAGATAGATAGATAGATAGATAGATAGATAGATAGATAGATAGATAGATAGATAGATAGATAGACAGACAGACAGACAGACAGACAGACAGACAGACAGAACTATAACTATAACTATAACTATAGCTATAACTATAACTATAACTGTAACACTAACTATATATACCTATACATACATCTATACACAAACACATATATACACAGTACGTATATACAGTGGTGCCTCGCTAGACGGTTGCCCTGGTGAATGCCGAAATCGCTTGACAATGACTTTTTTGCGATTGCTATTGCGATCGCAAAACGATGGTTCCTATGGGGGAAATCCGCTTTATGTTGATTAGGTCCTTGCTTCACAAACTGTTTGTTTGCAAAACATTGTTTTTTCTGGCTCTCCAAAATGGCTCCCCTTCGCAAAATGGCTTCCTTCCCTTCGCAAAATGGCTGTTTTCCGAACAGAAGCTTCGGAAGACAGTGATTTTAAACAGCTGATAGGCGGTTCCCTATGGGCGATCTTCGCTGGACGATGAGGTATTTTCCCATTGGAATACATTAACCGGTTTTCAATGCATTTTAATGGGTTTTTTCCCCCGCATGATGATTTCGCTGTACAGCGATTTTAACGGAACGGATTATCATTGTCATGCGGGGCACCACTGTGTACACAAACAGTATATATCTATACAGTGATATTGTTTAGTCATTTAGTCGTGTCCGACTCTTTGTGACCCCATGGACCAGAGCACGTCAGGCCCTCCTGTCCTCCACTGCCTCCCGGAGTTGGGTCAGGTTCATGTTGGTTGCTTCGATGACCCTTTCCAACCACCTGTTTGCTTTACAACAAAACAATATCTGGGAGAAACAACTGGGGTGGGGGAGACATAGCATTGTAGAATCATAGGATTGGAAAGGAACCTGAAGGTTATTTAGCCTATCCGCACCAAATCCGGAGACCTCGCCTCAAGCATTCCCATTGAACGTTGTTCAGAGCCCCCCCCCCCCGGTGGATATTAAAGGGCTACAGTGTTGGGTCTGAACTAGGGAAGATCCACCTTCTGTTCTCTCTGAGCTGTGAAATTCTCTGGGTGACCTTGCCTGCACCCACCTGCCCTGGCAGGTCTGCTGTCCAGGGAGCCGCCTAGGCCTCCCAGAGTTCACTGGAAGACAAGTGGGCCATCCCGGCCATTGGGAAGGCATCGTTTTGCTTCTCAGGCCCTTCTCCTGCCATGTTGCAGCCCCCACTCGAGGGGTCGTCCAGGGGTTGAACGGTAGAGATGTGTAGCTGGCCGGCTGGCCGGCAGGCAGGCAGCGGTTCCTTGGCCCTGGCTTGGGTACGGCACTTAGAGGGCATCTCCTGCCTTTTGAAGCCTTCCAAGCAAATGGCAAAGAGGTCTCTCTGGGTGCTGAGCATTCCCACCACCTCCTTGGAGGCTAATTCAGGTCTCGGCCATGCTGTGGCCTCTGTCATCTCCCGAGCACTTAACAGGCATTTAGAATACATCACACGTGAACTCTTCTGCCAGAGTCAATACTCCGTGCCTTCCTCTTCAGCTTCCCTTTAGAGCAGAGCTACTCCATTCCCCTGCAGGGAGCCATCCTCGTTGAACTCCCTCAGAAAAGGGCGCCTGTAAAAGCAGAGCAGTCAACATCTCCGTCATTCAGCACTCCGGTGTCAAAAAGCCTCCAAGGGGCAGGAGCAGCTGGCAAGGAGGGGAGGGCTCACCGGCCAACAGCAGAGGTGAGGGGAACAAGAGGGTATGGCTGCTTCTGGGGGGGGGGGCAAGAGGCTCCCAGGAAGAGGGACCACCGAGGAGAGGGCTGGAGTTTTTCCAACCTCGCAGGCTGCCTCTTGTGGGTGTGGCTGGGAGGGACCTTGGTGGGCTGGGGTGCCTGTCAGTCTGCTAACCAATCATTCCTTCCCTGCTTCTGAATTCAAAGAGACTCCCGCCTCTCTGCTCAGCTCTTTTTTCCCTCTCTAGAAGGGCAAGCAGCCATGTCTGTCAGTTTGCTGTCTGATTGTTCACAACTGTAAGAAAATGTTTGTGTGTTTTTAATTCTTTCTACTATTAATGCCTCAGAGTGAGTTACTGAGATAGTAAGAGCCAGTTAATATGACAAGGGGTGGATTAATCTGGGATTCCAAGTGTGACGTGGTGGATAGAGTGATGGACTATGGAGAACAGGGTTCGAATCCCTGTTCAGCCGTGGAAACTGACTGAGGGAGTAGAAGTGGTAAAGGTAAAGGTAAGAAGGTTCCCCTTGACACTGAGTCCAGTCGTGTCCGACTCCAGGGTGCAGTGCTCATCCCTGTTTCCAAGCTGTAGAGCCAGCATTTCTCCAAAGACAGTTTCCGTGGTCATGTGGCCAGCGTGACTAGACACGGAATACCGTTACCTTCCCACGGACGTGGTACCTATTTATCTATTCGCATTTTTACATGCTTTCCAACGGCTAGGTCGGCAGGAGCTGGGACAAGCGACGGGGGCTCCCTCCATCACGTGGATTTGATCTTACAACTGTTGGTCTTCTGACCTTGCAGCACAGAGGCTTCTGTGGTTTAACCCGCAGCAGCACCCTTGAAGGGAAGCCAGGCCAAAATTAGAAAGAAAAGTTATGAAGCTTTGTGTCTTGAGGTGTGTTTTTTTCTTGTTTAAAATAAAATGGAGCAAAGCAAAGCAAACTCCCACTCCCTCTCCCAACTCCAGGGCGCAGTGCTCATCCCCATTTCCAAGCCGTAGAGCCAGCATTTCTCCAAAGACAGTTTCCGTGGTCACATGGCCAACGCGACTAGACACGAAACCTCATAACCTTCCCACTGAGGGGGTACCTATTTATCGGCTCACATTTTTACATGCTTTCGAACTGCTAGGTTGGCAGGAGCTGGGACGAGCGAGGGGAGTGCCCTCGGTCGTGTGGATTCGATCTTACGACGGCTGGTCTTCCGACCTTGCAGCACACAAAGGCTTCTGCAGTTCAACCTGCAGCGCCACCACGTCCATTTAATAAAACCACTCCTTAAATATCTCACTTACCTTGAAAGCCCTCTTAGGGTCGCTAGCAAGTAGGTTCCAATTTGGCAGCACAGAACACACACAGAGAGACCCTGGGGAAAGTGAATGCTGGAAAAGAAGTAAGTAAGTGTGGGGAGGGGCGGGGAATCACAGTTGAGGTGTCCTCATTGTGGAGCAAATGCCAGAACCCAGATTTGTGGTGACAAGGTCAAAATGTTGCTCCAGCCATGTTTTGTAGGCAAGTGTGAGCTCTGCTCCTCCTGCTGCCTTTTTCCTGAGGATCGAAGCCTGATGCCAGGCTCAGCCCTTACCCAAACCCCCCTGGCTTCTCCCCTCGCCTGCCTCCCTATAGATCATCCATCCTGCCCATTACTCAACCTGATTCTCCCTGCCCAAAGCCGCTCCTAGATTCTCTTACACCACCCGAGGCATGGTGAGTGCTGCATTAATGTTAGCTGTTGGCAACTTGAAAAACAGCGCTTGACGGAAGTGAAATTTTAAAAAACATCGCCTAAGTACATGCTGCATAATTACATAATTTGCATGAGTGTTATTTTGTTTATTTAGCTCTTTAATCCACTTATCCTCCAAAGGCCTTGGGTGAGAAAGTAACATTTAAAAGCAATAAGGAAACATCTAGAATGCAAATTTTAAAGCACCAAGTGCAATGTAAAACAAACAAACCACACACACCCCTGAGAAAAACCCACGATGTTCAATGCTATTTCTGGGGTTATGGTTTTCCCAACACCCTTGCCTCCTACTTTGGTGTAATCTAGAACCCTTCCAGCCCATTTAACATTCCAACAAGCGCCCCTGCATTCAACACCCCTTGTGAGACTTGTGTGTGTTTATCCTAGGGAGTGATTTCCTTCTCTCCGCTTGCCAGTTGTTTTCCCCCATGTCTTTCTCTGGCCTCCGAATCTGCCTTCTCCAGTAATTTGCTTGGCTTCGAAACAGCTTCTCTATTTTTTTTCCCCTTCCTGCTTCCCTCCTCAATTTGCTTGCAATTCCTCTGTTAGCAATTAGAACACTTTGTTTAAAGACAAATAAGATTTAATGCAATCTCCTTCCCTTTCCCTGGCAGCCGTTTCAACTGGAGCGGCTTTGGCACATCACAGCCAGTTGTGCCGAACACGGATCCCTCTCGTGCTGCATTCGTGACGCGCTTGTCTCCATGGCTAATGCAACCTGGACAGGAACTGAGCCAACGCTCGATCACTACACAGCACAGCCGTGCACCGGAGAGGGAGACAGCCGGAGGCGTCAAGAGTGCATGTGTTGATATTGCTTCCTTAAACCAGACAAACAGCCATTCCTTCATTCTCAGGCCATCCTGAGAGAAGCGTGTCACCCTTCTGTGAAGGCCAAGGACTCCTGCTCTGGAGACGTTTCAGCACCAGGTTCATCAGAAAACCATGACACTGGGAGTCAAACAATACATTTAGAGAACACGTCGTTAGAAAAATAAATTCCTTAGGCGCTGAAAGCATCTGATTACCACAAGATGGGCATTTGAAACTTCCGATGGTTTTCAGGTCAGGTTGGGCTTCTTTTGCGACTGGTCTTCAGGAGGTAAACCTGGGCTTTGGTACCATCCACGCCCTCTCTCAAGCACTAGAACAAGAGCCCAAGCCGGCCCCGGAGTTCTAGGGTGTTCTTTGTCTACTGTTTTGTGAGTCCCCCAAAACTATAGGAACAACTAAAAGGTTATAGTTCCATTGCTGGGTAGCTCAATGATCTGGCTGCAGAACCAGAGGTTGGGAGTTTGATTCCCTCACTGGGCCTCCTTGAGAGGGGCTGGACTTGATGATGCAGAGAGTCCCTTCCAACTTGGCAGTTCTGAGATTCTAAGACTGGAATGGGAATAAAGTCATAGAATCATAGAAAAGTGAAGTTGGAAGGGGGCCTGCAAGGCCATCCAGTCCAACCCCCTGCTCAAGGCAGGAATCCAATCAAAGCAGATCTGAAAGGGGGTTATCCTAATTTTTCTTGAATTCTTTCACAGTTGGAGGGCTCAGATTTGGGTTGAATATCAGGAAAAAACTTCCTAACTCTTAGAGCAGTTAAGACAATGAGGTCATTCATTCCATTATCTTACTGCTCTAAGAGTTAGGAAGTTTTTTCCTGATATTCAACCCAAATCTGGGTTCCTTTAACTTGAGCCCATTGTTGCCTGTCCTGCACTCTGGGATGACTGAGAGCAGATCCTGCCCCTCCTCTGTAGGACAGCCATTCAAGTCTCTGAAAATCACTCTCCTATCTCCCTTCAGTCTTCTTTTCTCAAGGCTAAACACGCCCAGTTCTTTCAGCCTTTCCTCATAAGGCTTGGTTTCTAGCCCCTTAATCATCCTTGTTGCCCTCCTCTGAACTTCTTCCAATTTGTCAGCATCCTTCTTGAAGTGTGGCATCCAGAACTGGACACAAGACTCAAGATGAGGCCCAACCAGTGCTGAAGTCATCCTCTCCTAGGTTGTAACACGGATGCAATGTAGAAAGGAATTAGTTATGAGCTGCTTGCTGCTTGCTATTTATGAGTAGTTACTTTCCGGCTTTTTAAGAAGCTGGTTAAAAATGTGGCAGAGAGCCAGGCTTATGTATACCCTTTAAGTTTCAAGTCCCTTCAGGGAAGCAGAATCACACAATCTCCATAAAGACAGACAGCTGATATCAGGGTGCTTGGACTTTCTCATTCCAGTAGCCTAAGGCCATTTTAGTTTACTCTTGCAGGACAAAATTAAGATTTTGGCATCAAATAGTAAAAGGAAAAAATAACTGTGGCAAAGAGACTGGACTCCCCAGTAACATTCCACAAGCAAAATACTCAACGTTTCGTGCTTTTATGCTTTAAAAGCAAGCTCTTCCATGAACAGGATCCATAACTGGCCCCTGGCATAAAAGTGAAGAACCACCAATTCTGGCGGGAGCCTTCCCGGTTTCCTTTTGGCTCAACGGGCACCTTCTTATCTTTCTCTCCGTGTGATCCGATAAAGGCTTACAGCTCACAATTAGCATACTCTTTTTATGGGAGATATCCATCCAGTCATTCAAAGGCAACCGGCCGATCCGTCCTGTGTTAGTCCTTCTGTCTGAACGGTCTTGACTCCATTAATGCAATAAAATAAAATAGTACACCATATCCCAGTTTGTTCAGATCCTTAATGAAGCGCCTTTCCATTTGCCAGCAGCTGGCTCTTCTTCTCTTTCTTGGAAAGGAACGGAAGAGACACTTTTGGGCTCCCTCCCCTTAACTCCATCCTAAAAAACTTAATTTGTAGGCCAGGTACCAAAATGGAACACGTCGTGGTTGGAAAGGCAGGCTGCTACAGAGAAAATGTATTCCAGCCTCTAAGCCCGAGAGCTCTTTGTACAGCACAAAACGAGATCTCATCCATCCTTTGAAAAGAACTTTGAGGGGAAGCAGCTTCCCGCTTACCTCGTCTGTATGCAGCCCAGCGCCGCTTCCTCTCACCACTGGGGAATCCACGTTGTCAGATATTTTATCCTTTAGAACGGCTTGACATATTGGCCCGGAACACTACCGAAAGTTTTTGCTCTTCCGTGACATGCGGTTTTAACATCCATCACAAATTTCCTCGGCTGCTTTAACGGACAGCATCTTAACCGCTCGAGCGGAAAGGAGGCCCCGTGGAAAGAGTTGGGCTGAGCAAGAGACGCTGCTGCAGATTTGGTGCCAGAAAGTTCCACATCGCCTCCCATGGAGGACAAGAGATGCCGGGCCCGGGCACTGCCGTTTCTCCCTCCATTGAGGGCTGGGGAGTCCAACAGTGGCTGTTTTTTGTCAGGCAGAACTCGGAGGGATCACCGTTATTTTGAGACTCGGTGAGACCTTGCAACAGGTGATGACAACTGACCACAAGATGAAGGCGAGGTGGTGAGTGCCCCAGCGCTGGAGGCATTCAAGAGAAAATAAGACAACCATCTGTTGGATATATTATTTGGATTCCTGCAGTCAGCAGCCAGGTGGACTCCATGGCCTTAGAGGCCCCTTCCAATGCAAATACAGTCATGCCCCACTTTACGATTACCCCGTTTAACGATGAATCTGCTTGACGGTGAGGTTTTTGTGATCGCTTTTGCGATTGCAAAACGATGATTTGAATGGGTTTTTTTTCCGCTTTGCAATGATTGGTTCCCTACTTCGGGAACTGACTTTCGCTTTACAATGATCAAAAACATCTGATCATCGGGTTTCAAAATGTCCGCCAGCTGAAGAAAATGGCCCTCCGCTGTGCTTAGGGATGGATTCCTTGCTGCAAAGGCACGGAAAATGGTCACCCCTATGGAGGACCTTTGCTGACGGTGAGTTTTCAGCCCATTGGAATGCATTGAACGGTTTTCAATCCATTTCAATGGGCTTTTTTATTTCGCTTTACGATGTTTTTGCTCTACAACGATTTGCTGGAATGAATTAATGTCGTCAAGTGAGGCACCACTGTATTTTAGGATTCTGAGATGGGAAGCACCTGCAGCTAGAAGCTGTCCAACCTCAGGTGGGCAGCCGTGGGCCTTCAGAAGTTCCTGCAGCTGCAGCTCCCAGGATCCCTCAACATTTGGCGATGCTGGCAGTCCTCGCAGCCACCCTGTCAGCTAGGTCAAGATGATCATCCTCTGCATTATGGTTTGGGAAAGTGACACTTAGAGAGAGAATCTGCTAGCCTTTAGTTAATTAATTTATTACCCCCATTAGTGCCAAGGCACCATCCTGGGAAACTGATAAAGGTTTTAAAAACCAAGACTTCACAGCAAAAGACAAAAATATGACACAAACAACAGAAACGTGGCAAGAGCATTAAAAAAAGTGGCACCCAATAAATTATCACAAAAAAACTCAAAATTATCACAAAAAATAGGGTCTCAGTGCATTTATTTTTATTTTGGCTTTTTTTTTTTTTGGTGATACCTGACTTCCCTCTGGTTATCTCTGGGCTTGGGGAAATTACTCCAGGGGACTACAGGTTTCAACCTTCACCCCCTGCCTCCACGGATCCAACTGACCTTCATGCTGCCCGCTCCGAGTCCTGTCTGCCTAGGACAACAGCCTTAATAGAGTGGTCTTAATCGACTAGATAGGCGGGATATAAATTAAATAAATAAATAAATAAATAAACAAACAAACAGATAAATCTATGAAAATGCAAAATACAGCCAAGAATACACATTTTTTAAAAACACAACTCCCAGAATCCCTTGACCAGTGGTCGAATTGACCATGCTGACCAGAGAGAGATTCAGGGATTGATAGTCCCCCCAATTTGGAGGGGGGGCATGTTCTCTGCCACCTGAACTGTTCATAGCAGAAGTGAGATTCAAGAAGGGGGAAACGTCTGTCCGTCCGTCCGTCCGTCCGTCCGTCCGTCCGTCCGTCCGTCCGTCCGTCCGTCCGTCTGTCTGTCTGTGTTCACCTGGCTTTCTGCTTTTCCTCACTCGCACAGGCAGTCAATCCAATCAACATACACAATGAACTGGAGGAATTGCAACACGGGATGACCCTGCTAGATTTGAGCATGTGACGGTATCACTAGAGCACGTGATAGTGTGGGTGAGACTTCACAATCAGTCATAGCTAGTCAGAAATCACAGTGCCAAGTTGTTCAATGTTGTGGGTATAGAGTGTTAAATTAAAGAGGGTAGCCCTGAAAAAATGAATGTGCTTTTAAAACTGAGGCTACTGTACCCATGGCAAAACAATTAGCCAGCTCCACAGCCAAGCAAGGTCACTGTACCATAACAATCCTAACAGCTGAACATGTTTATGCTACAGTGTGTAAATATGGAGGTGGAATTCTCAGGTCATATAACTTGCACTCTCTAATATTCTGGTTTTACAACACCCTGGTGTGGCAGAGCCTTAGTCCTCCGAGCTTTGCAAAAATTTTAGTCAAAACAATGACGTTATCTTCATAGTGGCAACTTGCCAGATACTACATCACAGGCCCTTGGAGTTAGAAAGACTTCAGGGACAACAGAATTTCCTATTATAAATATTATGCTGGAACTCCGGGCCCCTGACAAAGAGATAGTTTACAGTTTGAAGGGAAGGAAAATGACTGAAGAATTATAAATATATAGGGAGATAAGATGCACACATATCAGGATGCACCTCATCAACACATTGCAACAACTCCACACCAAACACCCTGGATACAAAATATAAACTGTGTAGCAGCAGAGCAGCAGGCTTCATTTCCAGAAGGAACCAGCTTGTCATAGATTTTCCTCCATAGATGCAAATTGACACTTGAATGGTTTTGGTTGGGTGAGCACTTAAAGTAATGTATACGTGAAGGCTTTCACGGCTGGGATCTAATGGTTGTTGTGGGTTTTTCGGGCTCTTTGGCCATGTTCTGAAGGTTGTATCCACAGGCACCAGCAGAACTTCAATAAAAAAGAATAAAGTTTGAAACTCAACAAAACTTGGCTCCCAGCTCTCAAAAATACAGCGTGCAAAAGGTCAACTAACTCTACCCAGCCACAAGGACCGGGGATCACTACACACAAAAGACACCCATCAACCACAGTGACAGATAATCTCTCCTTCTTATCACAACAATACACCCACAACAAGATACACTAATCACCCATCTACAGAAAAAGACAAAAGCCCATCTCACAGCCATAAATACTCCACTCCCAAGCCAACTACACCAGAGCACAGAATGCTGTCCTCTGAAGATGCCAGCCACAGAGACTGGCAAAACATTAGGAAGAACAACCTTCAGAACACGGCCAAAGAGCCCGAAAAACCCACAGCAACCACTTAACGTAATGTTTTGTAGTCTTCTTTAATGTTTTTATTCTTAAGAACCCTGGTGTTTTGAGAATTGTGTTCTCTGATTTTTCATTCTGCTTTTTTAGTCTATAAGCTCCTGCCTTGTTAAAATGTAAATGAAACATTCTCATTGTTCTTTTTTACTCTTAAAATCTACTTCTACTGTATTTTGGATTGAATTCTAATTTAAGTATTTCCCTGCACCTTAAATTTAGTTTTCCTACACTTTTAAGCATTTGAGCCTACAGTTTTTTTCCTATACCTGTAAGACTTTTACATGTTTGCAATATTTGAGATATTGTTTTGCTTCTGGGAGATAGAAACAATGTGGATAAATAAAGCTTATAGAGTTAGACAAGCTGATGTTGCCTGGAATTTCAACAATAAAAAGATGTATACCCTGATACTCAGGTGGATTTTGATAAGACTGGAAATGACTATCTTGTTTCATTATTAATTATTAATTAATTTGAGATAAATGCCTGCTGTAATGAACACAGGATTCTGATTTTTGTTTCCCTGGGAGGTCTATAAAGTTCTGTAGGGCCCTTGGGGAATCCCAGGCCTGACAAACAACAGAAACGGTCAGTCCTAGCTAGTTGGAGATCACAGCACAAGTACAATGATATCACAGCCGACCAAATTTAGTTGCCTAGAGGCTTCATTGACAGCAGGTGAAAGCCGCCTTATCTTTCAACATAGAAGAGAAAGATAAATGCCCAGCAAACATTTTTTTTCCTAAGAGTATCAAGGAACTGGTGACAAAAGGATATTTCACTGATGAAAATACAGAGGAGGCAGAAAGGTGACACGATAGATATCTTCAGACATCTAAAGGGTTATCACGCGGGACATGGGCAAAAATACTGTTTTCTTTCTTCTGTAGCTCTAGCAGGAAAGACCCGGAGTAACAGATTCAATTGATTGGAAAGGGGAGTCTGAGTAAACACTGGGGGAAATTACATGGTAAAAATTATTTGACAGTTTGATGGATTACCTCAGAGAGCAATGGGCTCTCCTTCACCGAACCCTTTTAGACAGAGCCTAGATGCCCATTTCTTGGGATGGCTTCAGTTGTGGGTTTCCTGCTTCAGAGCAAGTTCTAAACGGATGACAGGAGACTCTTCTGGCTTCAACATAATGTCTTTATTAGACACAACAGGTGTCTTATCAATGGCAGCTTCAAAAGGTCCAGCTTCCCAGTTCCTTCCCACGTCCTCAATGGCCAACGTCTTCTCCTCTTTCCAGGAAAGAGGGTTCCACAAAACAGAACTGTCCCACAGGCTGGACTGACCCTTCAGCCATTGGGTCCTGCCTGGTGTACCTAACAGGGGCATTGAGCCCACTCCCCATTGGATTTCATGAGGGGATCCTGACAAATGGCTGTGGCTCTCACTTTGTTGGTGATGTATCTCCAAGTTTCCATCTGAGCTGGTGTCCCTCCAGCTGCATGGGAAGCCTCCTTGGCCAACCTCCTTGTTCCTCTTCCTCTTCTCCTTTCTCCCTTGCTATCTTCAGAAGGACACCTTCCTAGGTGGCTTGCGAGTGGTTTGGAAGCCCACTCCTCCAGCCAGGAATATCAACCTAACCTCCTGTGCGATGCTTGTATCTATCTTAACCCTCCACTCCAAGCCTTCAGGGAGTTCCTTTGAACTGTTTCTCCTTGGGATATCAGATCTCCTTTGGTGGTATTCTCCCTCCATCTTTTCCTGCACCGTTGTATCCTGCTTCTCCTCTATTTCTCTTCCCTTACCTCCCTTCTCCTCCCGCCAACCTAGCGGTTCGAAAGCATGCAAATGCAAGTAGATAAATAGGGACCACCTCGGTGGGAAGGTAACAGCATTCCGTGTCTAAGTCGCACTGGCCATGTGACCACGGAAGATTGTCTCCGGACAAACACTGGCTCTATGGCTTGGAAACGGGGATGAGCACCGCCCCCTAGAGTCGAACACGACTGGACAACAATTGTCAAGGGGAACCTTTACCTTTACCTTTACCTTTACCTTTACCTTTACCTTTACTTTACCTCCCTTCTCATCTTGCTTCTGCCTCCTTTGGTCCTCCTCTTTCCCTTTTATACCTCCCACCTTCTCAGCTTCTTGTTTTCTCTCCCTATCTTCTCCCATGCGGCTGTTGGTTTCCATCTCTTTATCTTCAGCTGGGGCTCCAAACTGTTGGAGTCCCATTAATATGGCCCTACTCAGGGTTTCAAATCCTTCTGTGGCATTGGAAGGAGACAGCACACCGACAGGCGGATTCATTGCCCTGTCCTTTTGATAGTGATCCTCTGGATCCCCTTCACCTCTACAAAGCTATGATCTTAACATATGTTTGCATGATGCTTTCCATAGTTTCAGCTAAGAAGGTGTTTGTGTGTGTATGTGAGAGAGAAAGAGGGAACGTGAATCCTGCTCAGCTCCAGTTGATTTGCTCAGTTCTTGCGGTCATCCTCAGGCCAAGATGAATTGCTTCCCATTTGCATGCCCATTGCTTCATCTGGCATCTCTTGATTTCCCTCCGTTCAATGTGCAAAACGGTCTCCATGGAGAAGCATTCTCTATTCCATTTGAATTTGCTCCTGTTAATAAGACACTTCTGTCTCTGGAGGTTAGCCTGTGATGACGGGCTTGCTCTTGATGCTACTGTGAACTGGCTGTGTGTTTGCCAGAGAAAACTGGCAATCTACCCACCAGACAGGATAACCTTGCAAATCTTTACATAATTGCTGATCTCCATGCAGGACAACTTGCATGTCAGAAACAAAGACTGCCTAATCTTGGTGGAGATCACTCATTCACCTCCAGGCTCTGATTCATTCTCTGGCTATAAGAATTTGATGCTGATGAGAATTTCAGAGTAACTGGTTGTGCAAACAGGGACACTGAGTTCCAAGATGGACTACGAAGGTACTTAAGATTGTTCATGTGTTCAGATCCAGTGCCACATGTTCCTCCTTGCCGAAGTTTCTCCGTTGTCATGCAGAATACCCCAAATCAATGTGACCAGGGGAATCTCAGGAGTTGCACTGAGCAAAGCAATTTTTCTTTCTCTGGAGAGATAAACTCATTTTTATTAATGACCTGGATGAAGGATTGCAGGGAATATTTATCAGATTTGCAGATGACCCAAAACTGGGCGGAACAGCATTAGTACTTTGGAAGACAGGAAGAAAAATCAAAAAGATCTGGATGGGCTCGAGCACTGGGCTGAAAACAAAAGAATGAAATTTAATGGGGATAGGTGCAAAGTTCTTTACCTAGGGGGGAAAAACCTAAGCTACAAGATGGGGTTACCCGGCTCAGTAATATAAGGAGTGAGAAGGATTTTGGAATTGTTGGAGATCACAAGCTGAATATGAACCAACAGTGCAATGTGGTTGCATAAAAGGCAAATGCTGTTTTAAACCACATTAACAGTAGTTTCCAAATCTTGCAATGTTCTCCTCCATTCGGTATTGGTTTGGCCTCACCTTGAGTCTTGTGTCCAGTTCTGGACACCATACTTGAAGAAGAATGCCAACAAACTGGAGCAAGTTCAGAGGAGGGCAACAGGGATGATCAGGGGGCTGGAAACCAAGCCTTTTGAGGAAAGGCTGAAAGAACTGGGCATGTTTAGCCTTGAGAAAAGAAGACTGGAAGGAGATAGGAGAGCACTCTTCACTGAAAGCCTGATGCTTAATGTCAATAAAGTCATATGTTTCAGTTCCTTTCTTGGGGCCATGCGTGCATACACCAAGCGACCATGCACACATGCTCCCCAAGGAGTGCGACAGCAAGGAAGAGACTGAAACTTAACACCTTTGTCGATGTTACGCAACAGGCTTTCAGCCAGTATATATTATTTATTACTCATGATCCTTTCCACTAGGATATTCCAGAATACAACGTGGCCATCTCAACAGCCACCCAACATTTTTGCTCTACCGTTCCATGGAGTATCTGCACGTAGACTGCATGGGGACCTCAGTCTGGCTTACTTGTGACTCCTCCTTCCTTCAACTCAACTGGCTGGTTATCTTTTGAATCCTATGAATGATGAGCGGGAGACAAAGAATATTTTGTGACGTTGCTCTTTCCTGGGGCTGATGTGCAGCTCTCTGCTTCACCCTATAGTTGTCCAGGGATTGGGCTTTTCTGCTTTGTCCAATGAAGGTGTGCAGGCCAAATGGTCAGAGCTGTGTGGATTCAGAAGCACCACCTGTCCGGCCGGTGGTGTGGTCTTGTCTCCAAAGCAACGTTGACCTTGACGTTCTTCAGCCAAATGGTCTTCTCACTCCTGCACTTCTTTTCTTATTTCTTTTATTTTGAATCATCTGTGCCTTTTCTCTCTCCTTATGTGAGAGAAAGTTTACTAGCTTTCAGCACTGGATGAGCTGTGTGATATCTTTGGCCAGTATCCTGTTCCATATTTCTGTACACACAGAAATCTTCTGCAGTGATGTGACAAAGTGCCACTTGCATTTCAACAGGCTCACCCCCGGGCACCTCATTATCTTGACACAGCAGCTTCCCAGCCGGGGTCCTCTGTGCCCGAGAAATAATCGGATGCTGAGCTTGATCCTTATACATTCCTCTTGGTGGCCCTTCATTGGCTTATCTTTTTTAAATACTGTATATGCAGCAGCCTGCGTTAAAGCCTAAATGTCATGCCATATAGAAGTGATTGGGAATATGTAACACCAAACAACACATCTTCTTATGGACAATTTTGTCTTTTTGTTGCATATTATGTTCTTCATTTTAAAAGAGCTGCTTTTCTCAAGCTGTCTCTGTTTTTCTTTTCATTACATGATAACCCTCCAGCTGTTGGCTTCCCAAATGTTTGTCAATGCATCCCACATTCATTTTGGGCATTTCTTGGGCTGCTTGCTTTTTTCCTGATTCACAAGACCTTGGTTTTTTAAAAAAAACAACATTCATTTTAAAACTGTTTTCATGGCTTCCTTCGTTAGCTTTACCGAGTGACTTTTGCAGACCATCTAAACTTTCATCTGTCTTTTCCGCATATCATTTGTGGTTCATAACCTCTCCGCTGACAATGACACCTTCGTTTGAATTAGCAAATCCTTCCTCTAAAGGTGTTTGCCAACTGCAAACTGAAAAGCCACAGGAAGAACGTACGTTCTTACCACAATCCACTTTGTATCACTATGTCTTCCGTCATCTGATCACCAGCTTCCACGGCACTTTTTTTTTTTTTTTTTTTTTTTTTTTTTGCTACCAGTACAGATTGCCAATTATATGACTATCTCTTGAGTCAAGACCCTTCTTTACCAACAACTCTGTCAGCTTTCTGTGACGGACTTTTGTCAAAGTCTTTATCATGGGCGGTAAAAGCAAGGCTGCCTGTCACAATCCTGTCACAGCCTCCCTCTCCAATAGTTCTTCTCTGTTCCCAGGTCCTCCTCCGAATCCAAGCAGCCTTGCTCTTCCTTTCTTCCCACTTTTTGTAAATTCTGTCAGATACTATTGTTCAGAAACACATTGGCACATGGGTCATTAAGCTCGTTGTTCAGACGGCACTGCGCGCATTGTCATTTTCTTTTCTGTTTTTTAACTCACAGTGTAACAAAGGCTGACCCCAGCCAAATTTCAAGAATTCCTATTCCGTACAGTTGATTGAAAAGATTCATCAAAGCATCTAAATTATAATCTCCCGGTAGGGTTTAACGCTTCCGCAACCCCTACAACCAGGACCTTTTGCCAGATTTTGTTAATCATAATGGGCTTGCGATTTCAGACTTCTGCCTTTACAGCCCCATATTGACTCCTGGTACAATAAATTCAGTTAGCCTGTTATCTTCAAACAGCTCCTTAAAGCACACTATGCTTCTTATGGTGTTCTTAGCGTTAAATGTCGCGGAATTATGATTCTCAGTATTAGGCATGACTATTTAAAAAAGTTATACCTGCTACCTAACACCTTGATCTTTTTATGCCAGGTTGTCTTTTTTCAAAGCCACTTCTGTTTTACTTTCATGGATTGGCTACGCAATAGATCTCCAGATCATACGGCTCTTGTTTAGGTTTTCCATTTCTGTCTTGTATTCAAATCACCGTTTTCCTTTGCCTTTCCGAAGCTTTGCACCTGTGCTTTCAGAGGGAGCGTAACCCCATCCAGCACAGGCTGCAAAACTGTTCCTTGATCTGTCTTTCGACAGACCAGGAACACCTCTGTCATGTCTGGATTAAGTTTCGGTTTATTCACCCTCATCCCATCCACTGCTGACACCAGACACTGCTCTAGAACTTAGACAGCTTCCTTGGATTTAGATGGCATGGAGAGATAGGGTTGGGTGTCATGAGTGTACTGGTGACCGTGAATCTCAAAACTCCAGACAACTTCTCCCAATGGTTTCATATAGATGTTTAATAGCATACAAGATAATACGGAACTCTGAGGGACACCACAGGCCAATGGCCAGCGCGTTGAGCAGGAGTCCCGTAGCACCACCCTCTGGGTTCTCCCCTCCAGAAAGGACCAGAGTCGCTGTAAAACAATGCCTCCAAGCCCCATCCCAGAGAGACGGCCCAGAAGGATATCATGGTTGATGGTAACAAAAGCCATTGTTCCATTGCCTTTTGTAATGGACAGTCTTTCAACACTTCCGATAAAATGTCCATCTCTGCTACTTCCCAAATCTTCTCCAAGAGCAACTCCTGTTTCAGTATCTCCAGTGTTCTTCCAGTTCTTAGCATAAAGAATTCTGGCTGCTGTGACTGTAGGTATAACTAGGTGGCTCTTAGTCTTACCTATGTTGGCAGGTATAATGTTCAATAAAAACAATTCTGAGTTTCATGGTATGTTACAAAACAATATTTTTTTGGTAACAAAGTAAGCACTACTATCCAGTCCTGCTTCTACAAGTCCACCACATGCGGTAAAAACTTCCCTCTTGAGCTTTACACTTCCAACAAACATTTGACACCTCTGTATAGATCTTTGGTAGTTTTTGGAGTCATATGCCACCTATAAAACATCTTATATATGGTCTTAAAATTTACCAATTTTGTGAGCTTTATATTATTTTTCCATATTTGCAACCAATGATCAATGTCAATATTATGTCCTATATCTTGTACCCACTTGATCATATATTCCACCTCACCTTCCATTTTAGTTTCAAGCAAATAATCATACATCTTCTTAATTGCTTTCTCATTTGAGCCCAAAAGAGACTGGATGGTAATTATTCAGTACTGTGGGGTCCAAGGAGGGCACTTCCAATAATGGTCTCACTATTGCCTTCTTCAAACAAGCTGGGATCCTATCCTGCTGCAAGGAGGCTTTCACTACCCCTTGAACACACTCAGCCAGTTCCGCTTTGGCTGCTTTTATAAGCCAGGAAGGGCAAGGGCCAGCAGACAAGTGGTAGCCTTTACCTTTCCAAGGATTAGGAATCCTTCAGTCTCGAAAGACTATGGTAACAAGCTCTGAATGGAGGACTTGGAGCAGCGTCTAGTGTGGCTCAAAAGGCCAATTCACAAGTGACAACAATCCTTTCCACACTGAAGACCAATACAATCTGTCCCCTGTCCAGCTCCCCGATTTGGCTGGTTTCGGGATGGCCTCTTGGCCTCAGCCTGCTGGACAAGGGTCTCTTCAAATTGGGAGAGGCCATCATACACTGCCTGCCTCCAGGCTGAATGCTCAGAGGTCAGGGTTTCCCATCTGTGAAGGTCTATTCCTAAGGCCTTCAGATCCCACTTGCGGATCTCCTTGTATCGCAGCTGGGGTTTCCTTGTGAGTTGATTTTTCTGCACTAATTCCTCTCCAAGGATCCTGTCCACATCACCAGGGTGCAAAAACTGAATCTTATCCATCAACACCAAACAAGCAGGAGCCGTAGTTACATCTACAGGACCTGTATTAACAAGAGCTTCCAAGTCAGAGTGGATCCAAGTGATTTTGCCTCAAAGTGCTGTGCCAGGTGACTCTGTGTGGACACAATGGTGGCAGTGAAGAATGACTTCTTTACTGCTACTAATGGGTCAGAACAGGTCTTCCAACTGGCTTTCTCCTTTTGAGGTTGCTGTTGCTTACATCCACTAATACCTTTATCAGTTTAGAGCAGGTAGCAACTGTATCTGAAAAAAACCAGAATCCAAACCCATGTGCCAGCTCTATCCACACATCTACTCTGGCAACGCAGTTACGAGTCCCGACAATGCCGCACACAATATCTGGGGCATGTTTACTTGTGATCTATGCCATCCTTTGCCAATAGTGCCCCCTGCACTCTATGTAGGACAAACGGGATAATCTCTGTGCAACTGAATTAGCAGACGGCATGAATGGCAACACACAAACACTTGTTTCAGATCGTTTCACCTTACCTGGATACTCTTTGAGTGACCCAAAGATGACTCTTTTGGGGTGCGGTGGGGGAAATTGCAATGTAAATAGACTTGAAAGAGAAACAGTTGAGATAAGGTGTAGACGGATGCTGCAGACCCACTCAGAAGGATTAAATATCAATTAAGGGGTCCTAAAACATGATTCTCACAGGTTGGCACTTGTGTCAACAGTGCTAATGTTACTTTCCAGACGGATAAGCGAAATTATTCACAGCCGGATGGTCCTATTCTTGTACTAACAAAACCACGATCACTTCATCCAGTATCTATATCCCAGCCTGGCCATGGAGAGATACAATAGTTCAGATAGTCTCATTCTAATGTCTGAGGAAGTAGATTTTGTCAACAAAAGCTCACCATACAATATAGCCATTAGTCTTTATATAAGATGCCACAGTGTTTGTTGCCTTTTGTTTGTGTTTTGTTCATTTGTTTATTTTGTCTGATACGGTTGCACAGACTAACACTTCTTCAAAGAGTGTGATTTTATCGAGGCCTTCATAATCCCTTCCCCAGTGATTTTATACACAGTTGGATTGGCTAGTGGTCGCATTTCTGTTTTTTGCTGCTGTGATATTTTAAAATTTGAAGCAAACGACAACAATGCCAGGTTTCTGACTTGAATTTATGTCACTTCTGCCATAATATTTTATTTATTTATGGGAGCGAACACACACACACACACACACACACACACACACAGAGAGAGAGAGAGAGAGAGAGAGAGAAGGGGGGGCTTTAAAAAAAAAGAACCAGAGCTTCAGGTTGCATCATCAGAAGTACTGAGTCCGAATTGTTGTTGTTGTTTAGTCGTTTAGTCGTGTCCGACTCTTCGTGACCCCCATGGACCAGAGCATGCCAGGCCCTCCTGTCTTCCACTGCCTCCTGGAGTTGGGTCAGATTCATGTTGGTTGCTTCGCAGACACTGTCCAGCCATCTCATCCTCGGTCGTCCCCTTCTCCTCTTGCCATCACACCTTCCTAACATCAAGGTTTTTTCCAAGGACTCTTTTCTTCTCATGAGATGGCCAAAGTACTGGAGCCTCAGCTTCAGGATCTGTCCTTCCAATGAGCACTCAGGGTTGATTTCCTTCAGAACCGATAGGTTTGATCTCCTTGCAGTCCAGGGGACTCTCAAGAGCCTCCTCCAGCACCACATTAAGTCCAAATTAAAGGAACTCTATTCTGCTCTTGTCAGACTTCACCTGGAATCCTGTATCCAGTGCTGAGCACCACAGTTCCTAGAGGTGCAGAACATATATGCAGAGGAGGGAGATCAGAACAGCCAAAGGTCTGGCAACCAAGCCCCTTGAGGAACAGCGGAGGGAATTAAGCTTGTTTCCCATGGAGTAGAGGAGACTGGGAGGCGATGGGGTGGCCATCTTCAAATATTTGGAGGACTGTCCCACACAAAACGGACTGAGCTTATTTTCTGTAGCCCCAGAGGGCAGGACCTAAGGCACCGGATCCAAATGCTGAGAGAGGAGATTCCACCTCAACATTAGGAAGAAGCTCCCAACCGTAGGAGCTGTTCAACGGAGGAATGGGCTGCCTCGGAGGGTGGTGGGCTCTCCTTCCCTGGAGGTTTCCCAACAGAGGTTGGATGACCACTGGGCAAGAGTGTTTTCAGCTCTTTTGTGACTAGGCTCTGTTTCAGCACCTCTGATGAATTAAGAGATAATCTGCTTTGATGCATTACAATCTCATTGTTATTCCAGGTCTTGCAGGATTTTCCATGTAGACGTTCTTCTCAATGGTTGTTTGAATGCTGTCTTGGTGGCTACAAGATCTTCTTCACAGAATCCTATCATTCATTTTTCCAAATTCATTTCATGTTCCTAGTCCATGTTTTCCCGCAAAATCTACACATTCCTTTTACTTATTTTACTATTATTATTATTATTATTATTATTATTATTATTATTATTATTATTATTATTATTATTATTATTATTATTATTATTATTCTTATTCTTATTCTTATTCTTATTCTTATTCTTATTCTTATTCTTATTCTTATTATTATTCTTATTCTTATTCTTATTCTTATTCTTATTCTTATTCTTATTCTTATTATTCTTATTCTTATTCTTATTCTTATTCTTATTATTATTATTATTATTATTATTATTATTATTATTATTATTATTATTTACTTTCTTGGGCTCCATGATCACTGCAGATGGAGACAGCAGCCCCGAAATTAAAAGACGCCTGCTTCTTGGGAGGAAAGCAATGACAAACCTTGACAGCATCTTAAAAAGCAGAGACATCACCTTGCCAACAAAAATCCGGATAGTCAAAGCTATGGTTTTTCTTGTCATGATGTATGGAAGTGAGAGCTGGACCATAAAGAAAGCAGACCACCGAAGAATTGATGCTTTTGAATTGTGGTGCTGGAGGAGGCTCTTGAGAGTTCCCTGGACTGCAAAGAGAACAAACCTATCAATTCTGAAGGAAATCAACCCCAAGTGCTCATTGGAAGGACAGATCCTGAAGCTGAGGCTCCAGTACTTTGGCCATCTCATGAGAAGAGAAGACTCCTTGGAAAAGACTTTGATGTTGGGAAAGTGTGAAGGCAAGAGGAGAAGGGGACGACCGAGGATGAGATGGTTGGACAGTGTCATCGAAGCAACCAACATGAATTTGACACAACTCTGGGAGGCAGTGGAGGATGGGAGGGCCTAGCGTGCTCTGGTCCATGGGGTCACGAAGAGTCGGACACGACTAAACGACTGAACAAACAAAAAATTATTATTATTATTATTATTATTAAATCCCTAGGTATGACATTTAGTGGTTGCTTTATATCTATCTAACAGCTTTGCAGGCTTCCTAGAATTTTTATATGCTGTCTGCCATTTTATCAGAAGATGGAGCACATATTTCTGCGATGTTGATGGCTGTGGGATTTCCCTTCAGCTGAATAAGCATTAGTCGCTCTGAGTATGGAATGGGGTTCATAGCAGCTGCGCTTACGGCTTAATATTCTCACCCGGTCCAGGGTCTGTAAAAGAAATTTGAATTCCAGCAAAAGCAACCAAGAGTCTTCATGTCTGGACTCCACTTTGTCTGGAGCATGCTGAATTACCACTGTAATTTCTTTGTATGTTGTACGCAGAAATTTTGTATATCTATATTTCTTTGTATATTGTACACAGTTCTTTGGGAAATTAATAGGCATAAGAAACTTGTATTTAATTTTAGAACTGCAGAGCTGGAAGGGACCCTACAGATCATCAAGTCTAGCTTTTGCCAAAGAGGTACAGCAAGGAATCGAACCTCCAACCTCTGGCTCCACAGTCAGAGACCTAAACCACTGAGCTTGTTTGCATACTGTTTGATGTTTCTGTTGAAACAGGCAGGCACTGCTACCCACCATCTTGAATTAAAATCCAAAGACTTGCAGAAGGAATACCCCAAATTGTAGTAACTGTAGACGTGGAAAGGTTATCTGCTAAAACCTCCTGGTGATGTGGGCAATCCAGAGCTAAACCACCCCTGACCGATGGCCATACCATCTCTCTTGAAGAGGTCAGAAAGGTCTTTTTAAGTTCTGCTTTGTCCAAACGGCCTGTTTTATAACCTGCGCCCATCAGTGCATATCTCCCTTGGGGAGGAGCAGAAGCCGTGTTAAACCATGCTAGCAGACCAGGCCAAAAATAAAATTAAAAAATAAAATAAAGAAGATAAAAACATTGCTGCACCGGAAAGACTGACTGCTAAGTTTTAATGTGAGCTTCCGTAGACAATTCTCTGAGGAGGTGGGCTTGTCCACAGAGGCTCACACTGAAATATAGCAGTCAGATGCCACCACATTGTTGTCTTCTTTATAATTATTATTATTTTTACTTTTCTTTGGGTTTTGACCTCATGCACTTCTGGTTCTTCACTTCTCTCCAGGCTAAATACACCCAGCTCCCTCAACCTTTCCATGGGAAGGATGGCTGGGCTTGGTTTCAAAACCCGTTACTATGCTGCTCTGCCTCCTCTGGAGACATTCCATATTGTCAATGTCCTTCTTAAACTGTGATTCCCAGAACCAGCCACAAAACTCCAGGTGAGGTCTATGCAGAGCAGAATAGGATGATATGAATCCTTCTGATGCTGCATCCTGGAATTGCATTAACTCTCCCCCTCTCCACCCCCGTTGCATCACACCACCTTACTAAGACCCTTAGATCCTTTTCATGTGTCCTGATGCCAAAACAGCTGGATGTCTTATTTTTCCTGCCCAGACATAGATCTTTGCCTTTATCCCTTCTGAAATTCATTTTCCCTATTTTGGCTCAGATGTTTAATGTGTTAAGGTCATCTTGAATCCAACATCTGGCTTCTGAGACCTTACTTATCCCTCCCAGTTTGCTGTCTTCTGCAAATGGAGGAGCAAAACCTTCTCGTCTCAGAGCCCAGTCGTTTAGAGAGCTGCTGGACAACACCAGCTCCAGGCCAGTCGCCTGACTTGTCACTTCTCTCCAGAATGATTAAAAAAAAAAGTTTTGGTGAGCACTGCTTACCGGCAAAACAAAGTGCCGACTTGTAAACACAGTGCCATCGATGAAATGGCCAAATTTATGGAACTTAAAGAAGAAACCATCGGCTTAGTTATTGTTGTTCATAACCTGTGTCTCTTAAAGAGAGAGAGCAGAAATCACAGAAAGAAAAATGCATCAATAAAACAGAAATAATAAGACCACTGAATGGTGGGGTTGCTTCCCTGCCTTTCCCCCTCCCTTCAAAACAGATACAGTATTCTTGTTAAACACAGTCAGGTTCTAAAAACTGTTCCATGTTTATAGAGTAGGGTGTGTCAAGGAATTGGTTCAAAACTATCTCTCCGACGCATTTTTTTGTATCACCTGGCAGGACAAAGTTCCAAATAGAGTAGTACTAGAGTGAGCTGGAATTTTTAGCATGTATACATTACTGAAACAGCGATGTCTACATTGACTTGGGCATGTCATGAGAATGGCTTTCAAAAAATGTCCTGGATGGAGAATGAGTGCAGGGAAATCGCCCCAGAGGGAGACCACAGCTGAGATACAAGGATATGTGCAATCAGGATCTGAAAGCCTTAGGAATGGACCTCAACAGATGGAAAACCTTGACCTCTGAGTGTTCAGCCTAGAGGCAGGCGGTGCATCATGGCCTCTCCCAATTTGAAGAGACACTTGTACAGCAGACTGAGGCAAAGAGGCAGTCCCGAAACAAGCAAAACCAGGGAGCTGGACAGGGGACAGATTGGATTTGTCTTCAGTGTGGAAGAGATTGTCACTCTCAAATTGGCCTCTTCAGCCACACTAGATGCTGTTCCAAGACCTCCATACAGAGCACATTATCATAGTCTCTCAAGACTGAAGGATGCCTACTACTAACTCCTTTGCTACTATCCTGATCCATGTCTTCAGAATGGTGATTATTTTTTACTCGGAATAAACCTATTATGACAGATAAAACAATAGATTGCAACAGACCAGACATAATTCTGGAGAGCAAAGAACCTCAAACAGTGCCTAGAATAGGGTTTTGAAGAGAGAGAGCAGAGTTTATTTATCAACTATAAGTCATTAAAATACGTTAAAATAAAATAAAAGCAGCAGGTGAGATAATTAATTAAAAAGCAAATACAATGAGACGTAAATAGGAATCAAAAAGACAGATGTACAGGAAACAAGCGAGCTCGGATGTTGATTGCAGCCAAGGCAAAGTTTGCCACGTTTAAGGTGAATAGGGTTTTCAATATATTTCACAAACATAAGCTGTGGTATTTTTTTTAAAAAAAAGAAGAAGAACAAGAAGAAGCATGAGTAAACAGAAGAGTCGTAAGCAACCCAAGCCTAACGTTGAACATAATGCTATCTGGAAAACTCAAGGGATTTCTTTCTGATCCTCCCTCAGTCTCAGCTTTGGGAGATATTCTAAGTCCCCCAGAGGGAACAACGAAAAGATACATACTCCATAGTTTCTATTAAATGTAAGACAACAGCCTCCAGACTTGACCTATAAGTGGAAAAACCTCATGTATCTGTTGAGGTCCCCAGCCCCAAAAGGCTTGGAACTTCATAGCTAAGTAAACCCTGGTATTAATGAGAATAATAACAATGACTAATCATTTATCCCAATAAAAGTTGCACAGCTGTGCTCACTCTGCGCTAGACACACACACACACACACACACACACAGAGAGAGAGAGAGAGAGAGAGAGAGAGAGATTAAGCAGCTCCACTCTTCCATCTGCCTATTAGGGAATTTTGGTTATTCCCTTTAGTTAGCAGAGTATGGGGTAAGATCTTGATATATGCCATATGCTTGGTATATGCATAGACCAAGATCCAGGTCTATAGCGCCTGTGTCCTGAGCACACTCCTGTACTGCAGTGAGTCCTGGACCCTTTGTGCACGGCAGGAGAGAAACCTGAACACCTTCCATATGCGTTGCCTCCGATGCATTTTTTGTATCAGTTGGCAGGACAAAGTTCCAAATAGAACGAGCTGGAGTTTTTAGCATGTATACATTACTGACACAGTGACATCTACGTTGGCTCGGGCGTGTCGTGAGAATGGCTGATGGTCGGATTCCAAAGGACCTCCTGTATGGAGAATTAGTGCAGGGAAGTCGCCCCAGAGGGAGACCACAGCTGAGATACAAGGATATGTGCAATCAGGATCTGAAAGCCTTAGGAATGGACCTCAACCGATGGGAAACCCTGACCTCTGAGCGTTCAGCCTGGAGGCAGGTGTTGCATGATGACCTCTCACAACTTGAAGAGACCCTCATCCAGCAGGCCGAGGCCGAGAGGCAGTCCCAGAACGGGCCAAACCAGGGAGCTGGACAGGGGACAGACTTTATTTGTCTTCCGTGTGGAAGGGATGGTCACTCTCGAATTGGCCTTCTCAGCCACACGAGAAGCTGTTCCAAGACCTCTGTTCAGAGCACGATACCATAGTCTCTCAAGACTGAAAGTTGCCTAAAAAAATCTATGAGGTAGGAAAAACAGCAGCACAGAAATGTGGGGAGAGGAAGAACCATCTCTTATTCATGATATGGCTAAGATATTGGCAAACTGAAGGAGGAGCGCTTGCTTTGGATCAGTTCCGGCAATCTACAGAAAAGTTGAAGTTCCTTTCCGGAAGCCAGAAAGGGGCACAAGGGAATGCTCTGATCACCGTCTTTAAGGGTCCACCACCACCCCTTCCTGCTCTGCTCCAAAAAGCAGGCTGTATAGTCGGCCTCACGGTGGTCTTCCTAAAGAGTGAGGACAGAAGTACATCACAGGTGGAACAAGTAACTTATTCTACTTGCTTTGGAATGTCACTTTTGGAGGAACCGTTCAGCTTTCATGGCATTTTAAAAAAAATGAATATTCAGCTTTACTGTCCAAAATAGAATAGAAGAACATCATGTAAAAATAACAAGTAATTAAGACGAGTTACATTTTCTGCATTGTAACCATTAAGGGCAATAGGTTACTTTTCAAAAATTTGAACAAACAGCACGAATCAATTACAATGTGACTTTCCAAGCATTCCATTGATTGAGCAGGTCTTTTACTGAAGCTTTTGTGTGTAACACCACTGCTCAGCCGTGCTAGGATCCCACCCTTCCGGGGATCTCTCTTGCTTCTCCATGTAGGTCAGATTTCAGCTCAGTTCTGAAATTGGTTTCCATCAAAGCTTCCTGGGCCCCTGGTCTTTTCCATTCTGTAATGAAGCTTGTGGAAAGAGATTAATCAGTTTCATCAAGGAGACTAAACAAACCCTTCTTGTTAATTTATTATTTCCCCCCTGTTGGAAAAAATAATAATAATTACTAGAAATTACTTTCCCCAAAATGCGGTGATAAAGACCGTAGCAGCACTTCAGCGAATAATCTCTGAGGCCCACTTGTGCCAAGAGTGATAAAAGAAGAGTAACAAACTACCTGTATCTGACATTGCACCAGCCCAGAATCGGCAGAGATAGAAGTGTAATTATTTCCCGCCATGCCATCTGGGGCTCAGAAAATAAAGGGCAGCCATTTCAAGACACCCCCCATCTTGTGGAAGAATGAAATAAAAATGTGTTGAGATGATTGTTTGTCTCCTTCAAGAGGAACGGCGGTGGCTGGCGGAAGCGGGTGGGGGGGAATCAAGAAAAAAGGGGGGTTGCGTTGAAAACAGCCGAGTTAATAAAAGGCGAGAGTTCCCCATGAGGAGATAACTGGTAAGCAGAGACACAAGACCTCCTGGATGTTGGCTTGCAGGAACCTCCTGGGAATAAGTGGGGCTTTATTTTCAGCACCAGTCCCTCCGTCTCACACACCCTGCTCAACGTGGATGTAGGCTATCGCTCAAATGCTTGAAAACCTCCTTTTGGAGGGCTGTAACTTTTAAAATCCCCAGCCAGCTTGGCCATTGAGACATTCTGCTTGAGGCAGTTTGTAATTCTGGGAAGGAGCCACAATTCCAGGCTTGTGAGATGGCCACAGAACCATTAAGTCACAGAATGGTGGGGAGCTGTAAGGTCCCCCGAGGGCCACCTAGCTCAGCTTTTCTGCCCACGCAGGAAATCCACAGGCAAAGCATCCCTAACTGATGCCATCCAAGCCCAGTTTTAAAATCACCCATAAAGAAGAGTCCACCGGTTTCTGAGCTTGCCGGTTCCACTGATCTTAGGTTCAGGGACGTTCTCTGCAGCTGATCCCAAATCTCCTTTCTTCTGACTGGTGTCCCTTCACGCAGGTCCTGCCCACTGCAGCAGCAGAACCCAAGTGGATCCACCACTTTTCGTGCCCTGCAGATCCCTGGCCCAACTCTTCTCGGTCTTCTCAGGCCAAACACATCCCTTGGCATTCCTCCTAGGGCTCGGCTTTCTCTCCCTTTGGCCATGGTCCATGAAGCGAAGTGGGGAATAAACCTAGCAGAAGGAAACAAGCCTCTCTCCCCCTGCACTCTGTGTAGGATATCTCTGGGAGGGCATCATTGGGGAGATCTCATGAACCGTCTGATTTGGGTGCTTCTGGGCTCAGTTCCACATCATAAGCACGCTTCATACGATTTCCCCCCCCCTCCTTTTATTGGACATCCCTCCTCAAGACCCTGTGTATCCTAGTCATGATGTTATGCCCAGTCCTTGGAAGGTGCTCCAGGCATGGATGCCCCCCCCACCTCCGGGCTGCTGAGAAGAGCCACTTTTTCTTCCCCAAGGACAGAAAAGGGCCGCCATCTGGCTTGGAGAGTGACCCTGCAGGTGCAGGGAGAGCTGCCGTCTTCTTTCTGCTTGGACGTCCTCTCACTTTGCCACATGGAAAGTTGCTTACATTTCTTCCGATGTGGGTTCAATTTTAAAGACTCTGCTCAACCCGGCTTCAAAGAGATCCTCCAGGTGAGCACCAGTTTCCAGTAGGAGAGGCAGAATCAGATGCCAAAGAAAAGAAAGATCCTGGTTCTCTCCACCTGGATGCTTTGGCTCAGGCCGGCCGGCAAATCTAACAAAAAATGGCGTTACAGTACAAAACCTAGCTTGCACTGGATGGCACTGAGGGCTGGTCTGGATGAGACAGGAAAGTCGGGATGATGAACTACAACCAGATGCAAACATGTGACCTCCAGGGGGTCCTTGGACCCATCACTCCCTGCCAACCTGACTGACCTCACAGGGTTCTTGAGACTAATAAGGATACCCAGGTCATCAGAGGAAAGGCGAGAGGTAAATGTAACAAATCAAGAAAAGAGCCAATACCATTTAAAACATATAACACTGGGACAAGGAGACAGAGGTTCGTAGAACTGAGATGATGGAAGGGAGCCCTCGAAGATCCTTTATGGCTGCTTCCTGCCAATGCAGAAGAATCCCCAGCAGAGGCATTTTTTGACAGAGGGATGCCCATCCTGTCTTCATAAAAACTTCAGTGAAAGGGATCCCACCCCCTTTGGAGGCCTTCTGGTCCACTCCTCCAACAGAGCTTAAGTTCTTCCTAAGGTTTAGTCAGCATCTCCTTTCTTGTATTTTGGACTTGTTGGTTCGGAGACTGCCGTCTCCAGCCACAGAAAACGAGCCTGTCACCCTTGCCCCCTGCCGGTCCTTCTGAAGATGCCTGTTCCCTCACTTCTCCATCTTCTCTTCTCCAGGCTCCAGACTGAGGCAAAGGGTATGGAGCCAGTCGGTTTCCTCCCCAGCTACACCTTAGGCCCAAGTCAGGTTGAGAGAGAGTACCGATATTTTTGAAGCAAAGACGTCCTCTATGGATTCCTGCCTGGTTGAAGGCATGCATTCCTTCACTTAGCCCTAACAGCGCCATCCCGGGGAGCTCTCCATGGTCCTGCAGCCCTTTGCCATGGCCTGAACTCAAGCTGATCTCTGTCCGCAGAATGTGATCCTTTCTTCCACAGTGCCAGGGCTCTCACTTAAAGCTGATTCCCCCACACACACAGACACACACACACACACCAGGCTCAGTCTGAAGGCAAAATCAAGCACTGCATGTCTGGTGTTTTATTCGCCACACAACCCTACAGACCCACACAGAAAGAGAAGGTTGACATTTTGTGCAACCAAGTGGAAGAAGCTACACCCACACCACAAGCACAAGATTTAAATCTTGGCGAGGCCGCCGTGGTTCCTCAAGTCCAACCTCCTGTTGATGCAGGAAACCCACAGAAGAGCCTTCCCTGACTCATCCACAACCTCCTTTTGGTACAAACCTGAGTCTTCTCACACAGGAGACAACACAGGCTCTGGTGGGGAGATGCCTGACATGTGAAAAATACTCTTTTATCCGCTTTCAGATCCATATTCTCTTTTGTCTTACATTGGCCATATATCCCACATTCTGAACACTGTGGCATTTTTCGGGTAGCTGGCTTGGAAAAACGGACAGGAGGGGGAAAGTGAAGACATCTGACGGCTTTGTCCTGGTCAGTTTAGCTACATTTGGAAAAGTTGAGTAGGTGGTGACAGGAAACAGCTGAACCGTGTTCCAGCTCTCCAGCAATTTAAAGTCAGGTTGGGACCCTTGAGCTCAGAGAGTGAAAAATTGGGGAGGGGATTTGTGCCTCTCTGAGCCAGACAACTGTCTCACCTCTCCTCTGTTTTGGCAGGTGGTTTTGGCCAAGAAAATGGTTGTCTGCTTTTTGCTTTCTTGGCCTGTCAGCTGCCTTGCAAACAAGAGCTTTTAGCAAAGGATGGATCCAGACAAACAACATGCTCATTGTGTGTTGATGCCTGCAGTCACCACAAAGCCTAGGGAATTTGAGTGGAAACATTTCTGTTTGACCAGACCCGATCAGCAATTAATCCCGTAGCAATGTGTGGCTTGTCCTTTGCCAGTTTCTTAGCAGCTCATGGCTTAAGGACATGCTTAGGGACAAGTTGAAGCATTCAGTCTTTGCAAATTCTCAGATTAATTGACCTGATCCACACCTCCTCGACTAATGTGCAGATCGGAACGTAATTATCCTCCACATTTCACACTTCTCCGGATTTATCCATGCTCTTCTTGGCTTACCGTAAGATGCATTTAAATTGAGTATTTGACGAGCAAATACATTTAGAAATGTGTTTATTTAGGTAAAAGTATGCTTATGAATGCATATTGTATGAGGAAAACACATTCAACAATGCATACATAAATGCATATTTTAGGATTCTTGCAGTCTGATCCTTCTTTCGAATCGTACATTAATGCAGAAGGCAGATGGAATGGACTTATGAACAATCATGTCTGGTGCTAGTACACAGAGTGGAAATGGATTGGTCCAGACACAGACGGCATTGCATCTAGAGAGGTGAAGATATCTAATTTTCTCATTCTTGCTGTAAGGTATTTTTTTGAACAAGTCAGAAGGAAGGAAGGAAGGAAGGAAGGAAGGAAGGAAGGAAGGAAGGAAGGAAGGAAGGAAGGAAGGAAGGAAGGAAGGAAGGAAGGAAGGAAGGAAGGAAGGAAGGAAGGAAGGAAGGAAGGAAGGAAGGAAGGAAGAAAGAAAGAAAAAGAAAAAGAAAAAGAAAGAAGGAAAGAAAGAAAGAAAGAAAGAAAGAAAGAAAGAAAGAAAGAAAGAAAGAAAGAAAGAAAGCCAACAGAAAATTTGTCAACCTCTTGCTTCCAGACTGAGAGTGGAAGAATTTTTTGAAAAATCAAGACTTATTCATTCCGGACAAAATGTCTGTGCTGGCTAGCAATAATTTAAAAAGAAAGTTGAACTTTCTCTCCCTTCACCCAAAGGAAGCTTCTCATTTCTCAAGGTTCTTAAGCAGTTGGTCAAAGCATGGAGGAGGAGACAGGAGGGGGGATTTTGTCACTTGTTGACTGTTGTTGTTTCCCTTTGAAGGGAAGGAAGATTCGTCTAGATCGGTGGTTCCCAACCTTGGAAAACCCAGGTGTTCTTGGACTGCAGCTCCCAGAAACCTTCACCAACAGCTGCACTGACTGGGGTTTCTGGGAGTTGTAGTCCAAGAAAACTTGGGTTTCCCAAGATTGGGAACCCCTAGTCTTGATCATGTTACACAAATTCGCTTGATGTGTAGTGCGGATGCACGGATCACCCCAATCGACACATCGCACCTCGAACTGATGCTGCTTAGCAGGATCTAGACTGATCCAAGCAGAGATAATGGGGCCACCTCGTTGCAGCCGCTTCCACCAAGGTTGGGAACTCACACCCAAGGGAGCAAAAAGAAGGGGTGGGTGGGGCTTTGTTGAATTTTCTTTGTGTGGGTCTCTAGGGTGGCCTGCACTACAATGAGATCTCTTGCCTCTCAGCCTGAAAGACCTCTGGCAACTTCCTTCTGTGAGATGTTTATTTTTCCACCAGGAGAATAAGCTTGATAGGAAGCGAGGCGAGACGAACGATTGTGCCAAATGAGATGACACTTTGCGCTTATAATTATTTTTGCTTCATTCGCAGAGGCTTTAGAGAGAGAGAAAAAAAAACAGAGAGAGAGAAGCAAGCATGAAAAGAATCCATTAAATCACTTTGGTGTTTATTCTGTGTCTGGCTGCCTGAGCCAGCAGTTACATCTCTCCCCATCTCGCTGTACCTGCAATTCAGGAAAATTGCCTTTTCAAATTACCATCTTTAGTCAGATATCCCTGCACAGCTTCCCGGCAAGAAGCAGACGGAAATGAAACAGACTAAAATGTTAATCCAGCCAAGGTTCCTTTCAGTGTCTCAGATGGCTCGGCATCAAAGCATCTGCCCCATTTATTAAAAGGTCCTTGGGATTCGGGATTAGGTCACCATCGCACCGCCAGCAGCTATTTCAAGCCCGGGGAGTTTACTGAGATGTGTCTATACATGTGTGTGTGTTTGCAGCTGATGTGTGGCTGGATACCTTCAGGACCGATAAGGCCAAAGAACAAACATTGTCCACCTCTGGATTTCTCATGCTTCACAGTCGTGT
This sequence comes from Pogona vitticeps, assembly GCF_051106095.1. Classification (NCBI taxonomy): domain Eukaryota; kingdom Metazoa; phylum Chordata; class Lepidosauria; order Squamata; family Agamidae; genus Pogona; species Pogona vitticeps. The sequence goes on from NC_135784.1 coordinate 311,405,435, forward strand.
TTATCCTGACAGGGGGTACACCCTCACCTTAAGAGGTTGGAGAGCTAGACCAAAACAAAAAGTGAATTTCAACAAGGTAAATGAAAAATATCTACACTGGGCAGGAAAAGGGGGAAATGCATAAATCTAAGATGGTTGATAACTTGATGAGCAATCCTCTCTGTGGAAGGCATCTAGAGGTCTTAGGAGAGAGCCAGCTAAACAAGAGGCAGCAGTGGGGTGCTGTGCAAAACCAAAGCAAAATGTTTAAAAGGTGAATGCAATTTTGGGTTGCTTCAACTGAATAAGGCCACCCTATTCTGCTTTGGTCAGACCTACCCAGGAGTTCCAAATCTGGCTCTGGGCACCCCAATTTAAGAAGCAGACTGAGGAGCTAGAATGTGTCCAAAGGAAGGTGACCAGTACAGGAAACCAAACCCCCCAGGAGGAATGGTTAAAGGAGCCGGTACATTTAGCCCAGAGAAGCCAGAGACGGGGTTGGACAGCCATCTTTAATTACAGTATTTGAAGGACTGCCCCGTGGAAGATGAGGCCTGCTTGCTCTCTGCTGCTCCAGAGGGCAGGAGCCAAACAAATCAATTCAAACCACCAAAAAAGAAGGTTTTGGCTTGACTTGAGGAAGAACTTCCTGACAGTTAGAGCTGTTCGGTAGTAGAAATGACTCCTTAGGATTTTCCTCCGCTGGAGAGGTTTCAAACCCGTGTTGGACGGCCGTGGTTCTCCTGCTCCTCACTGTATGTGCACACCCACCACCTGAGGGTGGGTTGAGCAGAGAGGAAGGGACTGGCCTGCTGAGTACTGACCAAAGTTCAGTCTAATACCCTACCCATCACAATGCCACACCCGCTTCCTTCTCCAGAGGGACCACAGCAAACCAGTTGGCCTTGCCTACTGGGAAGAAGGTCAACGTTTTGCGAACCCTTGATACCTTTGAACACCTCCCTTCGAGCAGAAGGATGTAAGCACTGCTCTGGGCTCTCGTGGCAAGGGAACTGCCCTTCATCTTGGCTATAGCAGACCTTTAGACGAACCCTCCCCGACAAACGAAGCAAACAAACCCAGATGGCCTTGAGTTCAGCAAAGCGTGTTTGCTTTCCCTTTGGGATGGAAGACAGGAGGGCCCGCACCGTCTCCTCAGAGTCAGGACTATCCCGGGCCCATTGAATGGAGCTGTAATATTTCTAGAAGGTCAGGTGTCACTGATGTTGTTCCAGGAGGTTTTAAACCAAGGGCTCCTAGCAAAAACAAACAAACAAACAAAAAACGCATCTGTGTAGATTTCCAGGGGCCATATGGACTTTGGAGAGGTACATGTACGTCCATGCATGCCGTCCCTGAATGATTTTCTTATAAAAATGCTGTTTAAAAAAAAAAAAAAACAACTACAAGTACTTTCCATCCTCTAATGGCCAAAAAAAATTTTTTTTAAAGAATGGGACAGCACTAGCTGTGTTGGGAGCCCCTCAAAAATAGCAATTTCCTCTCTCCCTCCCTCCCTCCCTCCCTCCCTCCCTCAATAGAGAGGATAATGAAACTTTATAATCCCTCAATTAAAAAATAATTAAAATATAGGCTAGAGAAGTTCTGGGTCTGCATTTTGACTACTGTCAGCTTCTTGGAAGATGGTGGAAGAGAAATGGGTAGAATCATAAAATTGGAACAAATATGCGAACCGTGGTCTCCTGATGAACATACTGAATTGTCCCAAACTCCTCATCCTAGGTAGAGTAGGATGATTGGTCCATCTAGATTGAAGGCCTTGGTTCTTGATCCCACTCCAGGGCAGGGGCGGAGGGGTGCCGGCTGGGCGGGAGCTGCTTCAGCTGTTCCATCTCACACTTCACGGCTGCCTGAAGACCAAATCCCTGTTCGTCCTCTGGCTCACAATCTGGCAATCCTGATGGGGATAATCTTCACGGGTGGTGGTGGTGAGGAACAGCAGGGTGAGTGGAGATGGGTACGGATCTCAGTTTGGAGGTTCGTGCTGGTTCGTAAGCGCCACACGTCCCTTTCCCCCACCTCCCCAGCTAGATTCCCCCACTCTCCAGATGGTGGACCTTCCTCTCCTCCCTCTCCTCAGGTGTTCAGCCAGTCCCCGGCAGGAGCACAGGATTCCCTTCCCGCCCCTCCTTGGCCAATTAAGGGAGGTGGGACAGGAAGACCGCATGCTCCTGTTGGAGACTGGCTGAACAGCCAAAGAGGGGGAGAAGAGGAGGAGCACGCTCTGACTGGTGAGTGGGGGATCGCGGTGGGGAGGTGGGAGAAAGGAACACGTGCTTACAAATTTGCACAAACCTCCGAACCGAGGTTCACGCACCACGGCAGCTGCAAAATCTCCTTAATAACACTGACTTTTTAAAAAAATCCCTTCTGAAAGGGTATCTCTTAAAGATTGCAACCCTGGAAGGGCTCTCATGGAAGCCGAGAGAGGTGGCAGGCAGTGAGGAAACAGGCCAGGACGAAAATATTGAATGAAAGCTGCTTCAAGCTTGTTGTTGTTTTTTTAAACCCATTCCGAGGATTTGTTATCAATGCAAATATTTCCAGCTGCTACAAGTAGAGAACTGTCTTTCTCAGGCTTCTTTTGCACTTCAGAGGAATACTGACAGTGCCTCAAACAGCAGGGGGATTTCACATGCTGACAATAGCCGGGGGGGGGGGGGAATACCTAGGCTTTGTCTCTTTTTTCATATTCCTTTGCCAGGCTCAAACAAGGAGAAATTGTAAAGAAACAAATATGCCCAATCCCCCCCCACACACACACTCAGTCTCTCTCTCTCTCTCTCTCTCTCTCTCTCACACACACACACACACACACACACACACACACACACACACACACATCATTCTTGGCCTGGCAAAGATTCCTTGCATTTAAGATGCTCCTTCTTGCCTCGGGAGACTGGCTGGGTAACTCGGTGGTTCAGATATCTAGCTGTGGAGCCAGAGGTTGGGAGTTTGATTCCCATCTGGGTGGCCATAGGCAAGCTGCACAGCCCTAGGAGACACACACACACACACACACACACACACACACACACACACACACACACACACACACACACACACACACACACACACACACACACACACACACACACACACACACACACACACACACACACACACACACACACACACCCCGAATAAGGGAAGGGTAAACCATGTGCCAGTAGCTTCTACCTGGAAAACCCTGAAACAGGTTGCCATAAGTCAGAATTGACTTGATGGCACATCATCATCATCATCATCATCATCATCATCATCATCATCATCATCATCATCATCATCATCATCATCATCATTATTATTATTAAGAGCCTCGTGGCGCAGTGGTTAAAACGCTGTACTGCAGCTAAAACTGTGCTCACGACCTGGGGTTCAAATCCCAGGTAGCCGGCTCAAGGTTGACTCAGCCTTCCATCCTTCCGAGGTCGGTAAAATGAGTACCCAGCTTGCTGGGGGGGGCAATGTGTAGCCTGTATAATTAAAATTGTAAACCGCCCGGAGAGTGCTTGTAGCGCTATGGGGCGGTATATAAGTCCAATAAATAAATAAATAAATAAATAAATAAATAAATAAATAAATAAATAAATAAATAAATAAATAAATAAATTATTATTATTATTATTATTATTATTATTATTATTATTATTATTATTATTATTATTATTATTATTATTATTATTATTATTATTATTATTATTATTATTATTATTATTATTATTATTATTATTATTCCCCATGTCTAGTCTTGATTGTGTTAAACAGGGTCACTTTAAAGTGCAGTACATCATTTGGAGTGATCCATTTGGTCACATGCAAGGATAAACCATACCACTTCTCAAGATACCCTGTTTGATAGGACCAGGATCTTCTTCCCCTTTAAAGAGAAAGATTTCTCAAGATCATTAAGTGGCTGGCTGGCTGTCCCTTTGATGAAGGCATTTAATCACCTTAGGCAATGGAAAGTTTTTATTTCCACTTGCCTTTGGAAGAGAAAGGAGAGGAAGCTTTCCATTTCTTTTAATTGTTTCTAACTGACACAGTGCATCACTGCTGCTTTGAGAGAGCTTTTTTATTAAAAAAAAAGCAAAGCATTGCTGATACATCAGCTCCAATTAATCCGATTAAGAAGAAATGAAAAACTTCCTCTCCCTTCCACTCCAAAGGCGAGCAGAAAGGCAACTTTCCTTTTCTCGGGATTGTTAAACAGCTTCACCAAAGAGAGAGCCAAGGAGCCATTTTGGTTTGATTCCACAAAGGCAGGAACCAAACCAAATGACCAGAATCCTATAGAAGTTCACGTAAGGTTTCATTACTCACCTAACTTGATGCAGTTAATTAATGAGCTGCTGGGGCACATCTTGGTCGTATGTCTCATGATGTGCCTGATGGCACAACTAAAATGAGCCCGGGTACCTTATCAATTAGTTGGAGTTATCCATGACAAGTTACACAAACCTTGCATGGACCCCAATAATTCTGGCCAACAAAAGGAGTCAGGAAAATGTATGTATGTGAACCCACTCACATGCACACAAACGCACCTGTCCGTGGGTGTCCTACTGCTATGAGTGCTTGCTTGCTTAAACGTGTGAAGCCTACAGAAGCCGCTCTTGGGACAGCCCTGGAATTGTGTGACTCACAAGGCGCACTATAAAAAGTCACGGCTGCACACGCGGGCCTGCAAAGGTTTGAGACTGGGAGTACATTGCAACCCGCGGGCGTAAGGGAAGTGTGGGGGGTGCATTGTGTGTGGCAGCCCTTTGCCCGCTGCCAGCCATCTCCAGTTTGTGGGAACAAGCCAGCCGGCGGCAGGAGGGATGGGCGAACGCGCTTCTCCTGGAGCCGAGCGACGCATCTTCTGCCACCTCCCTCCCGCCTGCCCTGTCTGAAGCTGAATATTTCACGTTGCCCCCTTCGGAAAGGAAGAGCAAGCCATAAATATTCATCCCTCCAGCACTTATGGGTCTATTAAAAGCCACCTCCTCTTCTCTCCCCGAGGGGGCTTCATCCATTCCGATTATGCAAAGGCCCTCGCCCTCAGCATGCCAGTCGCCCGGCTGATGAATGCAGCCCCACCGCGCGGGCTCATCCTGACATTAATCGAAGGCCCTTTAATGAAGTCGGCCTGTGGCTGGCGCACATGAGGAGGATGTTCTGGACTGGGCCCACCACGGGCTTGGCGGTGGCGGTGGCGGCGGCAGGAGGGGGCAAGGCACATGTGGATGCATGTGTGTCCCGTAGCAGAGGGAGAAAAAAGCACTTAAGGGCTCCCACGTGGCCGGGGGGGGGGGGAAGGGGGGTGAAAACCTAATGGATTTTTTATTGCAAGTCTGCCTTTTAGTCCGAGGCTCCTCTTCCCCCCCCCCCCGCAACACACACTTCCATTCAGGTGTTCATGGTGCTTTGCTTCTGCATCCACCTCCCCCCTACACACACACACACACACACACATACACACACACATCTACCATTTTCCTTCCCAGATGTTGTGGCTACAATTACTGCCACTTGCTTGCTTTTCTTTTTGAAACATTCAACAGTTTCCCCTCCTGGCTTCCTCTCCCCTGCCCCCCCACCCCCACCCCGTCATGCACTCCTTGGATTTTCTTGCTGAGTCTGGAATAATCTGAAAAGATGCCTTGGTCGTAAGTAACGTCAGTTTTGCACTCATGAATGGTGGATTCCGTATAATTTTATGACTTCCCCTTCACTCTTCTCTCTCTCTCTCTCTCTCTCTCTCTTTTCTTTCTTTCTTTCTTTTTTGGAGGGGGGTCTGAAATTTCAGGGACGTGGTGGCGCTGTGGGCTAAACCGCAGAAGCCTGTGCTGCAGGGTCAGAAGACCAAGCAGTCGTAAGATCGAATCCACGCGACGGAGTGAGCGCCCGTCGCTTGTCCCAGCTCCCGCCAACCTAGCGGTTCGAAAGCATGTAAAAACGCAAGTAGATAAATAGGTACCATCTCAGCGGGAAGGTAACGCCGTTCCGTGTCGCACCGGCCACATGACCACGGAAACAGTCTTTGGACAAAACGCTGGCTCTACGGCTCAGAGACCAGGATGAGCACCGCCCCCTTGAGTCAGACATGACTGGACAAATTGTCAAGGGGAACCGTTACCCTTTTTTTTTTTTTACCTTCAAAGGTTGTTCTGAAGATAATGTGTGGAAGCAGAGGGATGGGCTTTCCACCCTGAACTCCTTAAGGAATAGCTAGGATAGAAATGCAATAAGTAACAAATGAATAAAGTCATTGACAGCCTCAGAAGACATACCAGCTTGCCTTTAAAACTGTAACAGGGAATCTTCTAGAATTAGAAGCAATTCTGTACGGCAAGCTGGTTCCAAATATGTGAGCAGCAAAGAGGATGTGCCACAGATCCGCCCCCTCCAGCGCAGACGGCAATTCCATTATCACGAGTCTAAATTGAGTCTCAATTGCTACTTGTGCTCCAGGATATTTATGGAAACTTATTTACCTGCATCTGTGTACCTGTTATGTTGTGTGGATGTTGTGCGCTTTCCTGGAGCTGATCACAAACAATGTGATCAACCCAGAGCAGCCGACTCTTTCAAAGCTTCAGGGATGGTGGTGGGAATGGCTTCTGGGACAACGGTTTCCAGAATCCCCCAATCCACATGGATGCTGGACATTGTAGTCCAAAAAGTAACTTCTCCATATCCTGGACGCTATTCAGCCTGGAGAGAGAGCTTGCTACTTGGGCAGCAAAAACAAGACCTGGATAGTTGAAAGACTAAGATTTAAATCTGGTTGTTACTTCGTGCAAGTGCTGACTTAACAAATTCCCATTGATTTAATGGATCTGCTCTGGCTGGAAAGAAGAACCGGATAAAGGCCAGGGGAACATTTGTATCTTGTGTCTCCGTGTATGTGTGCGCGCGCACGCCAAGAAGTTTCACTCCTGTTTGTTTCAGGTTTTCAGCTCACATCTCTTGGCAAGCAGGTTTAAGGCTTTAAGGGTTTAAGGCCCCTCCTGAGCAAAGACAGAAGGAATGCCCCATCCTTTTCAACCAGCCGCCTACCTGGTGGCCTGGGATGCCAGAACCGAGGGCAGGGCAGGACAACACAAGAGGCAAGCCGATTCTAAGAGTCCACCCCAGCAGCTTCTCAGGCATGGTGAGGAATCTCTAATTGTTTGAGGTGTGAGCAAGCACCCAGGCTCGGGTGAAACCCAAAAAGAACGTGAGAAAAATATTGCAGCCCAATGACTCAGCTCTTAACACCGTCAGCGAACTATTGCATGAATAATGGCGTTCCCATGGATTCCAGGGATTGCAAAGCCAAGGCACGTGGACTTTTTCATTATTTTGGGAATAATGATGACATGATCTCCACTCCACTCCTCCCTTTCAGTTTAGCTGCCGCCCTCAGAGTTAGCCATGGCAAGGAGAGAAAAGAACATCCCAAACGTCAAATTGCTCGCACTCTCACAGTGGGAAAGACATGGGGTTTGGGGTGGAGTGCGGGGTCACCGTGTTGCAACATTTTGTACAAGGGAGTTTTACTATTTCACGCTGTCTGCAAGCTTGCTCGCTATTTGTGCTGCCACATGCAGAAGTATCGGTTGCAACGGCAAAGGGCCATTGTTTAACAAAGCACTAATTCTGATCCTCTTTGTGCAGTAGAAGAAGGACTCATTAACTGGTTTTTTCCCCCTGTGATTTACCCCATTGCTCTTACCCCAGAGGACTCTGGACACTGACTTGATGGGGGGGAAAGATCACAATGTCAAAGATGGGGTGTTAACACACGAAGAGGTGGTTGGGCATCTATTGACGTTGTGCCAGACAGAACCATAGGGGATGTGGCAGAAAGCAAAAGCTGTATGGTAAAATTTACTCCGACGTTATCTCCAACATCTCAAGGAAAGGTCATGTCAGGCTGAAACTGTGGTGCTGTTATTATCTGTAACCCTGTGCCAGTAACCCAGAATAGGGAGCTCCACTGATATTTTATTTACATTTATGGAGCCACTTCATAAGGCAGGCTTCTCTTTTGGAAAACTCAGATTTGGGTTCCTGGTACCCCCAACCCCAATATGTCAGGTCTGTAAAATTAGATGTCTGGTCATTGCTAATTGGAGGTTGTTCATGGCTTTGTGTACCTTGGCTCAACAATCTCTGATACTCCCTCTCTAGATGTCGAGCTGGATAAGCACATTGGCAAAGCAACTACCATGTTCTCTAGACTCACAAAGAGAGTATGGCTTAACAAGAAACTGATGGCATATACCAAGATCCACACAAGGAAATCGCCACAAAAGGGAGACCGCGGCTGCGATACAAGGAGATCTGCAAGCGGGATCTGAAGGCCTTAGGAATGGACCTCAAGAGATGGGAAACCCTGACCTCTGAGCGTTCAGCCTGGAGGCAGGCGTTGCATCACGGCCTCTCCCAATTTGAAGAGACCCTTGTCCAGCAGGCCAAGGCAAAGAGGCAGTCCTGAAACCAGCCAAATCAGGGAGTTGGACAGGGGACAGATTGGATTTGTCTTCAGGGTGGAAGGGATTGTGTTACTCTCGTATTGGCCTTCTCAGTCACACTAGATGCTGTTGCAAGTCCTCCATACAAAGCACATGACCATCGTCTCTTGAGACTGAAGGATGCCTAATCATTGCTAATAGAAATGTCTTCATAAAATCATGCTGTTTTTCTGTTCTAATTTGTGAGCACAGTAGCCTTCATTTTTTGTGTACATGCATGCACCCATGTGTAAGTGGGCACTTTGAAATCAAATCAGGATGATGACCATTAGCAACGCATTTTCAGTCTCAGTTAACAAGCACACTCACTGGCACGAAAGCAGATCCAGATATGTTAAGAGACAGAGTAAGATCGTCAATGCTATAATGGCAAATTCTGGAAATGTAATGATTAAGAAATTTGCTGATGAAATGCAAGAGTTAAGGCTGTCTCGTAAGGGCTGCAAAGCTGTGAAAGGGAAAGGGAGAGCTGATGCCTTAACAGACATAGCCTGCGATCAGGAATGATGTTGTGCCATGTTGCACAATGTGCTTGCTTATCACTCCCTCTCCATGCACCCAACTTTGGCCTTGGTCTTTCAGGCCAAATCCAGAAGCAGAAGATGTTCCACCTTCTCTCGGCCCTGTGGATTGCCTTAGGAAGCAGCTGACCCGATCATTAGAGGAATCCTTCCGACTTTTGCACCAACTTTAGGCAAAGGTGCACAAGTAGACCAAACCGAGTACAATTGAGGCCATTCATGGGTGGAGAACCACACCAGAGCAACCCATTCAGCCTTCTTAGGGTTAAAAAAGGCAATCAAGAATTTGGACGGAGGAAGGAGGAAATGAAATGAAAATGCAGTCAACTGAGCTGGTGGTGCCAAAGGAGGAAGAGAGTGACAGCTTGAAGCTGTTTGCATTCTCATCTACAGATTTTAATAACAGGCAAGAACTTCCCTGGATACTTCAACCACTGGAGCGCCAGGGGGGGCACAGCCTGAGGTCATCACATGGATGCGTCTCCCTCTCCCTAGGCCCCCCCTCTCTCTGTGCCATGCTGTTTTCTTTTCTTCTGCATGCCTCCCTTAGCAGCTGTTCCACCAGCTATTCTGCACAGCTGTACAGCATAGAGAAACACCAACATGGCTGTCTAGGTAGCTGTTTTGCATTCTTTCCCCTCTTTGTCCTCTCTCCATTCAGTTTGTGAAACTTTACTGAAATATTACTGGATGGTTAGGATTGAGTGTACAGTATCGGCAATTGTGGAAGGATTGCTGTGTGGGCTTTGAGTGGGCAGGTCACACAGAGAGCATGCTGCATAGAGACCATCACCCCATCCAGCAGCTGTTTGCATTTTCCTCCTCCATGGATTTTAAAAATGAGATCTAGAAATTGACAAATCATATTGTGAATCTGGGGGGTGGAGCAGGTCAGAAAGGAAGACTAAAATGAGATGCATTGACTTAATAAAGGAAGCCATGGAGCCATGCTCAGCAGTGGCTACTTTCCTGTGACAGAAACTGTAATCCCAGGAAAAGGTGGGATAAAATCAGGATGTGAAGTAGGAAGCAAGATGTGTTTACGTGCACACAATGTTGACATAAATCCTTGCTTATCTCATCCTCACAAGCTAGGGTGAAGGTGCAAAATTATTTCCTTCACCTCGCGAAAGAGTGAGATGGCTTATATTGCTCTTGATAAGAAAAGGAGAGAAATAACTGGTTATGAGCTTTCTTTGCAAGAAAAAAGGGACGTGGTGGTGCTGTGGGCTAAACGTTGTAAAGAAAGTTGGGCCAAAATTCCTCCACAACGATATGAGAAAATGATAGTTACACAGTGGTGTCTCGCATAGCGATTGCTCCATATAGCGACGAAATCGCTTTGCGATAGACTTTTTGCCATCGCAAAAGCGATCGCTTTGCGATGGTCCCTATGGGGGAAATTCGCTTTGCGATGATCGCAGGGAAGCGATCATTGCAAAGCCCCCATTTTTGGCCAGCTGATCGGCGGTTTCAAAATGGCTGCTGGGTAAACAAAATGGCCGCCTGCTGTTTTCAGGTGGCGCTGTGGAGGATCTTCGCTTAAAGGTGCGTTTTTAGCCAATAGGAACGCATTAATCACGTTTTAATGCGTTTCTATGGGCTTTTTATTTTTGCTTAGCAGCGATTTTTTCTGCACGGATTAACATCGCTAAGCAAGGCACCACTGTAGAGAAAATATTTACTTCAAGTTATTGCTGCTAAAGGTGGTTCTACAAGCTATGGAATTATAAGGTGTATTTAGTTTCAGAGATTGCAATCTATGACTACAATCGACTTGCTGAGAACCAAAGAATACAATGTCCCTATATGTGGAAGTTGCTGTGTAAAATGGCTCCCCACTGTGTTTTAGGATGGATTCCTCGCTTTACAGGCACCAAAAATGGCTGCCCCTATGGAGGATCTTCGCTGGACGCTGAGGTATTTAGCCCATTGGAATGCATTGAACCGGTTTCAATGCATTTCAGTGGGCTTTTTCATTTTGCTTGACGAGGATTTCGCTTAACAGCGATTTCAATGGAATGAATTATCCTCGTCAAGCGAGGCACCACTGTACTTTGTCATCTCATGTGATTCCACTGATGGTTTAAAGGAAGACACAGGAAAATGTTATAGGTAAACTATATAATCAGGAAACTGGGATTATGTTTGAAATAACGTGAATGCTGAAAATGATTTCAGGAAGTAAATCAACATTTACTGAAGCTACCTCGTAAATTAAATTGATGGAAGGCACTCCTGAATTCAAATAAGTACAAATAATATAGCAACACCATTTATAAATATTGAGTGTTTCTGCATGTTTTTAAACATACTTAATAAATGCTAATATCAATCCATGTAGCATTTATATGCATGCAACTTATGCCCCATCATGTGTACAAAAAAAAGATCTAGCACATGGCCGAAATAACATTATTGATGCACCCCACTTCAAAATTAGTCCAATTAACATTTTTATTCATTTTCAATGCAAGCTGTATTTCATATATGCTCATGATTTTAAATTGTGCAAGACTATGATACCAAGAAAGGAAGACCTTTATCCAGACAGTACAGAGTTGGGTCAAAGTGTAGCTTCGAAAAACATCCTTACGGCTTGCCTCTTTGCTGCTACAAAGGTGTGAAGGGGAAAACATCCTTTTCCTCACCTCTGCCAGGAACCGACCAGCGTGAGCTGGTGAAGCTTATTTGTGGGAGACATGAGAAAGAAATTCTTAGCAAGCAGTCAAACTGTGGAATTAACCCATCCCTCTCTCCTCCTCTCACAACTCCCTTGCCTTCCACTCACGTCCAACATATGATTTTCTCACAATAGTTTGCCTTGGAAAGTTTCCGAAGACGCCTAATTTCTTCAGCCCACACAGTAATTTCAAAGGAAATGTGCAGCCTTGGGGAGATGTTTCTTCCTCCTCCTCCTCCCCCCCCCAATTTAAAAGACGGTGGGGTCTGAGCTGCAGTTAAAGTTTTGCTTCTTCCTTAGACAAAGCATGAAGAAAAAAAGAAGCTGGAGAAGGAGGGAGAGACGGGGACCACATTTCAAAGGAGGTGGCTCCCGTTTTCTGCAGCTGAGAATGGAGGTTTATTAATTAATTAATTACATTAGATTTCTATACTGCCCATCTACCCATGGTCACTCGGGGTGTTTCATAACAATGACAATAACCATAACCTAAGGTTCCAAGGGGACGTGGTGGCGCTGCGGGCTAAACCGCAGAAGCCTCTGTGCTGCAGGGTCAGAAGACCAAGCAGTTGTAAGATCGAATCCATGCAACGGAGTGAGCTCCCGTCGCTTGTCCCAGCTCCTCGCCAACCTAGCAGTTCGAAAGCATGCAAATGTGAGTAGATAAATAGGGACCACCTTGGTGGGAAGGTCACAACATTCCGTGTCTAAGTCGCACTGGCCATGTGACCACAGAAGATTGTCTCCGGACAAACGCTGGCTCTATGGCTTGGAAACGGGGATGAGCACCACCCCCTAGAGTCGAACACGACTGGACAACAATGGTCAAGGGGAACCTTTACCTTTACCTTTAAGGTTCCAATTCATAAGGAAGCCCATCGTTTCAAAGCATCCCTCACTGATCGTTCCTTTTTCATTTTTGTCCCCCTCATGGGCTTGGTGAACTTTTAATCTAGAATGCTTAGTGTCATCTCTTTCTACAAGGTGTGACATGGGTGGGTGTTGGGTTACTCTGTTTTCTTTCTTTGTGTGTGTCTGTGTCTGTGTCTGTGTCTGTGTGTTCAATTCCCAATGGACATATGCTTCTCTCAGAAACTTTGGGGGCTGCAGGGCCATTTGCTGGGAAGATGGGAGTGGAAGGGGAGGTACTATAGGAGGTTTCCCAGCAGCTCCCAGTAGGTCACTGTGGGAGACAAGATACTGGACCAAACAGGCCTGTTTGGCCTTCATCTGTGAACTTCACAACAACCCTATAAGGCAGGAGACTTCCATGAAACTAGACAAGACCTGCCACTTGAGCCACTGTCATCCAGGCCCACACCCTCCCAAGTCCCGTGGCCTCATCTACTGTTTTTCAGATAGCCCAATTCAGATCTTGGGGATGATCATGCCTACAGCCCACCAGGTATTGTTTTTCTGGGAGTTATGGTCTGAAAATAAAGTTTCAAGAGTCTGTTCCGCACAGAGTGGCACTCAATGGCCTTCGAGAGAGACTCAGGGGCTAAACGGTCCATCTGTTGGCGCAGGGATATCTTGAATCACAACCAACATTTCATGATTAGCTTCAAAGTGCTGATCACCTGTTTGCAGCAGGATTGTGTACCGTCCCAACATGGGATTGCGAGCACTCCAGGGGACAGGTGGGGCCATATTTCTGCCCTGGTGAAACCACCCCTTTGGAGCTGTGAAAGTCCTGCTGAATTCAGAGGGGCTCCCTCTAAAGCAGGGGTCCCCAGCCTTTTGGGGACCGCAGACTGGCTGAGCCTCTGAGGAAGGTGGGGCACACACACCCCTGCGCGCACTCTCGGGCGCTCTCTCAGACACATGCGTGTGCTCTCTCAGGTGCATGCACAAAGCGGTGGGGGAGCATGCACATGCCCACCAGTGCCAGCGTGAGCACTCCCCACCCCTTCGCACATGCGCAGGAGCGCCTGCACGCCCACCCACCCCTCGGAAGCATGCATAAAGGGGGCACTCACATCAGCACTGGCATGCATGCATGTGCGCAAAGCAGCTGTGGGGAGGGGAGTGTGTGCAGGGGGGAGAGGGAGGTCTGTCTCCGCGGCCCGGACCAGCTCAATCCATGGACCGGCACTGGGGCGCGGATCGGGCGTTGACGACCTCTGCTCTAGAGTATACGGCTACAGGATTGGGCCCCTAAGCCTTCAGCAAAACCAACCTGTGTTGTAGAAAGGTAATATACATATTATATCTATATCATCAAAGAGCGAACATGAGACACGTTCCAGCTTCCTGAGAAGGTCAAACTCCACCCAAACGTCGGCAATGATCTTATACATATTCTCAAAGTTAACATCCTCATGAATAGTTTCTTAATTATGTATATCTAGCTAGTGGCCCAAGGGCACCGGGCACATTTTTAGACATCTGAAAGATCATTACTGAGGCAGGCTCCTTGGAGAGAGCAGCAAACCAAGCAGAAGCTGTCCTTATCTCTTCCTGCCCTGATGAAGAAATAAGGGAAAGGAGATTCACAAGCGGTCTCTCTCTCTTCTGGAGGGGAGGGGGAGGCTGGGGTTCTTCTTGTGCACACCTTGAAGGCCCGTTGACCAGAGAATTTGGGGATCGGGCTCCCAAGAAGGAACATGCACAAGCTCTCTGGAAGCCGACAGCTGGTGCATGGAGGGAGGGCCAGCTCACCTCATGCATGCAGCCAGTGATCCTGGTTGAGGACAATCTGGCCAGCTTGGGGGTCTTTATACTTCCTAGTCATGGTGGATGGGGTCCCTCCATCCTCTGACTTTCTGGGACAGGCACATTATGGGCTGTAGCTTTCTCTTGCACTTCCAACCGGGGTTGCGCCTACAGCAGTTGACCTTTCTGTTCCAGCTATTCAGCTGTTCCAGTGGCTTCAGTCGCAGAAATGGAGTAGACGCCTCGAGTCTAGAGGGACCCCTTCCCACCTGCCCTGAAAAGGTGTCACCTGCCACCCTGTGCATTAACACTAAACTGGGGGGGGGGGTTACGCCATTCTGTGTTTGTACACCAGAAGCAAGCCATTGCTGGTCATGCGCACTCAGAACATTTTGGCGCTCTGGTTTAACTGCTTAGTTCTCAGAAATAATTCCAGGAAACGAAGTCTGTGCTCATGATCTGGCATCGCAGCTTCCGTTCAGCTCCTGTTGCAGCCTCAAGCATGCGGGTCGCTTTACAGGGACTATTAAGAAGCTGTCCTAAAGGGCTCATCATCCAAAACTAGACAAGGGGGAAGAGAAGAAGAGGAGGAGAGTGGAGGCAAGTAGGGTCCACGTCGGAGCAGCGTCCTGACAGGATCGCTGAGATGTGATGGATAAGATAAGCTTCCAAGTTCTCGGTAACACTTCATCGTGGAAAGGCCAAGAGTTGAAAAATTGGGCCAGATATAAATGCCCTTCTTGGCTCCTGGAGCCAGGCTGCCAACGAAGCAAAACGGAGTTTGGGTTCCATCCGAGGCAAAGGTGGCAGATCTATTAATTAATTAATGGTGGCAGATCTAATAATTAATTAATTAATTTAACATCAGTTGTAGGCTGCCTTGCTCCTGATGAGGGGACTTGAGGCAGCTCACAACGTTAAAGCAAGTAGAATTTAAAAACACATTAGGAAGTAAATCATAATAGGAAGTGAAAATATGTTCAATAATTCAAAACATTGAAAACTTCAATCACTAGTTCTTCCACTCCTGCAGAGAAAAAAACTGGCCTGTACATGCACACACGCACACATGTGCACACACGTGCACACACGTGCGCACGCACACACACACACACACATAAATATCTGCCGCCTGATGTCAAGCAAGGTCTTGGTTGCGCTCTAGCTGTTCTGTGCCATCAAGTTGCTTTTGTCATTTGGTGACCCTAACCAGAGGGGTTCAGCAGAGTTCAAGGTTCACCGTTGCCCTCCCCTCCTCCTCCTCCTCCTCCTCCTCCTCCTCCGTTAGTTCCCATGGCCAAGTGGGGATTTGAATCCAGATCTTCTGAGTCTTACCCTGACACACTCTGTCCATGACACACCACACGAGCTCTCCTTAGAAAACACATTGTGGTTTCCTATTCAGTTCAAACACCTAGTGACTTTTTTTGGAGGTGTGGAAGGACCAGAAGGGAGAAACAAGGAAAGAAGGAAGTCCTTGTTTGAATGGCAGGCTCTGAGTTTTTGATCTGGCCCCAGTCCCTGGAGGCCATGGGAACTACGTAAGGGTCTGGCCAAAACCATTTGGTTACCGTGAAAAAGGCATCAAGGGGCATCAAGAAAAAGAGGAACTTCCAAAGAAGGAAGAGAGGTAGCGTGACCCGGCTGTCCTGGCCAGGAATTCCAAACACTCGGGGCATGCAGAGAGAAAAAGTGGCATCTTCTGAGGAAGCCCAAAGGCTGGGATGATGGAAGAGCTGGAGCGGGGTTGCTGGGGCTGTTCCAAAGGGTGAAGCAACCCGCAAGAGAGCTGAACAGCTGGGCAGGTTTCTGGGCTTGGCCAGGAGCCTCCAGCAGAAATCAGCTTGACCACACACCACGTTTTGCTTCAACTCTTCGGCAACCTCAATACTCACTTGTGTTGAGCAAGGACCGGGAGATGCAAAACGGTCTCCCTGCAATAAAGAGGAGTGAACGATTGAGATCTGTGGTTCCCAATCTTGGGTCCCTGAGTGTTCTCCAACGACAGACCCTGGAACTCCCTCCCACAGGAGACCAGGCTGGCCCCATCCTTGCTGTCCTTCTGCAAGCCGGCCAATACGAAACCTTTCTCTTCCCGAAAGCGCCTTCCTGCTTTGAATGTGTAGTTGGGGTTGCTTTTGTTTACCATGTTTAAGCGTGGCATTTGTTTGATCCGTTTTATTATTTGTATTCTTCGTGTTATTCACTTTAAATATTTTCTTTGTAATGATGTGCCTTGGGCCCTTTTTGAGGAGAAAGGCGAGGCAAAAATATTTTGAAATAAATTGATGAACCCAGCTCCCTGAAAACCTGGCCAGAACAGCTAGCAGTGAAGGCTTCCGGGGCTTTTAGTCCGAGAGCATCTGGGGACCCAAAGTTGGAAACCCCTCCTGGTCTTGGGCTTGGCTGTGAACGCCAGAGGGAGGGAATGCCACCCTTTCCACCCACTTACTTACGTTGCCCTCAGGGTTCCCTGTTTTACGATTTTGCTGCTGAAGGTTGGGGGAATGGGACTCACGAGGCTACCCCAGAGTTTCTCCCAAGTTTCACTGAAGAAAAGTGGGAAATGGAATAACAATGAATAAACCTGACCCGTCTCCTGTCACAGACATAAATCTCTCAGTAAACTCTATTTTTAGCCTCAGCTATCTATACTTTCCTACTAAAGCAGTTGCTCTGATCCTCAATCTGTTTCTCTCTCTGAGTGCCATTTCAGTTGCTGAGGTTGGTGACCATCATGGCCTACGTCTCGTTGTGTGGGTTTTGTGTTTTCTATTAAGACACAGCTAGTTTGTGATTCTTCTCCTTCA
This sequence comes from Pogona vitticeps, assembly GCF_051106095.1. Classification (NCBI taxonomy): domain Eukaryota; kingdom Metazoa; phylum Chordata; class Lepidosauria; order Squamata; family Agamidae; genus Pogona; species Pogona vitticeps. The sequence goes on from NC_135784.1 coordinate 311,422,611, forward strand.
AGGGATCTGTCCTCTGCTTCTTCCAAACCTGCCCTCGGTCTTCTCTGCAATGATGTCTGGCATTGCATTTGTTATGGGGAATTATGTGTTCAAGAGACGAGAACTTGTGCTTCTTAACAATCAACTCATATTTCTTTCTGTTTTCCTGCCTGATGAAGTGTCTCTTCATTCTTTATTCCATTAGTCTGTGGAATTTGAAGGGTTCTTCTGGATGCCCCCATTTTGAGAGCATAGAGACTAATTTGGAAAAAAAAAACCCTGAAAGAGTTGGCATTGATTCTCCTCCAACCTTCTTTTTTTAAAAAATATTTTTCCCTCTCAGGCCTGCTGAGAATTGATTAATCTTATCCAGTTCCAATTTTCATCCGAACACTAAAATCAGTTCAAGAAAGCAAATCACGAAACTGTTCATTGTACAAAGCAGAAGTTAAATGGTTTAACCAAGATCTAACTTCTGATAATACAGAGCCTTAGTTTAAATCCACTTTGATGAAGCAAGCCTTAAAGCCTGACTTAATACAGGTTCCAATATTGCTCCAACTTTCTTTATCTGATAGCATTTCTTCATTTTGCCATTTTAATGGTTGTATAATATAGCTTAAAGTGTGATATTCCTAGACCATCACTGTTAATTGGTAATGTTCATATTTTAAAATGTGTGTAAGACATAAATGCTAGTCCTTTTCTTCCAGTAGAGAACTATGTTGCAACATGTTTTATGGAATCTGGTATCTGACTTTGCTCTGGTCTGTACATTAGTGCATCGATCCCTTTCAAAAGGGGGGAAAGCGTATTTTGGGAAGTACAGACCAATGAGGTTGATGATGATACCATGAATGATTAAACAGTTAATCTCCGAGGACATAGAAGAGGATGCTGTGATTGCAAAGATCTAACACAGGATCCTTAAAATCAAGGCATGCCACACATATCTTATCATTTCATTCTATTTTATCTTCTAACATGATCACAAGCTTCGTAGATAAGAGGGAAGCTGTCGATGTCGTTTATCTTGATTTCAGCTAGGCTTTTAACAAGGTCTCTCGTGATGTTCTTGTGACCAAGCTCATAAAATGTGGGCTAATTCTGCTGCTCCTGGGTGCATTTGCAGATTATTGATAGGCCACGCTCCAAGAGCGCTCACCACTGGTTTCTGACTACTAGGGTGTCACAGGCTTCTTTCTTAGTAGGCCCAAGGTTGTTGAAATGACATCGGATGAAAGGTGCAGAATTAGGGGTTGTTTATCAAATTTAAAAATGAGGCCGAAACAGGAGGGATAGCTAATACTTCGGACAACAAAAGCAAGATTCAAGATAAGGTTGTTCTGGAGATGCCGACCACAGAGACTGGCAAAACGTCAGGAAGAACAACCTTCAGAACACGGCCAAAGAGCCTGAAAAACCCAGAACAACCATTAGATCCCGGCCGTGAAAGCCTTCACGAATATATTCAAGATAAGCTTAAGAGAGTTTTTACATTTCTTTAGGGTCTCTAATTACAGTCCCCATTACTGTATATGTATTTCTGCTTCTTTCAACCCTTGGAATTCAGGGCAGGGCAGACCCTTGGAGGCACCTGTTACATAACAGCACTGATGTTACCTGTCTGTCATGGGTTTGGAGGGAAAGTTCCATCCTATGGGGAGTGGAAGGCGGGACATCAGGAGGAGGGGCTGTACTGTATAAATATGTGATGCCTGTGTGGTGAAGAGGAGATGCTGAGACAGACTGTGAGACACTGGGTTGGGACGAAGCAGCAGCTGGGGAAGAAGAAGCTGTTGTGGGAGTCTGTGTGTCTGACAGGGTACTACTGTGTGTCAGAGTACCAACCTGATAAGTTCAGGTGTCTGTGGGTTAGCCAGAACTGATGGGTTCAGGGTCTGTGCTTTAAGTTAAAGGTTCTAGGTGAACCAAACTGTATGCTTGTGTGTGTGAGAATAAGCCACGTTACTTTATTTTATTCACCTGATTGTTTTATTTACCCTGTTTGTATTTAAAATAAACCTTATTCTTTTGTTGTTTAAAAATCCATCCCTGGTCTGTGTGACTTATTATAGGGAATGGTTGGTGGCAGCTTAGTAACTGTGTGATAGATCCCAGTAGGTCTGGGTTTGTCACATTGATTGGTGGCAGCGGTGGGATACGACTGGTCCAGTTGTCCAGCGGTCCAGCAAAGCCTTGGCAAGTGTGCCCAGAGCAAGGGGGGTCTAGTCAGGGACAGTCTGAGGCGCGTAGGTAATCTTCTAGGTGTACCTCACGGGGAGGTGCACTAGTAGAAGAACGTGCCAACTGGGGAGACTTAGATTAAGGTGCTCTGAGGCAGCCTGATTTTGGCGGGAAAACGCTGAGGCAAAACTGCGTAGCAACAGTGAGCTAGCTTGCCAGCTGAAAGGCCCAGCAGAGGGGGGTAGGCTCTGACTCGATACTGTTGCAAATTTAGTGCTGAAGAACAGCAGCAATCTCTAGGAGAGCTGGTTCTGAGGCAAGAAGGAAAAAAGTGGTCGTTTTATTTTGAGGCTTGACTTTTTAAAGCAGCCTGTTCTGAGGGGGGATTATGCCCTTAACTCGAAGCCAGATGGAAGAAATGAGTGATGTGAAAGACCCCCAGATTGACCAAGGTTCTGAGGATGAATTTGGCTCAGTGCAGGGTGACAGCACAGGAGAGCAGAACCCAGAACTCAGAAAAATGCTCCTAGCCCAACAGCATGAACTGAGGGTGAGGGAAATGGAAATCAGAAGAAAAGAAAGAGCTGAAATCTGTCAGGCAGAGGCAGATGCCAAGAAAAGGGGAATGGCCATGAGGATAAAAGAGATGGAACTGAAACACCAAATTAGACTGGTACAATTGGAATTGAAGTTCCTAAATAAGTTTATTAACAATTTATCAGGGGAAGAAATGTCAAAGAAGGAAAAGTATGAGGCTCAGGTCAGACAAAGTGAGCAAGATCTTGAAAAATATACTCAGCAAAAAGACATTAAATTAAAAGAAATCAGAGATAAGACTGAAGAAAAAGTAAAAGAGATAAAAGCTAGGGCTGAGGAAGAAATTTTACAGATCAGGGCTGAGTTTGAGGCCAAGCAAAAGGAGCTGGATTTGAGAATAAAAGGGAAAAGCCAGCAAGGGGGAGGGGCCCATGGTGAAGGGAAGCCCTCAGACATGAAACTAAGACCTCAGATTTTGGAGGGAAAACCAAAACAAGATGAGAGAGAATCAAAATACACCAGAAAATGGTATTTCTGTCAGGGAAAGGGTCATCTAATCTCAGAATGTGAGAAATTAAAGCAGCTAAAAGGAATGGTGCCTCAGAATTCTAGTGGGACCAAGCCAAAAGCTGTGTTCTGTGTCCAGAAAGAGCAAGGCTCAGTGTCACAGAGGGAGCCTGTTGCCATAGCTACTCAGTCTGGAACAGCTACCTCTGCTGATCAGGCTGAGGAAAATGGTCCTCTGGTGGAGGTAAAGCGCTGCTTGCTGATAAAAACAGATTCTCAGTTGTTTGAGACAGCAGGGGTGGACGTAGGAATACTTGACCGTCAGTATAGGGGGCTGCGGGACACTTGTTCCCAGGTAACCCTGTGCCATCCAGATATCATCCCTAGGGAGTTTATAATCCCAAATGAGAGCATGAAGGTGGCAGGGATTGAGGGGCAGGTAATCTCTCTGCCAGTAGCTGAGGTACCTGTCAACTTTCAAGGCTGGAGGGGAGCTTGGCGCCTAGCAATTTCATCGACTCTGCCAGCAGCCGTGCTCGTGGGAAATGACCTGGCTGAACATGTGAAACGGGTGCTAGTGATTACACGCTCACAAGCCACCACAGGGACAGTTCAGGGGGGTAATGATGAGCCAGAGACGGAAGCAGAGGGGAGTTCAGAAGCTGTGGTGGAAACCTTAACCACAGACAGCAGATTTGGACAGGAGCAGAAGGCAGACGCCACTCTCCAAAAGTGTTTTGAACAGGTGACTGACGCCCAGCTAACACCTGAAACCCCAGTGAGATTTCTGGAGAAAAAGGGGATTCTGTATAGAGAGACCCTGAGGAATATCTCAAAAGGGGGAGATGGGATCAGAAGTCAGCTGGTGGTACCTGAAAAGTATCGCCCCATGATCTTACAAAGGGGTCACTCTGACATGTTTGCTGCACACTTAGGGGTGAAAGGGCCCCTTGATTTGATCAAACAAAATTGGGAGCAGATCACCCAGGATGACCCACAAGACGTAGTGACATACATAGACACCTTGATGAATGACCTAAAGCGAAATCTAGAGCTGGCAGCAGAAAACCTGCAAGCGCAGAAGGTCAAACAGAAAACATGGTATGACCGCAAAGCTAGAGAGAGGCACTTTGACCCAGGGGAGGAGGTGCTTTGGCTTAGGCCCTGCAGAGAGAATAAGCTGCAGCTCAAATGGGCAGGACCATATAGGGTCATTTCCAAGATGTCAGACCTGAACTACCTAATAGAGCAGGAGGAGAACCAAGCAAGGAGGGTGGTTCATGTGAATGCCCTAAAACCCTACTACAGAGGGGAACAGAGGGTTTTATTCGCGATAAAAGCAGCTGAGAGTGAGGAAGCTGAATTACCCTTCTGGGAGGGTAGAGGGGAAGTAAAATATAACTCAGAGGAGGTAAAGATCAGTCCTGCACTCACCCAAGACCAGCAGCAAGAACTAAAAATGCTGCTCAGTAAATATCAACAGGTGTTTTCCAACAAGCCGGGGATAGTGAAGGGAGTGATGCATCGGATCCACACAGGGGATGCACCCCCGCAGGCAGTATCCCCATACCGAGTAACGGGACCCTATAGGGACAAGGTGCGGAAGGAGCTGGACGAAATGCTGAGGGAGAACATAATCGTCCCCTCTTCTAGTCCTTGGTCCTCTCCGATAGTCCTTGTGGACAAGCCTGATGGGAGCATTAGGTTTTGTGTTGATTACAGGAAGTTAAACCGTGTAACCACTCCTGATGCCTACCCAATGCCCAGGCTAGACAACCTGATTGAAACCATAGGGGGTTGTCGGTTCATCTCATCATTGGACCTGGTAAAGGGATATTGGCAATTAAGAATTGATCCCAGGGATCAAGAAAAGACTGCCTTTTGCAGCCCTTTTGGTCTCTATGAGTTTCGAGTCCTGAGCTTTGGTCTCAGAAATGCACCAGCCACATTCCAAAGGCTGATGGACCAGACCTTGGCAGGGCTCAGTGACTTTACAGTGGCCTACATTGACGACATAGGGATCTTCAGTAATACCTGGGAAGATCACCTGATACACCTGGAGTTAGTGCTGCAGAGGTTAAGTGCAGCAGGGCTAACAGTAAAGGCCAGCAAGTGTCAGCTGGGTAGCCCAGAAATAAAATACTTGGGTCACATGGTAGGGGGAGGAATGATAAAACCCCTGGAGGCCAAAATAGAAGCGGTTCGTGATTGGCCTAGACCCAACACCAAGAAAAAGGTCAAATCATTTCTTGGGTTGGTGGGCTACTACAGAAAGTTCATCCCGAGGTTTAGCGAGATTGCGGCTCCGCTGACCGATCTGACGAGGAAGAAGGCTGATGACCGCATCCCGTGGACCAGCGACTGTGAGGCGGCGTTCCAGAGGTTGAAGGAGGCGTTAATCAACTATCCTGTCCTGCGTGCTCCAGACTTCGACCGGGAGTTCATCATCTACACCGATGCGTCTAACAGCGGGGTAGGAGCAGTTCGGTGCCAGGAGGATGAGAATGGTGACCAGCAACCAGTGTCCTACCTGAGTAGGAAACTTTAAAAAGGTGAGAGACATTTGGCAACCGTGGAGAAGGAGTGTTTGGCCATAGTCTACGCGATCCAGAAGGCCAAGCCTTACATCTGGGGAAGACATTTTATTCTGTGTACTGACCATTCACCATTGCAATGGTTAAAGACAATGAAAACCCACAATAGCAAACTTATGAGGTGGGCTTTGAACTTACAGGACTATGACTTTGAAGTGAAGGTGGTCAGAGGGTCAGTGAACTGTGTTGCTGACGCCTTATCAAGAAGACCTGAAGACTGAAGACGGCGAAAGAACATGGACTATATGTATATAATGAAAACAAAAAGTTAAAATGTACCTGGTTTTGAATTTGGTTGGTATTAATAAAGGTAAATTGATGTACTGTATATGGTAAAATGTTTAAATGCATATTTGCTATGGTTAACTTGGAGTGTAAGTATATGTAAGTATTATATGGTATGTATAAATGTTGTTGTGTATTTTATGCAGGTTGTTTTTTTGGTGAAAAGCACTTTTAGCTTTCCCCCTACAAAACAACTTTTAAAGAGGGGAGGTGTTACATAACAGCACTGATGTTACCTGTCTGTCATGGGTTTGGAGGGAAAGTTCCATCCTATGGGGAGTGGAAGGCGGGACATCAGGAGGAGGGGCTGTACTGTATAAATATGTGATGCCTGTGTGGTGAAGAGGAGATGCTGAGACAGACTGTGAGACACTGGGTTGGGACGAAGCAGCAGCTGGGGAAGAAGAAGCTGTTGTGGGAGTCTGTGTGTCTGACAGGGTACTACTGTGTGTCAGAGTACCAACCTGATAAGTTCAGGTGTCTGTGGGTTAGCCAGAACTGATGGGTTCAGGGTCTGTGCTTTAAGTTAAAGGTTCTAGGTGAACCAAACTGTATGCTTGTGTGTGTGAGAATAAGCCACGTTACTTTATTTTATTCACCTGATTGTTTTATTTACCCTGTTTGTATTTAAAATAAACCTTATTCTTTTGTTGTTTAAAAATCCATCCCTGGTCTGTGTGACTTATTATAGGGAATGGTTGGTGGCAGCTTAGTAACTGTGTGATAGATCCCAGTAGGTCTGGGTTTGTCACAGCACCAAGAAATGGGGCCACCTGGCTTAGAAGGAGGGTTTCCTTCTGCCCAGCAGGGCTTTGCTCCCTGCTCCTTACACACCCCTCCACATTCAGCCAAGGATCCCCTGCGTGCAAAATTGCCATAGCTCCTGAGAACGTAAGAAGAGACTCAAAGCTGGATCCTGGAGGATGGAGAAGGGATGTGATGGAAAGATTGTCATCACCTTAAAAAAGCCCTACAGATACATATCCCTTTCTTCTTGTCTACGTGGGAACAAACGACACAGCCAAGAGGATCACATCTGATTTTGAAGCTCTGGGAAGGAAACTCATGGACTTTGGGTCCCAGATAGTTTTTTCATCCATCGTAGTCGGAAGAGGAATCAAGAGAGAAAGGAAGATCCTCTGCATGAATGACTGGCTACGAAGGTGGTGTTAACAAGAGGGCTTTGGGACCATGGTCTAAGCTTCCTGGAAAAAGGACCGCTAGCAAGACACGGCTTACATTTGACAAGGACTGGGAAGAATATGTTTGCCCACAGCATGAAGAGCGTCATCAGGAGGGCTTTAAACTGAATGGGAAGGGGGAGGGAGATGCAAGCACAGAATTAAGGGTAGAGGGAGCCTTACACACTATAAGAGGAATGGATCAAACTGATCAAAAGGGCAACAATAATCACATTAACAATAATAATCACAATAATAATCATAATCATCACCATAATAATATTGATAAAAATGTACAAAGACAAACAGGCTACATATCACACACCCTCCGGTGTCTGTATAGGAATGCCAGGAGTATGGGAAACAAACAAGAAGAACTGGAAATTTTAATTCAGGAGGGTAAGTATGACTTGATAGGAATAACTGAAAATTGGTGGAATGACTCCCATGACTGGAATCCAGCAATTGAGGCATATAAACTGATCAAAAATAACAGAGAGAGTAAAAAGGGAGGTGAAGTTGCAGTATATATATAAAAATACACATTCCTGCATAGAAATACAGGAGGAGGAGACTGGCTATCTCATCGAGAGCATCTGGATCAATCTAGTTGGGGAAAAAAACAAAAGGAATTTGGTAGTTGGAGTCTACTACCAACTGCCCAATCAGAAGCGGATGAAACTTTTCAAAAAAACAAATTGCAGGGGTTTCAAAGAGGCAAGACGTAGTAGTGATGGGAGATTCCAATTATCCAGATATACGTTCGGAGGCAAATTGTGCTAAGTATGGCCCTTCCAAGAAATTCCTGGCTTGTGTGGCCGATCATTTCCTCCTAGAAAAAGCGGAGAAAGAAATGAGAGGATTTGCTATCCTTGACTTGATTCTGACCAACGGAGATGACTTGGTGGGGGATACCTGGCTCAGTTCCAAGATGGGGGATACCTGGCTCAGCGAAACAGCAAGTGAGAAGGATCTTATAATTGTTGTAGATCACAAGCTAAATATGAGCCGACAGTGTGACGTGGCTGCAAAAAAGACCGATGCAAATTTAGGATGCACTAATAGAAGTATAGTTTCCAGATCCCTTGAGGTGCTGGTCCCCCTCTATTCAGCACTGGTTAGGCCTCACCTTGAGTCTTGTATCCAGTTCTGGATACCACACTTCAAGAAGGATGCGAACAAATGAGGGTGACAAGGAGGATCAGGGGGCTGGAAACCAAGCCTTATGAGGAAAGGCTGAACGAACTGGGCATGTTTAGTCTTGAGAAAAAGAAGACTGGGGGTGATGGGAGAGCACTTTCCAAATATTTGAAAGGCTGTCCTACAGAGAAGGGGCAAGATCTGTTCTTCATCATCCTAGAGTGCAGGACACACAACAATGGGCTCAAGTTAAAGGAAGACAGATTTTGGTTGAATATCAGGAATGTCTCTGTCTTACTGTTAGAACCGATTGCCTCAAGAGGTGGTGAGTGCTCCAGCGCTGGAGGATTTCAAAAGAAAATAGGGCAACCCTCTGGAAGATCTGTTTGGATTGGATTCCTGCCTTGAGCAGGGGGTTGGACTCGATGGCCTTATTGGCCCCTTCCAACTCCGTTGTTCTATGACTCGCCAGCCTGGCTCCTGACGAGGCTGCACAAAGAAAGAGCCAAACACTCTCTTGTCCCCCCTGCTCCTACTCATCACTCCCGGCCATTGCAAATCTGCCTTTCTACCCTGGGGTAAATAAATTATCCTCCACCCATACAGAGGGAAGTCAGCACTTGTGTTTGTCTTCCTCCCTCTTCACCTGCTGAATTTCACCATCCAATGATTGCCGAAGACCGGAGAGCGATTCCTGCTTGGTACCATTACTGTTAACATTCTGTTTTCTGTCTCCTCTGAGTATGATCAGTGTTTAAAATTACACCTTCTCTTATAATTTTCCTTCTTGGATCACGTATAAAAGCAGGGAGGAGTATTTTGGGTTTTGGGGGTTTTTTATTTTATTTTGGGAAACATACACACCAGGGGGCAGAGTTAAAGTTTCTGCAGGGAGTTCCTCTTTCTGTCTCTTGCATTTCTGATGATTAAAATTTCAGACTGGAGATGGTATTAAAGAGCATCTGTCAGCTATCGTTTCAGTCAAAATGTGTTTGTATTGTAAAGAAATCTCTTTTGTGAGATCCAAGGCTTTAGCGTATTCAGTTTTAAAGTGTACAACATGTTTAGTGATTTTATATTTTTATTTATATATATATGCACACACATATATATTTGCACGCACACACACACACACACACACACACACATTTTTAAAACCAGTTTTGGAAAAAAGGAGAAGCCTTTTGACACTTTTCCTGCAAACAAGAGCTGACAGCTTCTGTTTAAAATGGCACCAGCGCCGAGGATTTTAATCACTTGAAATGCAAGGATAGTCTGAAGGACCCTGGAGGCCGGAAACAAAGGAGAGGAACAAGCATTTGCATGGGGCCCAATCCACCTAGGCCTTCTCCTGACTCGTTTGAATGGAGCAAAATGGCACAATTACCTGCTTCTAACTCATTTCCGTGGTGCTTCCAGATGGAAGCGCTTCCAAATGGTTTGCACTAAATATGATAAAGCTGCTCCCCTCCGAGGCTTGCTTTCCCGCTATAATATTTCCTAGCTAATTGTCATTTCATAGACCATAATTCCCAAGGAAAAGTTATTTTCCTTTTCCCCAAGAAATTCAAGAAAGGCACAGAGTGGGCGTTGCTCTGATTGATCAAGACATCGCTGGTTTTGAACCCTTGTTTCTATAGTCTCTCCAGACTAAGAACTGGTAAGTATACTGAATTTAGCCAAGGGCAGTGGAGAAACAAATTTTGTTTCAGTAGAAAGGCCAACATTCTGTCATGTGAGCATTTTAAATTGAAATAAATGGAGATATATATATATCTCCATATATACACATGGAGATAGATTTTATATTCTGAGACTGTGTTTTCTTCTTCAGAGTCAGATTCATTAGATGTGCCACTTTCTTTTGTATAATTTTGAGTGCGCAGAAGAAAAATGACACAACCCGAAATGGGGGAATTGCGGCGAATTCTTCACTGGGCGCCAGTCACGTGGCTTAGTGCGTGACCAGGAATCCAGATTTTACAGGGACCTGCCCTAAAATCTGGGCAGCCTTCAGCAAACTGCAGGGGAGTCTCTAAGCTCCAAGAGGAAGCCGTAAGCCACTTCTGGCTATGTTACAGCTCAAGTTACAGGAAGCCAGATTTCGGTTGAAGATCAGGAAAAACTCCCTAACTGTTAAAGCAGTAGGACAACAGAACCCATGACCTCAGAGGGAGGTGGTGAGCACTACAATGCTGGAGGCCTTCAAGAGAAACTCAGACAACCCTCTGTCAGATCTGCTTGGATTTGGATTCCTGCCTTGAGCCAAGGGGGCGGGTTGGACTCGATGGCCTTAGAAGCCCCCTTCCAACTTCATGATTCTATTGGTCTATTTGTCCCCACTGGCTTCCATCCTCGGCTGAATCTGGAACCACGGGCAGCTGCTTTATTGTGGCGGGAGGGGAAAGAAGGCCCTTAGGGAAACGACTTGATGCATATTTCCTCCACTCTAAAAGAGAACGCACGCATCCAACCCTGAAAGCACCGTCAGGGGGCTACTGACCCTCCTGCAACAAGTGCGTGGAGAGGCTTGCCTGTTGTTCTTGCTCAAAAGCAGCAAGGGGACCTTGACCCCACCGAGTGACTCTCAAGATGCCCAAATGGACATGGACCCCCCCCGCCTTGGCCCCTGTCCAAAGGACGCAACAGCAGCCCCTCCATCCCGCAGAGGTGCAAATGTCTGGGCTTAGGGGCCACTCCAATGACAGGCAGGCCCCAGACTGGGAGAAACTGGATCCAAGCAGGAAAGTGGGAAGAGGAGGGAGGTGGGCTTGAGTTCCCTGTGGCAGCCAGATTTCTGTGGAATCCAAACTTTTTCTTTCCATGCAACCCCTGATCGATATGTCTTGGCTGCTAATAGGGTTGGTGAAATGTCTTTAATAACTTAAGTATAGAGAAGGGATTTGACAAGCTGTGCATGCCTTTCATGCTCAGAAAACCTGGGGCCAATTTTTCCCCCAAACAAGAACAAAGCGGAGAATGAAGCAACTCCTTTCTCTACCATCGCCTGGCCAACCCTCTTCCATCTCTCTCCAGGCTGCACGAGGCTCTCGAGATTCCAGGCTAAATTAAGCATTAAAGAGAAGACAGTCTTCCAGCTAAAATCCTGTTGGAGTCTGAGAGAAGTGACTCTGGCAGAATTCAGTGTTAGGGAAATCAAGTTTCCAAACTAGGACCCTGCCTCTGCCAAAAAATAACAACAATCACAAAGCCAACTAAGTTAATGATTGAAAATGATTACATAGGTTTGAAAATTTCTTGTAGTGACAGTCAGATGCTTTCAGCACTTGAGGAATTCCCTCTTCTAATGACGAGCTATCTGTAACGCACATTTCAGTCCTCGGAATTTGGGATTTAGAATGTGAGTGACTGGAGAAAATGGAGGGATATATGGAAAACATGGGTGGGCTTCCCTTACTTTGGCCTGATGAAGCACAGAGTGTTCATTCCTACATCTCACAATTATAACACACAAACATATTGATAAGTGATGCCTAGGTGTGTTGCTCTCTCACGTAGAAAAGCATCATGATTCTATTGTTTGTGGTGAAAATCCATTATCCATTGTAATACATTGCATATTTTTTCAGAGCCTTAAATAATTGTGGCTTCCTTGATCTGAATTCATAACCAGCATGATGCAGGTTCCTGTGTTTCCTTTGTTGGTGTAATAGATTGGGGGATGGTTGTTGCTTTTTTAAGATTAAAAAAACCTTTTCTTTCTCCTCTTTTTCTCTTTCTCTTCTTCCTTGATGGAGGAAGAACCACAGAAAACTCTGCTATGCTCTCAAAAAGAAGCCACTTGAGGGGCTTCCACGCTAAAATCTGCTTTCCTCCTGTCTTCTCCTGGACAGATTTACTTCAATAATCAAGGCTTGTCTGTTCATTGTTGTTGTTTAGTTGTTAAGTTGTGTCCGACTCTTTGTGACCCCATGAAACAGAGAGCACACCAGGCCCTCCTGCCTTCCACTGCCTCCCAGAGTTGGGTCAAATTCATGTTGGTTGCTTCGCAGACACTGTCCAGCCATCTCATCCTCGGTCGTCCCCTTCTCCTCTTGCCGTCACACTTTCCTAACATCAGGGTCTTTTCCAAGGAGTCTTCTCTTCTCATGAGAGGGCCAAAGGACTGGAGCCTCAGCTTCAGGATCTATCCTTCCAGTGAGCACTCAGGGTTGATTTCCTTCAGAACGGATAGGTTGGTTCTCCTTGCAGTCCAGGGGACTCTCAAGAGCCTCCTCCAGCACCATAATTCAAAGGCATCAATTCTTCGGCGGTCAGCCTTCTTTATGGCCCAGCTCTCACTTCCATACATCGCTACTGGAAAAACTGTAGCTTTGTTCATGGCGTTATTTTTTCTTTCCACCTTCCCTTCAGCATCCAGAGCGATTACTTCCTGTTCACAGCCATGAGCTCATCTCATTGTTAAGGTCCTTTTGATCACCAGGTTCCTTCCTCTGCCTTCTTCTTCCACCACCTCTATCCTGGAACTCTCTCCAATTAAAGGTCCGTATGGCAGCTAAAAAGTGGCAACACCTCCGTTCCTTTCCTTTAAACACTTAAAACTCCTGGCTTGTCCTGGAAGGGCGGGAGGGAGAAGGAAAGAAAGGTCAGAAACATTCATCATTTAAGATATGCCATTTTAGAAGAGGTAGCCGTGTTAATCTATGCCACCATATTGGGCAAAAACAAAATAAAATATAAAGAAGACAAAATCATTGTGGCACCTTAAAGACTAACTGCTCCATTTTAATGTGAGCTTTCTTGGACAAATCCACTTCCTCAGACTTCTGAGATATGCAGATGACGCCATCGTACTGGCAGAAAGCAGCGAAGATTTTGAAATGACCCTTAGGGAAAGTGAAAGAAGAAAGTGCCAGAGCAGGACTGCAGTTGAAGGCGAAGGAGACAAAAATCATGGCTACAGAAGAACTACGCGGCTTTAACGTTGACCATGTGGAAACTGAAAAAGCTGGAGATGTTTTATAACTTGGCTCAATCATCCACCCAAAGGAAGGCTTCAGCAAAGAAATCAGAGGAAGACCGAGCAACAATGAAGGAAACAGGAAAGATCGTCAAGTGTAAGGATGTGTCACTAAAGACCAAGACGGTCCACCCTCTTGGATTTCCGATCACCAGGTAGAGATAAAGAAAGTGGTCAATGAAAAAAGCAGACAGGACCGAAAACCACAATTCAGCTGAATTGTAGTGACGGAGAGGAGCTCTGTGGATATCCTGAACTGTCAGAAAAGTGAACAAATGAGCAAATAAAGCCTGAATGACCTCTGGAGGTTGCTGTAAGCCAGAAGTGACTTGATAGCACAACAACAACAACAACAACAACAACAACAACAACAACAACAACAACAACAACAACAACAACAACAACAACAACAACAACAACAACAAGCTCCCGAGATCAATTTAGTTTGGAGGTTTTATACATCCAGGCAATGCAGAATGAATCCAGAACTTTGAGTGACTCAATATGTCAACCGACAGGACCACAGTTTTCAAAAGTTTTTTTTTTGTAAAGGAGTGGTGATATTTCATGAAGAGTTTTTTGACCCTTTTTACAAAAGAGAGGTGTCCAGCTTCCCTTGCTCCAGGCAACGACATTACCCAAAGAAAAACACTGAACTGCACCACCGCAGGGGACGCGAGGGGGGGGGGACACCAAGCCCAGAGAGTGAGCCTTCTTAAATTCCACGGCTCTCGACATGGGACGACTTCATGGAGTCAAAGAGCCGACCTCTCTCGACAGAGCTCCCTTGCCTTCTGCCTCCGTTCTGGAGGATAATTTATTTGTGAAATGAAAGGCAATACTCTTCTCTTCTTTTTCCGAAAGACGTTCTTTGTGCTCGCTGCAAGATTCTCCCATAAGTTCTGGCCCTGGGAGCTGACGTCGTGAGGCAGCTTCCGTAATTGAATTATTGTTCATTTTCTGTGGCAGATGGTATTAAAAAATAAGCTCGGGTAGCTCTCGTACAGTATGTTTGGCCAAGGAGATCAAATGTAACCCAAGGAATTCAATAACGTTTCCCCATCTGTGCTCTTTGGCCTTCCCCGATGGAGAGACGTCAACCTCAAGCCATACCACGGGTGGCAGGAATGATTTCTCTTTCCAGTTTTGGGTCAGAGCGGGACATGCGGGAGGGGAGCCACCAAAGTCAGGTCTCACTGCAAATTGCAAAGGTCCCAAACTGGGCGGAAAGGCCAATTCTGTGTTTCAAAACGCATCCTGAGTCCAGAGTGATTTGTGCCCCAGATCTGAATTGATCTGTAAATGTTCAAAATCAGTGCAGTGACTTGCATTGGAAAGCCAACTTGGTTAGAACTTTCTGGGTTCATTCATTTGTTTGTTTTGCAATGATCTACATAAAATAGGGGACGTGGTGGCGATGCGGGTTAAACCGGAGAAGCCTCTATCAGAAGACCAGCCGTCGTAAGATCGAATCCACATGACCGAGGGCACTCCCGTCGCTTGTCCCAGCTCCTGCCAACCTAGCCGTTCGAAAATGTAAAAATGTGAGTAGATAAATAGGTACCACCTCGGTGGGAAGGTCACGGCTTTCTGTGTCTAAGTCGCGTTGGCCACGTGACCACGGAAACTGTCCAAGGACAAACACTGGCTCTACGGCTTGCAAACAGGGATGAGCACCGCGCCCTAGAGTCGGACATGACTGGCTAAATGTCAAGAGGAACCTTTACCTTTACTTTACATGAAATTTGTAGCTGTTGTATTCCCTAAAGAGGGGGATGGTCCTGTCAAATTTCAAACTGAGGACCAGCTTGCTGAAAGGAGGGATCAATGCATAGCCTCCATATTTAAATTGTGAACCACCCAGAGAGGACTTTGAGTGCTATGGGGTGGTATTTAAGCAGCACACTTTGCCTTTGCTTTTATTAAAAGTTAAAGAACCGAATAGACTCGATCAGTTTGTGCCCCCATTCAATTCAATTCATGTTCCATATCCAAATCAGTTTGCAGATTCCCTTTGCTTCTCCCCGGAACCGCGTCTGGCCACTTCTCCTTGATCCAGACCTCCCAAAAATAGATCCAAATCGGGCCAGTTTGATGTGGAATTGGGGAATGGTCCATATCCAGTGCACAGTCCTAATGGAAGTGGAGCCACCGCTACTGCTACCACCAGTCGCTGGATGGTGGGTGTTGGACTGCAGGGCAATCTGCCCACCAGACGGAGGAAAGCTTGGCCTGGCGTCGGTCAGCAGGACAGGCAGGGACTGAGCCATCCTTATGCATTTCCAGTAGTTTTCAGACATATTAAGACGACACCGCCGGAGAAGGCTGGCTGGTCCTCTTTCTCTCTCACGCATCCCTGGTGCAGTTCATAGCTCTGTTTTCCTGAAGTCTAATCTTGGCCATTTTCTGTTCTCTTCGACCGGCCCAAATCCCATTCCTGGTACCAATTCTCAGAGGACCTTCAAGACATGAGCATTTTCTCCCTGCCTCTGGGGCTTCTTTCTCTCCTGCTGGCCTCTGCTGCTTCCTCCAGGGCTGAGCCGTTGGTGTGACCTCTTCCAAAGCAGCAGCTCAGATCGGCGGGCTGATTGATGGCCTGCTTTGATAAGAACAAATTTGTAGCATTAATGAGCCCGTTGTGATTTATGGCCATGAACCTTTAGGATGGAAATCGGAGAAATTGTGCTCAGGTGGGAAGAGCAAGGCGCGAGGCCCTCCGGCCAGAAGCTCAGTTGTCACTTATGGAGCTTCGGGAGAGGATCGGTTGAGAGACGGCACCAAACATCCCAGCTTGACATATGTGAACCCCACATTCGACCTGAACATGATTACTGTGCTCTGATGTATATACATCTTTAGGAGGAAACAACTGGGCTCAGTCGGGTTTGCTTCTGAGTAAACCTGGAGTGGGCGTTACTTCTAAGTAAACCTTCCTAGGGTCCAGTGACGTCCTCAGGTGTGCTTCCCTCTGTGTAAATGAGGGTGGAGCTCCAGCTGAAGTATTGCATGAAACATTACACATTGCCAATGGCTTGCTTATTTAATGAATGAATATATTGACCTTTCCCTGATATAACGGGGAGTTCACGGTTTGCAAATTATGTTAACTACATGGATCTGAAATGTGTAAATTAGATAGAACTTATTTAATTAGCAACCCTCCCAAAAAAGGGGAGGTGAGATAAACCGATCTTCCAATGAGAAGATATGCCAGGACTGCAGCTTCATCAATGGCCTGAGCCTCAATTAAGGAGCTTGGCAGTTGAATAAATGAGGTATCGTCTCCAGATAATTGTTGTTATGTGCTGTCAAGTCATTTCTAATATGTGCCAACCCTATGAATTAGCAACCTCCAGGAGGTTCTGTCATTAACAGCCCTGAACAGGTCCTGAAAACCTGCTTGCTCGACTGAGTCTTGTCTCCTCGTGATGTGCCCGATGTCAGATATCTTGGGCTTCGTTGTATGACGTTCCTGATGAGGGTTCAGCCTTCCCTGGAACCAGAATCCATTTAGTTCTGCCAGCCCCTGGTCCCTTTAATGCTCTTCCACAACACATTTCAAACCAATCAATTACACCACCATCACCCCCTTACCGCCTTTCTTCACTGTCCAGCTTTGGCATCTAATTAAAAAAAAACCCATGTGGAGGAATTCGCTTTTGGTCTCCCATAGCCCACCCTCACACTTGAGGCTCCTTTTTTATTCACTTAGCCTCCTTCTGATTGCTCCTTCAGATGGGTGATTGAAAAAAGGAAGAGCAAAGCGTCACCCCTTGGAATTTTAGGACATCCAGACTGGGTCCGAAATTAGCTCCGTTGTGACTCTACTGTGCCTGACGGGGTGGGTGGGAACGGCTGCCCTGGAAGTTCAGTGAACGAGCCCAACACCTTGGAACATGGCTCCTGTCCTCTTGTAAAGGAAGGATCGGTGTAGCAATAAGCATCCACCCTCCTGAGATTCCTGAAATAAAAGGGCTGATAGCAAAACAACAACTCTGTGTCTTACTTCCTAAAGACCATAGGTTGCATCTTGAAATCGTAATTAACCAGGCCTGCCAATGTCCATGTGGTTTGGTGTGTCTCGCTCCTGGCAGGGCTGTGGCAGCGCTCTGGAGTGAGCAGAGCCTTTAAAGGCTACTTTTTAGAATTACAGCTTGCAAGATTGCCAGATAGCTGAGCGGTTTTAGGTCTCAGAGCCAGAGACCGGGAGCTCGATCCCCCCGGGGCCACCTTGACAGAAGTCGGATTTGAAGATCCAGAAGGTACTGTTACATACAGCACTGATGTTACCTGTCTGTCATGGGTTTGGAGGGAAAGTTCCATCCTATGGGGAGTGGAAGGCGGGACATCAGGAGGAGGGGCTGTACTGTATATATATGTGATGCGTGTGTGGAGAAGAGGAGACGCTGGGATGTGAAGAAGCAGCAGCTGGGAAGAAGAAGCTGGTGTGGGAGTCTGTGTGTCAGACAGGGTACTTCTGTGTGTCAGAGTACCAACCTGATAGGTTCAGGTGTCTGTTGGTTAGCCAGAACTGATAGGTTCAGGGTCTGTGCTTCAAGTTAAGGGTTCTGTGTGAACCAAACTGTATGCATGTATGAGTGAAACTAAGCCACGTTACTATATCTTATTCACCTGATCATTTTATTTTGCCTGTGTGTTGTTTTAAATAAACCTTATTCTTTTATTTGTTGAAAATCCATCCCTGGTCTGTGTGACTTCTTATAGGGAATGGTTGGTGGCAGCTTAGTTAACGTGTGGCAGATCCCAGTAGGTCTGGGTTTGTCACATTGATTGGTGTCCAGCGTGTGGGATACGACTGGTCCAGTTGTCCAGCGGTCCAGCAAAGCCTTGGCAAGTGTGCCCAGAGCAAGGGGGGTCTAGTCAGGGACAATCTGAGAGCGCGTAGGTAATCTTCTAGGTGTGCCTCACGGGGGGGGGTGCACTAGTAGAAGAACGTGTAACCTCAGATTGGGGGCTAGATTAGGGAGCTCTGAGGCAGCCTGTTTTGGCGGGAAAAAGCTGAGGCAAAACTGTGAAATAGCAGTGAGCTAGCTTGTCTGCTGAGAGGCCCAGCAGAGGGGGGTAGACTCTAGCTCGCAACTGTTGCAAGTAGTGCTGAAGGACAGCAGCAATCTATAGAGAAAGCTGGTTCTGAGGCAAAAGAAAAAAAAAAGAAAAAAAGTGGTCGTTTTATTTTGAGGCTTGACTTTTTAAAGCAGCCTGTTCTGAGGGGGGGATTATGCCCTTGACTCGAAGCCAAGTGGCAGAAATGGGTGAAGTGAAAGACCCCCAGGTTGACCAAGGTTCTGAGGATGAATTTGGCTCAGTGCAGGGTGACAGCACAGGAGAGCAGAACCCAGAACTCAGAAAATTGCTCATAGTCCAACAGCATGAACTGAGGATGAGGCAATTTGAAATGGAGGAAAGGGAAAGAGAAGAAAGATTAGAGAGAGAGAAAATTGCTCTGGAAAAGGAAAGGATGGCGTTTGAGTTAAGAAGATTGGAACTGATGAATCAGAACAATAATAACAATAGGGATTCTGAGGGAGGCCAATTGTCTAAAGCTGACCTGAAGAAATTCCCTGTGTACCACAAGGGAGATTGTCCTGAGGTGTTCTTCTCCCTAGTGGAAAGAGCGTTTGTGGACTTCTCAGTAAGGGAAACTGAGAAGATGACCATCATGCGATCTTTAATCAGTGGTAGCCTGGCCGAAGTCTATGCCGAGATGCCTGAGGAACTGATGAAAGATTTTGCAGAGTTTAAAAAACTGGTGTTTGCAAGACATGGGATAAATGTGGAACAGCTGAGGCAAAGATTCAGGTCCCTCACAAAGAAACCAGAGCAGACTTTTACCCAAGTGGGGGCTCAATTGGTGAGGCTGCTTGAGAAATGGCTATCTCAGGAGGGGACAGAGACCTTTCAGCAGCTCAAAGACTTGATAGCGCTGGAACAGTTCTATTCAGTCCTGCATGGGGAACTGAAATTCCAGGTGAGGGAAAGGAAACCAAAATCTGTGGCAGAAGCAGCCGAGATCGCAGATTTTATTTCCCAAATAAGAAAGCCCTTGGGTGAGGGGAAATCTGTAGGTAAACCCAAAGAAACCTACAGCAAGTACTCTCAGGGACCAGGGAAAAGCCAGCAAGGGGGAGGGGCCCATGGTGAAGGGAAGCCCTCAGACATGAAACCAAGACCTCAGATTTTGGAGGGAAAACCAAAACAAGAGGAGAAAGACTCAAAATACACCAGAAAATGTTATTTCTGTCAGGGAAAGGGCCATCTAATCTCAGAGTGTGAGAAATTAAAGCAGCTAAAAGGAATTGTGCCTCAGGATTCGAGTGGGACCAAGCCAAAAGCTGTGTTCTGTGTCCAGAAAGAGCAAGGCTCATTGTCACTGAGGGAGCCTGTTGCCATGGCTACTCAATCTGGAACAGCTACATCTGCTGATCAGGCTGAGGAAAATGGTCCTCTTGTAGAGGTCAGGCGCTGCCTGCTGGTGAGAACAGATTCTCAGTTGTTTGAGACAGCAGGGGTGGACGTAGGAATACTTGACCGTCAGTATCGGGGGCTGCGGGACACTTGTTCCCAGGTGACCCTGTGCCATCCAGATATTATTCCTAGGGAATATGTAATCCCAAATGAGAGCATGAAGGTGGCAGGGATTGAGGGGCAGGTAATCTCACTGCCAGTCGCGGAGGTACCTGTGAACTTTCAAGGCTGGAGGGGAGTTTGGCGGTTAGCAATTTCATCGACTCTGCCAGCAGCCGTGCTCGTGGGAAATGACCTGGCTGAACATGTGAAACAGGTGCTAGTGATTACACGTTCACAAGCCACCACGGGGACAGTTCAGGGGGGTAATGATGAGCCAGAGACGGAAGCAGGTGGGGGGAGTTCAGAAGCTGTGGTGGAAACCTTAACCACAGACAGCAGATTTGGACAAGAGCAAAAGGCAGACGCCACTCTCCAGAAGTGTTTTGAACAGGTGACTGACGCCCAGCTAACACCTGAAACCCCAGTGAGATTTCTGGAGAAAAAGGGGATTTTGTATAGAGAGACCCTGAGGAATATCTCAAAAGGGGGAGATGGGATCAGAAGTCAGCTGGTGGTACCTGAAAAGTATCGCCCCATGATCTTACAAAGGGGGCACTCTGACATGTTTGCTGCACACTTAGGGGTGAACAAAACACAGCAGAGAATCACACAGAATTTTTACTGGCCTGACATAGGGAAGCAGATCAGGGAGTTCTGTAAACAATGTGATGTGTGTCAAAGGCAGGGGAATAGCCGCGACAGGACCAAAGCAAAGTTGTGCCCTTTGCCTGTGATTGACACTCCATTCAAATGCATAGGGGTGGATATTGTGGGACCTTTGCCCAAGGCCACAAAGAGGGGGAACAGGTTCATTCTCACCATTGTGGACCATGCCACGAGGTACCCTGAAGCCATACCCTTGACTAACATTGAAACTAACACAGTGGCAGATGCTTTGGTGGGGTATATGTCCAGGATGGGATTGGCCTCAGAAATAATCACAGATTTGGGCGCATCGTTCACATCAAAGCTCATGAAACGCTTATGGCAAATCTGTGGAATTAAGCACAAGGAAACCACTGCCTATCATCCTGAAAGTAATGGGTTAACTGAGAAGTTCAATGGGACTCTAATGCGCATGATTAGGGCTTACTTGGCAGAGGATCCAAACAATTGGGACCAGAAGCTGCAATCCCTTTTGTTTGCTTATCGATCAGTGCCACAAGCCAGTACCGGGTTCAGTCCATTTGAACTTTTATTTGGGAGAAGGGTGAAAGGGCCCCTTGATTTGATCAAACAAAATTGGGAGCAGATCACCCAGGATGACCCACAAGACGTTGTGACATACATAGACACCTTGATGAATGACCTAAAGAGAAACCTAGAACTGGCAGCAGAAAACCTGCAAGCTCAGAAGGTCAGAAAGAAAGCTGGGGATGACCAGGAAGCCGGGGAGAGGCACTTTGACCCAGGGGAGGAAGTGCTTTGGCCTAGGCTCTGCAAAGAGAACAAACTGCAGCTGGGTATCCCAGAAACAAAATATTTGGGTCACATGGAAGGGGGAGGAGTGATCAAACCCCTAGAGGCCAAGATAGAAGCTGTTCGTGATTGGCCTAGACCCAACACCAAGAAAAAAGTCGAATCATTTCTTGGGTTGGTGGGCTACTACAGAAAGTTCATCCCGAGGTTTAGCGAGATTGCGGCTCCGCTGACCGATCTGACGAGGAAGAAGGCTGATGACCGCATCCCGTGGACCAGCGACTGTGAGGAGGCGTTCCAGAGGTTGAAGCAGGCGCTCATCAACTATCCAGTGCTGCGTGCTCCAGACTTCGACCGGGAGTTCATCATCTACACCGATGCGTCTAACAGCGGGGTAGGAGCAGTTCTGTGCCAGGAGG